>NW_022630995.1:96747177-96991766 GCF_010015895.1 Lontra canadensis
GAGTGCTGTGAAGTGTGTAAACCTGGTGATTCACAGACCTGTACCCCCGGGGATAAAAATATATTATATGTTTATAAAAAATAAAATTTAAAAAAAAGAAAAGAAAAAGAAAAGCATCAGACAAATCACAGTTGAAGAACTTTCTACAAAATACCTTATCAGTACTTCAGTATTCTCCAAAATTGTCATGGTCATCAAAAACAAGAAAAGTCTGAAAAAATTGTCACAGCCAAGAGGAATCTAAGGAGACATGATAACTAAATGTAGCATGGTGTCCTGGATGAGATCCTGGGAAAAGGATGATTAGATAAGTAAGAAAATCTCAATAATGTATGGAGTGTAGCTCAAAGTTGTGTTAATACTGGTTCATTAATTAGAACAAATATATCATATTGATGTTAATGATAGGTAAATAGGATCTGGGCTATATGGGAATTTTCTGTACTCCCTTTGCAATTTTTGTATAAATTCAAGATTATCCTAAAATAAAGTTTATTTTTAAAAATTATAAACTGGGGAACCTGGGTGGCGCAGTCAGTTAAGCTCCCCACTCTTGTTTTCAGCTCCAGTCATGATCTCATGGGTCGTGAAATCAAGACCCACGCCAGGCTGCATGCTCAGTGAGGAGTCTGCTTGAAGATTCTCTCCCTCTGCCTCCCCTGCAACTCTCTCTGTCAAATAAATAAATCTTTTTTAAAAAGTTAACGTTAAAAAACTAAAAAATTAATAAAAGTAAAAATTATAAACTGGTTCTGTGGCCTTGTTAGATGTCTAATAATATCTAGAGCTTTGAAGTTGTTTCTCTAGTCCATATTGAAAAGACTTAGAAGCAGCAACAGAAACCTACACTTCAATCCACCCCAACCTAATGCCAAATCTGGTTATTAGATAAAGAAGATAACATCAAGTAAGATACATCATTGCCTGAAAGAACCAGCTTTTTCCCCTACCTAAGATACTCCTTTATGTGGATGCATTTCTGCCTTACAGCACAAAAAAAGAAAGAATGAAGACCTAATGCTGCCTGAAAGACAGCAGAGGTTCTGGGGATTGTCTCAATTACAAACCAAAGAACATTCAAGAGGCATAAAGAAATCCATTCATCTTCCAAAAACGCCAAAAGGGCAGGAGCATCATAGATTTTAAGAAAATCTGGATCATCATTCTTGGCATCCCATAAAGAAACAATTCCTTGGCAAGTATTATAAAGACCCATTTTAAAGGGATGCCTGGATGGCTCAGTGGGTTAAGCATCTGCCTTTGGCTCAGGTCCTTATCCCAGGGTCCTGGGATCAAGCCCCAAGTCAGGCTCCTTGCTCAGTGGGGAGTCTGCTTTTCCCTTTGCCTGCTGCTCCCCCTACTTGTACTTGTGCACTCTCACTCTGCCAAATAAATTAAATCTTTAAAAAAAATAAAGATCCATTTTAAAGAGGTTTTAACAATGTTACATATCCTCTTAAATGAGTCCACATTGGAGTTTGCTCAGGGGTAGGAGAAAAGGTCAGATAGTATGCCTACTTGAGCCTACAACAGTCCTCACCCTCCAAACCTTTAAGCATGCCCTCACTACTAGTTCAATCCTTCTCATTCTTGCAATTATGAAAAAGGAAGGCATTGAAAAATCAGGACATGCTGCCTCTTCAGTGTACCTTTGATGAACCACTTTAAGCATCACTGCTGACCATCTGATTTTGGCGTCTAGTCAAAATAAACCTGCTCTCAGGGCTGAAATTATTTTTGGCTACCATTAAGAAGACTCCCAACCATTACTGGAATCATTCCTTCAGTGGCCCAAGAGCACCCAACACCCAAGTCTAGTTCTGGTTTTACATCTCAAAGATCACACCTCTCCATAACCCCCTGCATACCATACTTGAGGATAGCAGTTATGGGTCCCCTTGACACCACCACCCCAAATACTTTTCTCTCTTCCAAAGGGAAGCTAAAACCCAAGGCTGCTGGGCCCAGGGCTTGCACACCCAGTAAACCTGGAGCTTATAGAATTTGCAGTTATGACTGCATCATACCATGGCATAGATTAAACTATATAACTCACCTCAAACTTGCATAATTTCTCTAGTTTGCAATGATAAATTCCCCTAGATGGAATTAATAGAGAATCCCCTTTATGTCCTTTATGTTGAATATGTGAAAAATAAGTTAATTTAAACTCCTTATAGAATCAATCATCTATTATTATTATGAATGGAGTAGAGCAATGACAGATACTTCAAGTGTCCCATGCATGTTGAGTATATGAATTTTGTGAAATAAGCATAATTGTCTTTTACTTATGTAATATTAAAGTATGTTTTATTATCTAAGAGCACACACAATGAATTGTGCAGACATACAGACCAGAAACATCTTGGGCTGATTGAACGATATCTCAAATTGAGTACCACATTCACTTTCCACTGTGTGCAGAGTACAGCTAGGCTCTAATCTGGAGGGACCAGTCTGGAGTAATTTTGACTCATCAAAAATGGCCAGACAGTCATGGGAGGGGTAACCCACTATCCTTAAAAAACAAATAACACAAAGACAAGCACACCCATAAATTTAAAACACAGCTTTAGCACATAAATTCAATTTGCTATAGTTTAATTAAGTTGCATCAGCCAGCTTTATAGCTAAAATCTGCAGGCTTTAACAACTTTAGAAAACATTGTAGCGACCAAAGAAAGTTTCAGTGCAAAGAGGCAACTCAAGAATATATTGTCCCAGGAAACACTCACTAAGGCATGATGCAACAGGAACCAGGAAATAGACTGGCAGACAGAGGTACATAAGACGGACTACAGATAAAAAACTTTTCCATTTACCACCTTGATGGAATCTTAACTATGCCTTGTTTACTAAAGAGAGGATAGATTGAGTCTAAAATACAAAGATATATCTAATTGACATTTTAAAAGTATTTGTTTTGGAACAACACAGTAAGTGGACATCTAGCTATCAATTAATTTTTTAATATGTTATGTTTCAATTAATTGAATCAGCAAAAAAATTCACTCATCCAAATGAATGACTTTTCTTAAATGGGAACTTTTACATGAGTGATAATTCATTTTCAATTGATCTTTCAGAAATTTTTTTAAGATTTTGTTTTTTGAGAGAGAGAGACCATGTGCACGTGCAGGGGGAGAGGCAGAGGAAGAGGGGGAATCTTAAGTAGACTCCATGCTCAGCACAGAATCCAAGGTGGGTCTCAATCCCACAGCACTGCGGTCATGACCTGAGCCCCAATCAAGAGTCATATGCTTAACCCACTGAGACATCCAGGTGCCCCTGAACTTTCAGAAACTTTTAACAGATCTTTAAGGAAGAAAAATCTCTTTGGACAGCTTTCAGCCTCACCAGGAAAACTGTTGCATGGACATTACCATTTCCTGTCTAGAGCAACAACTTCAGTTACTTGGGGCAGGTGGTTTTGTCAGTGGAGGATCACATCACTTGTCTCACTTTTTCTCTGCTAATGAGCATTTCATTGAGATAGTTCATACCCCAAAAGCATGTGAGGAAAGAGAGAAGATAGAACTCATACTGACATTTTTTTAGACTCCTAAAATATTCATGACATTATCCCAAACTCTCTAAATTCTGTCCCAGATTATTTCAAGCAAAAAACTCTTCTGTCCATTTCTAATATATTTTATTACAAGGTACTTATTGTTTAAAACTGTGCTTAAAATATCTTAAATAATTTATTTAATTGGTGGCTTCTTTGCTTATAAATGTTATACACAGTTGCATTTTAGATGTCTAACGATACTATTTTCAGGGCAAAATTCAACTATGCAGGCCTTTATAGGTTTCATAACTATCATTTTCTCTCATTATTCAAGTTGGAAGCAAGAAAAAATGAAATGATGATTTCATTTTCAAAATGAAAATGGTAGCCTTAAGCAGGGTTTGTCTTTTCCTTAGGTGCTAAGACTGTTGAGTACGTGCTGTGATACACAGAACATATTCTTGAAATCCTTTGCTCCATAAAGAGTTAAGGTAAGAAACTCTTTAATGCCAGTGACTTAGACATGACATCTGTGGGGACATAGCAAACGAGGGAAGATGAGAAAAAGTAGGAAGGGACATGTAAAATGTTGGGACAGGGAAGAAGAGTAGAGTTGTGAAGGAAACTTGCCTACTTCATATTTCTGCCTGGGTCCTGGCCTGTCCTTAAATAAATCTTCAGCTAGTAATGCTGAAAAATGTGACTTCCTATTTTGCCATCTCGACTTCACTTTCTTTTTTTTTTTTTAAGATATTTATTTAGAGAGAGAGCACATACACGTGTGTGAGCGGGGGAGGGGCAGAGGGAGAGAGAATCTCAAGCAGAAACTGTGCTAAGCACAGAGCGTGATGGGGACTCCATCCCACGACCCTGAGATTATGACCCAGAGATCATGACCTGAGCCAGAATCAACACACGGATGCTGAACTGACTAAGCCACCCAGGACCCGCTCTACTTCACATTCTTAAATCATTTCATCCTCTCTTATTTTGACAACAAATTAGTCCTCAATTTCGGATCACATAATCCTATACCACTGGAGTCTCAGGTCTTCCTATGAAATGCTGAGCCAAAATATAAACAATACCGCATTTAGGAAGATTTCTCCCAGACCTTAATATACCTTCAACACATGACATTTATTGGCCTTCAGAAAGCAGTGCTATACCATTTGGCCATAACTGACAGCATCATCTGAGAATCATGCCAAAGATCTGAATCGTGAAAATCGTGCATTGTTGTTTTTACACGTAAATCAAAAATCTCTAACCATTTTCAATTAAAAAATTTTATCTGGGGTTGTCGACGTACATTCCAAATTTCAGTTGAGGGCAATTTGGAATGGTTAGAATATGCAATCGAATAGCAACTCGGTAAGTGGAAACACTGACAGATTTGCAGCTCATGAAATTCTTTCACAGATCAAGGCAGCTGAACTGACAAAATGCTCCCAAAGGCTCATTCAAGCAGGTGGATGAGAGTACTTTCTCCTGCATGTGCCCCATCACAAAGCTGGGGCGTTGCCCTAAAGCTTTTGTAGGCTAAAGCCAGCCAGCTGAAGGCTGGAAGAGAAGAACAGATAGCAACTTCCAAAAGCCTGAGCTCCCAGGGTCCTGGTATTTTATGAGAAGCCTGGGAGAAATGTCACTAGCTTGGGCCTAGATGACCCAGGTTCCAGTCATGATTGGCCACTAGTGCTCTGTGGATCATTGGGCAAAGTGTCCACTGGATTTCCGTACTTTCCTACCAGACTATTCAACTTCCCCATTGGAAGCACGTGTTCCTACCTAATGAGGCTTTTTTTTTTTTTTTGCCATGTGCCGCACCCTCGTTCTGAGGTTATAACACACCTGGGTGTGTAACAATGGCTTCCCAGCCTGCACACACTCATTTTTTAAACTGTAGTTCAGGTAACTACACATCTAACCTTTCAATTACTTTAGGAGAAATTTCCATGAATAACGGCTATGAAAAATTTGCATTGCAAAATTTCACTTAATAATGTTTCCCAACAAATCTAACCTCTTGAAAAGCTGTCAAGAAAGGTCACTGATAGATCATCAACCTTTCTAAAACTGTGGAGTGATTAGAATTGGCATTTTGAATGTAATCCAAACACGATTGTTGAAAAACACCTTCATTTCTTCTTAGCCCTCAGCGCTAATTTTCCCATGTAATCTGTTCTTTTAGAACCCTGGAAGACTATATTTAAACAATTGTACTGACAATTTTTTAAAGTTGCTTAATTAAGTGAGTAGGATTTTTTTTTTTTCCCTTGGAAAAAAATCCTCAGCCCATATCTAGATCTTGTTTTAAACCCTGGTATTTTAAGGATTCTTTCAAGGTGTTTGAAGTATTCTTAATAGTTACTCAATTGCTGTAAAACCCAATTTCTAGTCTTCTAATCTCTATAATCAAATCTTTACTTTCATGACTTGCTATTAAGCCTCTATTTAGGATTATAAAACCAGATATTCATCTTCTGTGACTTGTTACCATCAAGTTGAAGGTGGCAAGAATTTCGCACACACTTACAGTGGATATGCTTGTTAGGCACACAGTCAGGAATAAAATGTATGCTAAAGTTCCTGTATGGTTACTGGGAAGGCACTTACAGAGAGCAAAATCCATGGCATAAAGCTTGCTAAATACAATAAACACGTTCACCATTAAGCTTGCAGATACCGTAATCAAAAAGTATATAGTGCATACTGTCTAAGAATCATAGGCAATCATGATACCCAACAGTGGTGGGATCTGTCTTTGAATATAATGACTAGAGCAGGAGCCACACACAAAAAGAGGAGCTGGAAGAAATAAAATATAGGTCCAGGGGATAAAAATAATTGCAATAGTTGTACAACAGTGTGATGGTACTTAACAGTCTTAAACAGTACACTTAAAATTCAGAATGATAATTATATGCTTTGTTTGACCATAATAAAATAAAAATAAAAATAATAATAAAAAACAGCAAATATATACGAGTGTCCTGTGCCAGCTACTTCCTAAGCATTATCCACTTAGTCTCCAGAGTAACTCTTTGAGGACACCTTCCCTTGAAGGATTTGGAACCCAAAACCACAAAGATAAAGTAACTTCTCTGAGAGCTGATTAAGTAACTTCCTCAAGTAAGTTCTCACTGAACTGGTGAGGAAGGCCTGCTTGAATGCAAGTATTCTAACTTTAAATTCTGTGATTTTTAACTCTATACAATATGACTTATACAGATATTAGTGAAAATAGTTTAAAATTATAGGGAAAAGAGGTTCATGCTGGAAAGCGAAACCATCTCAAAATTTCAGTCAAAACAGACGAGTAGCTGAGCTCCACCAACAGTATAGTGGAAGGTGGGAGAAGGGTCAGTTTATGATTACTTGTTTATTCATCTAGGCAATAAATAATTGGAAATCTACTAGCTTCCAGTTCTAGGCACCGAGGTTATTATGTGAATAAGATAGACAAAGACTTTGCTTTTCTGCAAACTACATTCTAGTAGGCCAGAGTGATAGTAAAATAAGTAAACAGATAAATTTTAGAAAGTAATTTTGACTCTCAACAAGTGTAATGAGGATGTAAAACATTTCTGGCCAAAAGTTGACAAGTGTTGGTGGTGGGGGGGGGCGCTGCTTTGGAGGTTCTCCAATCATGGCACTTTTGACCTCGTAGGCCCGATATGTCTTTGTTGTGTGGGGGGCTGTCATGTTCATTGTAGGAGACTTAGCAGCATTTTAACCTCTACCCATTAGATGCTAGTAGAGTAACCCCTCCCTCCCAGTTGGGACAAAATTGTATCTAGACATTGCCCAATGTCCCATGAAGGAGGAGATCTCCTCCAGTTGAGAACCGTTGGCTTAAAGGATCATGGAAGTCTCTGAACAAGCGATCCCTGACCTGAGGTCAAATGATGTGATAGGGCCAACCATGGGAAACCTGGAGAGAGAACATCTGGAATCAAGGTAAAGGGACGGATAAGAGTGAACACCCCAAGATGAGAAAAGGGATTAGAAAGAAGCCTGGGATGGCTGAAACCTAGTGAGGGGTGGTGAGAAGAGGTAACAGAGAAGTAGCCTCAGGTCAGATCACAGGGCTCCTATAGACAATTGAGTTTTTTAAGTTGCCTTAGTTTATCAGGAAAAATTGAGAGCAAGCAAATTTTTTTAACTCTAAAACCAATAATTAAAGCAAATATTTTTCCATTCTCTCTAAAATTCTTTTTTTTTTTAAGATTTATTTATTTGAGAGAGAGAGAGAGTGCATGAGGGGCTAGTGGGTAGAGATGCAGAGGGAGAGAGAGAAACAGGCTCCTTGATGAACAGGGAGACCAACACAAGGCTCCATTCCAGGACCCCGAGACCATGAACCGAGCCAAACCCAGACGCTTAACTGATTCAGCCACCCCCGCACCATTCCCCATTCTCTCTAAAATCCTTGAAACAGCTTAGCATTTGTCACAATTAACCCCTATCTGGGATTAAACTAGCAATGACCTCTTTAGGTTCTGTATAATCATTTCTTCTTTCACTATCCCAATATTTATTGAGTGCCCAATATGTACCAGACATTGTTTTAGGTACTTGGAATACCTCATTAAACAAAGAGAGACCTTGCCTCTTTGGGTCTTATATTCTAATTGGAAGAAACAGATAAGTGATAGATACAATGTGTATAGAGTGTGATAGAAAATGATAAGTATTGTGCATCAAATAAATAAATAAAGTAAGGTAAAAGAGAATTATGGTGGGGACATATAAGTCTGGAAGAATAAAAATATAACAAACTCATTATGTTCTTGGGCAAACATTAGTATGTTTCTAGATATTTCCATTTATTCTTTTCTATTCTTTAGACCTTCTAAAAAATCAGATACTTTTGTCTTCATCCCTATGAATAGATCTCGTGAATCAATTGGAAGATACCTCAAAATGTGAATAAGGCCCAACTCTGTACCTTGCGCTGAAGCTCAAGACACCCCAGAAGGAGTATCAAATTATTTGAAAATCAGCAAGGGATAGGTGGAGTCCTTTGAGTCATTTTTGTTTGGGGACCCAAATATGTAAGTATATCACCACTAATATGAATTCAAATCAGGATTAATGAGATATATCCAAAACTCTGTCAACCAATCATTCATACAAATAATCGGCAACGTGTGTCATGTCACCCCAGGCTGAGTATAATTTTCTTTTTTGCTTTATTATTTAAAAATTAAACTAAATTAAAGCTACAAAAACAGGGGCAATTTTGAGTGAATTCACAGCAAATACATCCTCCTACAACCGACTTCTTATCAAATGACATTTCAAATAGACAGGAACAAGTTAAAATTTTTCAAAATGAGATAAAGGTATTCATTTCCTATGGTTGCTGTAAGAAATTATTGCAAACTTGGTGGTTTGAAACAACAGAAATTTATTCTCTCACAGTTCTGGAAACCAGAAGTCTGACATTACTTTCGCTGGGCCAAAGTCCAGGTGTCAGCAGTGCCACACTCCCTCTGGAGGCTCCAGGGGAGAATCTGCTCCTTGCTTCTCTGGCTTCTAGAAACTCCGGCATTCCTGCAGAGTGCGGCATCGACCGCAGGCTTCATGTCATCTTCCCTTCCGAATGTCTCCTCTCCCTCCAACTCTCTCAAAGGACATCTGTGAGGGCATTTAGGGCCCACTCAGAAAACCCCAGGTAATCTCCTCATCTCAAAATCCTTAACTAATCACATCTGCTAAAACGATTTTCCAAAAAAGTAACATTTACAAGTTCTGGGGCTTCAGATGTGAGGATTCTTCAGAGGTCATTTTTCAGCTTACCACGATGAACGATGTTCTCTTACACAGAGGGAAGTGGAGAACCAAATGCAAGCATTCGGGAGAAACCCCTGCTCTCATAGAAGCATCACAGTTCATCACTAAATATCCCTTCAGTGCTAAGTACTCTTCAGTTGTAGGAATTTCTTATCCCCCTAAAATGAACTGGAAGTGTTAAATAAATGTCAGTGACAATATATCAAACCCTCCCTAACGTTAAAATGTTCCATATTCTTTGACTTAAAAAAAAAAAAAAGGTACTGTAGGTTCTAGATATGGTCTTTGATTTAAAGGAAAACATTACAACAGAATGGTTTTATTACAGTAAGGATATGCTTTACCTTCCTCTGTCGCTCACAAAGGGGATTGGGCATTAATTCCAAGCTTGCAATATAAACCAATATTAAAAGAGCAGTTTTTAAAATGTCTGTTTTTTTAGATTAGTACCTTATGTTTGCTAAGAAAGCTAACCCCTAGTCTACACTCCACTACTAAAAATCATGTGACATGAAGTTTTGTTCCCCTTAGGACTGAAAAAGCCACAAGAGATCACCCCTTCTATAACAACAAGAAAATAAAACAGAGAACCCACAAAATCATAACTCTTCCTCAACCCAGCAGAGAGCTAAAGTCGCAAAGTCACGAGACAATCAGATAAACTAAATTTGAAAGAGAAGTTCCCTCTGAAGAGAAACAGCTGTGTGAACTGTTTCATCCTTGTTTGGCGGAGTACAGGAGGAAGAAAGAATCTGCCGTCATAGAAGTGGATAAGAAGAAAACTAAAATTTGTACAGGTTCTTGAAGGCCAATAGTGCACTGACAATTTAACCTTCTTAGGAGTTACAGACCCAACGAGAGTTACAGGTTCATTCTCTCGCACTTTTCCATGAGCCTCAACTGGTTGCTCACAAGAAAGACTGGGACAGAAGAGGAGGTCTGAGAGAGCCCTTCTTGGTGAGGCATAAGCATTAAAGCCTGCCTGCACCCCTGTACCCTGACCCTTCTCTCATATGAAGTGAAAGCCTGATCCCTGAGAGAAGAGCCAGAGAGCTGCCCTCTCTGGCAAAAACCCACTATAAAATACTGCAGGTCCACCTGCTCAACGATTAGCCTAACCAACACTCGCTCAACTATTTGCTTAACTCAAAGCTAAAATGAGACCAGTGTCTGGGAAGGGTGGAAACAAGGAGAAACAGAGGAAGCTAGAGATGAGAGGCAGAGACCCGGGAGCAGAGCAGAAGAGCAGTTAGAAAATGTCTTTTGGAAAACACACTGAAGGCTGCTGGAGGTGAAGTTTGGGGGGCGGGGGGGATGGGCTACATGGGCGATGAGCATTAAGGAGGGCACTTGGGATGAGCACTGGGTGTTATCTGTAAGTGATGAATCACTGAATTCTATTCCTGAAACCAATACAACACTATATGTTCACTAACTTGATTTTACAACACTCCCCACACTACAGTTGGCCTTTGTTTAGACTTGAGCTTCATGACCTCATTTAAGCTTCCAAGGGCTGGAGAAGCAGCAGGAGATGTTCAACATACAACCTTATTCTGCATCCCAGGGGAGGCAGAAATACATAACCATTAAGAGCCTAGTGTGTGGAGTCCAACAAACCAAAGTTTAAGTCCTGGTCCCACTACTGACCAGTTATGGCTTTCTCTAGATACTAAACTTCTCTGTGTTCCAGTTTCTTCACTTCTGTAAAAAAACAACAACAACAACATTAAACAGATGATATTTTATGTTGATTAAAAGAGAGTATGTCTGTACAACAACTGTAACTGATAGAGTAAACAGGGAATCATAGCTGCAGTTGTTCTTATCATTATAGCGGGAGTAGTAGTAGTGGTACTAGTAGAGGTACTAATGGTTAGTGGTAGCTATACTAGTAATGGTTAGTAGTACTGGTAGTGGAGGAGGTAGTGATACTAGTAATGGTTAGCAATGGTTAGTGGTAGCAGTAGGGATACTAGTAACAGTTAGTAGTACTTATATTGCTAGTGGTAGTGATGCTAGTAGTGGTTAGTGGTAGAAATACTAGTAATGGTTAGTAGTACTGGTAGTGGTGATGGTAGTGATACTAATAATGGTAGTGGTACTACTGGTGGTATGGCTAATGGTAGCTATACTGGTTGTGGTCATGGTAACAGCTCAATTATTTCTCTGCTTCCAGTTAGGGGAGTGGAAGTTTGTAGGGAAATGGTTAGAAGGCTTGGTCCACAGCTCTTGTCTGTTCCAAGCCCTTCCCATTTCCATACTTCTCTGCTGTGACTCAGTTCCTCCAGTGGCATGTAGAATGTGAAGCAGTGAACTACAGTGTTCCAGGTGAAAGGAAAAAAATAAAGAAAGAGAGCTAAATAAGATTTATTTCTTCAAAACAGTTTTATTCATATAAAATCAAAGCATTATGATCAGCCAAATATTTCCTCATAGAACATGAAATGGTATATTAGTGTTCAGACCAAAGTAATAAATATAAGGACCCTCATTTTTATGAGCTGGTTTGGAAGTCTGGGGAAGGCTTTGACCATGCAACCTTTTAATACTCTGTATTAAAACTATATATGTATATATATCTCTATATATATGGAATACATATAAAACTGATCCTGCTCCTTTGATGATGGTCTAACAGACACCTTGGAGACCTGCTTCTCACCATACATAAAATTCAGAGGTCATCTAGAATAGAGAAATTCCCCCAATGTGGAAGTTTTCTTAGACTTTATTCTGTAAATCACAAAGCAAATTTTATGGACTATAGGTACATATTTTACAATATGCCCATATACATGATAATGAGATGAGGAAATATGAATTGTGGTTGTCATATGACCTGTGTGAGTTAAAGTCCCAGATATGTGAGAGTTTTGAGGGAGGGACTGAGTGAGAAAAAGGAAGAAAAACTTAGAAATAATTATATGTTAAGAAAACATGAGGAATCAGGGATAAGAGACAGGATGACTTGTGAAGAAGATATAGATGAGAGAAGCAGTAGATTTAAAAGACAGAAAGGAGGAAGAGGGAGGACAATAGAGATGACAAGGGCCTCCATGTATAAGAAAATGAGATGAAATCTAGAAGAGCCTTCGAGTAGGTAGACAATGGGAATTTTACTCACAATGAGTCTGAGGTGCCACAGAAGAATCTCTTTGTTGTTCATCAAAGCCTGAGTTTCAGAAAGACAGAACCTCTCTTCCTCATTTACTAAGATACTGGGAGTGATGGCTCTAATGTGAATTGGGAGATGTTAAGAAAAGTGTCAGAAAAACCCAAGGGTCAGAGGTTAAAAGGAAATATGGAGAAAATGGCTATTTAGAATCTGGTTAATCAATTCAACAACACTAAACTAATTTAAATAGTGTTATCATTGACTTAAGACATCTACATCTATATATAAGTCCATTCTCCTTGTTCACAACAATTACACTCTAGAAAGTTGCTGCGAACAGTGAATTGGCAAACACTGAACCACTGCTCCTAGAGGAAATGTAAGTTTAGGTCCCTGGGAGCTTCTGGCCACAACATTTTTGTCAATTGATTAACACAGAACCTTGCTTTGTATGCATTTCTGTTTAAACACATTTTACATAATATATATATTTTTTTTATTTATTAACATTGAACTAATGACCAACGCACTGTACCTTGTACCTGAGGGAAGCTTATCAAAGGTATTTTCTCTGTGAGGCACACCACAGTCTTGATTCACTTAGAAATCATTAAGCCCTTCAGCATTATGCCTAAGAGTCATTTTAAACAGAGAAATCACTAATAAGAACTACAAAAATGTAGTGTTCAATAGACTGCCAAAAGGGCATTTGTTTATAGTATGAGAACTGAAAACAACAAGATAGTATTGCTTCATTCAAACTCAACTGGCAAATGACTCTCTACGAGTCCGTGAATGACCATAAAATTGCCACAAGAATTGATTAGGGATTACCAAAAAGTAGTAGCAAGTAAGCAAATTCATATACCTGGAATCTTAATAATGAAGATCAAACCAGGAAAGCCTCGTACATTCCTGAGCCTGTGGCCTTTTCCATGCAGAGCAAGATAGAAGGGAAAAGACCACAGTCTCAGAACAAAATCTACAGAAAAAGAACCCCAGTACCTTGGTCTAAAGTGGCAGAAAGTTCACTTATAAAGCCTTCCAGAGAGCCTTCTGTTTCAGAACTAACCCAGAACTTATATAGCAGACAAACAGGAGTGGACTTTCCAAAACATACAAAAGCTAGTAAAAAGACCAAAATTAGTTGAAGAATAACTTTAATAATACCAAATGAAATATGAAATGTGGTTCTAAGGCCAATAGGGAGCCAAGAAAGGCTGATTCTCTCCCATTCTATTGGAAGAAGTTGGAAAGAGTTCTGTGAAGGAAGCAGCATTTGGCATGGAATTTGTTAAGTTGGAGGGAGGTTGCTTCACACTGAGGACAGAACATGAATCAAAGCATGAGAGCAGGAAGGCACAGACATGAGAAATATTCCATTTTAGCTGGGAAATGTAAAGGTAAGGCCAGAGTAATTTGGGCTGGCCCGTGATGATAGACCTTGCGGTTGGCACCTAATTCACCAGGAAATTGGCAATCCTCAAGATGATAATAGCATCAGATTCAGCTGTCAGTGAAGTAGGAGGGAAGGCTGGAGTTGAAGGGGCCATTATAATAGTCTAGGTAAGAAGCAGCAAATTTCTAAACTAGGATACAGGCAGTGAAAGGGAAAAAAAAAAAACAGTGTGAATTTATTGTGGATATACAGATCCACTTAATTGGTAGAAGTCGGGTATTGTGGGACAGGCAAGAATAAAAGGAGGCTCTCACCTAAATGTCCATCAACAGATGAATGGATAAGAAGATGTGGTATATGTCTACAATGGAATACTATGCAGCCATCAAAAAATGAAATCTTGCCACTTGCAATGACGTGGGTGGAATGAGAGGGTTTTATGCTAAGCGAAATAAGTCAATCAGAGAAAGACAATTATCATATGATCTCCCTGATACGTGGAATTTGAGAAACAAGGTGGAAGATCATAGGGGAAGGGAGGGAAAAATGAAACAAGATGAAACCAGAAAGGAAGACAAACCATGAGAGACTCTTAATCTCTGGAAACGAACTGAAGGTTGCTGGAGGAGAAGGGAATGGGAGGGATAAGGGTGGCTGGGTGATGGACACTGGGGAGGATGTGTGCTATGGTGAGCACTGTAAATTGTGTAAGACTGATGAATCACAGACCTGTGCCCCTGAAAAAAGTAGTACATTATATGTTAATAAAAAATAAAATAGAGTACATTTAAAAAATAAATTAATAAATGAAAAAATAAATGAACTTTGCTCTGAGCCCTCAAAAAAAAGGAGGTTCTCGGGGAAGATGTTGGGGTTTCATTTGGGAGACTGGGAGTGGTGGTGCCACTGAAATATATATGGAACTTGAGGGAGAAGCTGCTGGAGAGAGGTAATTGGTTAGGTTTCAGACAAGATGAATTCTAAAATGTTCCCAATCTATCCCAATAAAGATTAGAGAGAGAAGAAAGAGGTCTGCAATTGGAGATGAAATATAAATTTAGGAGAGGGTAGAGAGAAAGAAAAGAAGGTTGGGAATAGGACTTGGGTTTATCTACATTTAAAAAGAAAGAAAATAAATTAGCAAAGAGGACAGGCAGGGATGGCCCAGTAGTAGGGATTTTCCATGAGACAAAAAGTTTTTTTATTATTACACTATGCACTCAAATATGAGCACTTCAGCTATAGCTCTACACAAACAAAAATAAAAACTCATTTCCTTGGCTGCGATGGAACAGAATATTAAGACATTATTATGATCCATCAATTCAGTTTCATGACTTGCTAAATACATGGCTAGAATACAATCCACTAGAAAATTTTAAATTGCTCCACCACATATCATCTTTACATATAAGTTTAGTAGAATATTTTTTTTTTAAATATCACTTACGATCACTCAATTATGAGAGCAGAAGGAGAGGGCCCTTTAGAAATAGTGTTGTTGAATATTGGAATGAAAATCCTTGAGCTCCTTGTCTTATGAAATAAGTCCTTTTGTGTGCATAAAATATAGTTCAACATTAAACATCTTCTACAAAATGGGGGACAAATCCCAGAGTAATCTTCATACAAAGTTATTTTAGGTGTCTAATGCCTGTAAAATTATAGTTGTACATTGTCCTAAAGTTGAGAGTCTTTCAACATTTTCATCATAAACCCTGTTTTTCAGGGGCTTAGAGCTCAACTATAGAAATTTGCTTCAGGATGAAACTTGGAATACCCAATTTCTATCTGATCTAGTTATAACCAGTTAAAATAAAGACAAAAGTTTGCATTATATCTTTCTCATTTGGTGATCTGTAGTTTGAAGTTAAAAAAAAAAACCGCTTTCGGACATTTCTGCCAATTTTTAATTTTTCAAAATTCTCTGTCTTTGGAATTTTGGGAGCATTGCAAAAAGGATAAAAAGAAAATGTAATGAGTAATTAATGTCTCAAGAGAAGGATAAAGATGTCCTGAGTCTTGCACAGCCAACTCACCCCTTGAAATCCAAGGAAGGCCAGTAGATTCTGAAACTCATTACGACATAACATTTATTTCAGTGAAGAGCTTTTATTGAATGAGAATAGAATACCCAACTGAGGCCTAGAGCATGGAAAGACATGGGGAAATTTAAACCTAAACAGTTCAGTATACAGTGAGGTGATAGTCCAGATTTTTTTTTTTTATGTGGGGCGGGGGGGGGGGGAACCTACTCTCAGGGCATCTGGGTGGCCCAGCCATTAAATGTCTGTCTTCAACTCAGGTCATGATCCCAGAGTCCTGGGATCAAGCTCCACATCGGGCTCGCTGCTCGGCAGGACACCCGCTTCTCCCTCTCCCACTCCCCCTGCTTGTGTTCCTGCTCTCATTGTGTCTCTGTCAAATAAATAAAATCTTTAAAAAAAAATGTTTTTTTTAAACCTACTCTGAAACAGTGGTGATAGCTTGTATATCAAATATTTGTTTGTTTCTTTACAAAGGAAAGCTTATGTAAGAAACCACCTTTCGCTAAGGAGGAGGAAAACTATTTAAATAGGAATAATTATAAACCATGGTTATAATTAAGTCCTGGGGCTGGTGTGCAGAACAGAGTGTTTTAACCACCTAAGAGTTATCCTACTTCCTTAGCAACGTAATTACTGTTTGGCAAGATGAGGCACAGCATGTGGGATCGTTGCTGGCCTTAGTTATTCCTACCACACGCAGCCATATTCCTTCAGAGCAATCAGCCTGTGGTCCGGTGTCTCCCATCTTTTGCACATTCCACCTTCATCGCTCATCCATACCACCTCAGCACCACCTAAAGTGTCTATAGAGTAGTCTCTTCATGTCTGGCCAACAGCAGGGACTCATAGCTGCTCCGCGTTGCCCGTGCACTTCTTCCCTCCTTCCCTCCTTCAAGTACATCCATGCTCTAGAACAAGTCTTCAAATTCCATGGGCACCATGCACTTTTGGCTGCCTTCCAGAATGTACCTGGGCCACATCTAATAGGTTTAAGGTCAAGAGACAAGAAAGAAAATGAGGCTTGAGAGCTAAGATGTGTAAACTGATAGATAATAAGTTTTGTTGAAAGAGAACAAGACAAAAACCGTTCCAGATTTTAATCTTCTTGCTGCTACAAGCCAGGAGTTCTTCACCTCTCTGAGCCTGACTTTTCTCCTATGCAGGATAAAAACATTGGATCAGATGACTTTTAACATCCTTTCCATCTCTAAGTTCTCAAATTCTGGTGGAACTAAGTATTCACTTCATTTAGGTACATTTTCCTCGGATGTAGTCCAATTAAACTCACACAGATATAGTATTCCCATCCAACCCCTCTCCAAAGCATTTTACTGTCCTGCCTAAACAGTATACCATATGGTAAAAAAATCAGACCTGCTACTGAAGTTTTATGTTTTATTAATTCGTGCATGCCACGACATTGGAGGATTCCCTTCCCTTCCCAGCTTACCATTTGACAACTGCCTGACCACATGGCCAAACCTATTGGAGAAAATAAGGTCAGAGAGCCTTGCTGAAATCCCTCATGCTTGTAGACTTGAAACTAACCCACTGGAAACTCTAGTGGCTTCTGTGGGTTAGCTGTGTATGTGAAATGCAAGCTTGTTAAGAACATAAACCAATATCCATAATTTGATGTCAGCCAGATTCCTTTTCCTTCCCATCCCTCATGAAGGATGAAAAAAGGGCAACAAAGTTGAGAGAAGGGAGAAAAAGAACCTGTGGAAGTTTGAACTGATCTTCAGCTCATTGTGAAAAATGTACAAGGAATTTTAAAATCCCAGAATCTGACAGTGCTGTCTAAGAGAATTTCGTCACTCAGTTTGCTTATCCCAGTAGCTACCCAGCTAGAATATGGTCAAAATTTAAAGACATACAATTAAAACAGATTCAGACCTTTCCCACCTTCAGAAACAGGTGTTTGTTTGTTTGTTTGTTTGTTTGTTTGTTTTTTCTGCAGACAGGTCAGAATCCCTGTCTTTTCCCTATATATTAGAGCTGTAACAGATCAATCGGGGAACCATGGTTCTCCTACTCTGCAAAATTTCTGAGGTCACCTGGGGATACCAGGGAGGAAAGTTATGCCATAAAGTACTGAAATAATTCAAAGCAGGACAAAAGCAAGGATAGCATAGCCACATGTAAGGATGGGGCATTTTCAGAAAGTGGGAGCAATCGGATCCCCAAACGAACCTCTGACCCCCTTCAGTGAAGCCCATTTTAGAGACTGCAATGTGACCAAAGATCCCAAGCAACCATGTACCTCTAGAACACACGGGAAGTTTTTCATTAAGCAGCTTTGAGGAAGTATAATTTCAGCTGTGCATTGCATTAGAGTGCTTGGACATATCATAAATATTGAAAACAGGGGGAATTTAATGCAAGAAATGGGTTATACAGGTAATGAAATTGCCAAGAAAACAAACCTGAGAAAGAGAAGCAACCCAGAAATTAGGAAAAGCAGGAAGCCACTCATTATGCTGGGGAAACAAGAGATGGCAGCAGTATTATCAGAAACCAGAGGATGGTATTACCCAAAAGAAGCCGGAATCACAGCAGCCTGTCCAGGAGAGGCTGGAATCGAAAAGGTCGAGAAGCCACCCAGTGCAGATAGAGCAGAGAAATACCCTGGTTGCTCCCATTCTCCTGACCTTTGGTATCTCTCAAGCTGCCTCCTATTGCCCAAAACCAGAGGGAAGACAGTTGCGGTGGGAGCCTGAGAAATGCAGCCTGCTGGGATCAGCTTCCCTAAGGCATGGAGCAGAGCTGAGGAAGGGGGAGGAATGAATCCGCAAGCACAGGAGTCAAGAACCAGAATGAGTATTTTCATCCATTTATGAACATGCATACGAAATGAGCACCTGATGGCCGCCTGGGTGGCTCAGTGGGTTAAGCATCTGCCTTCAGCTCCGGTCATGATCCCAGCGTCCTGGGATCCAGTCCAGCAGTGGGATCCTGGCTCAGTGAGAAGTCTGCTTCTCCCTCCGCCCTTCCCACTGCTCGTGCTCTCTTTCTAGTCCGGGCTCTCTTGCTCTCTCTCAAATAAATAAATAAAAATAAATTTTTAAAAAATCTTAAAAAAAAAAAAAAAAAACAAGCAAACGAATGAGTACCTGCTATGGGCCAGGCAATCCTCACTGGCACAGATACTACTAATACAACAGGGCCCAAAGGAGTTAAAATGTTGCAGAAGGGACAGATATGAAAGCACGTAATTCTGACCCTACCTGTGAGAACTGATAAGGTACATCAGAACTCAGAGAAGGGAGCCGCAATCTGGGAAAGGGTGCTTTTCATATAATGAGCATGCTCCTTGAATTAATTCCCTTAGAAAAAATGTTAAAATGATGTATCTCCAATGGGAAACCCAGACTGTATTCTTATCAAAGAATCTCTTCCCTTAAAAACCCACAAAAAGGTCCTAAAGAAATTATTGTTGCTCTTTTTGTTTCTTGTTTCCCATGATCAAATGACTTCTGTCATCCTTGAAGGATTTTGACTGTCTCTGGAAAATGAAAGCTAGAGTAACCCAACCAAAATGAGTATTGCGGTAAGGAGGCCATTAGGTTGGAAAGACATGTAGTCAAAAGTGCCTTCATAGACTACAAGTCAAAGTAGGGGGTGAAGGGGAATGAGAACAAATTCAGCCTTTGCGAACGTAAGGAGATTTTCCAGTAAAGCGACAATAATTTAATTACAAAAATGCTTCTGATACTGCTACCCATGAAATCTTTTTTGGCAAAAAGACTGGCAGAGTAAGTAAAGCGGGCTAAGTGATTACTGATTGGTTTGAATTAGGGCCAGATTAAAGGTATTCTGGCTTTCCGTGTAGGGTGCTTGAAGCAGCAGCCAAATATTCAAGCCTGAACCCTTCCTCTCGCATATAATCCGGGGCCACCATGTTCTGTCCAGACACAGTAACAAGTTTTAAGTCAGTGAGCTGAACACCAACATTTTTCTTTCCTGATTTATTTATCATCAGTACTAAATATTAACATGAGTCTGACTGATTTCTGCGGCAAAAATCAAATGCTACTGCAATCACACTAGATGATAGAAGTACAGAATGATCATTTTTAAAGAGCAAATCATACTCCAGAAAGAGCCACAGTAGCATTACAATCCCTCATTACCCCTCAGAGCGTCGTGTTCTGTAGCTAAAGTCTTTAACAGCCCGTGAAGGCTGATAAACACCTTGTATTTAATAGCAGACTAAGAATGTAATCATCATTAAGTGATTTTTAAGCCCAAATGTGGCTCCATTTATATTCAATAGGTTTTTAAAAATGATGCTTTGTATTTTACTGGGAACCATCCAGATTTTTATTTAAAACAGAAATACTGGGGGGAAAAAAAACCTAAAAAAAATACTACACAGTTTCTGTTCTGGACCATTAATTTTTCAGTCAGATCTAACTATCATTTAATTGGTTCCTGATGCTAAAACTTGGATTCCACTTTAAACGCTTGAAACTAGAGCATATAGAATAATTTGTTATGCTGAGCTATTCATCCCAAATGTCCAGGGAAAATAAACCAATCTCAAAATAAAACTGGGCTACCTTCTGTGATGACACAAAATTAATAACATCGTCTGAGAAAGAAACCTTGCATCTACATTTGCCAAAAAAAAATCATTAGGGTCTCCACGACGAAGTAATATTTAATTCATATTAATGTTTCATGTAAAAGGAGGTCTGTTAACCAAAAAAACAAATTTTGTGAACATAAACTTGAGAAATCCTGCCTAACTTAATAAGACTCAGAATAATAATTCTGATAAATCTGCTTTCCTTCAGTATGTAAATGAATTTTTCATACTTCTTATTTTTTTGTATTTATAGATGGGTTAAAATTAGTGCTTCCAATGATGAATTTCTAGAAGGAAACTTAAACTTTCCAAAGATTTCAAAGCAGTCTACATTGTCACTTTACAACGTGAAACCTAAAAAGGAAAATACTTGGTAGCCATGACTTTTTCTTTGGTAAGCACAGAAAAATACATATACATTGAGTAATCTGGGAATTCAAGCAGAAATGTGGCCTGGGAGATCTGCATTGTAGGTAGGTTTCTGTTCACAACAGGGTCAATTTGTAATCAGGCTGAACTAACCAGCTCAGAAAACAACCTCTGAACAGGAATGCCACACATGCAGATAAACACTAGTGAAAGAACTGCTAGTTCAGCGTGAACCCAGGGCAACTTGGTAACCTGTTCCCGGGAGAAATGCCAAAATACTCAGAAAATTGCTCTTGCCTTAATGTAGTGGTAGAAGTGTTAAAATCCAAAATTCTTCCCAGCTTTTTTTCTTTTTTAAAAAAGATTTTATTTATTTATTTGTCAGGAGAGAGAGAGAGAGAGAGAGAGCGAGTACCGGGGTGGGGGGTGGGGGACAAAGGGAAAGGGAGAAGCAGATTCCCCACTGAGCAGGGAGCCTGATGGATGCCGGACTAGATCCCAGGACCCTGGGATCATGACCTGACCTGAAGGCAGAGGCCTAACCCACTGAGCCACCCAGGTGCCCTGTTCCCAGCTTCTTTAAGGATAGTTGGCAGGTCCTCGGCTAATGACCATGAAACAGTGATAGTGATGTTTCTGTAGCTTCAAAAATCACAAAGTACAAAACAAACTGAGGATTGCTGGGGAGAGAGGAGTGTGAAGAGGGTGGTTGGGTTATGGACATTGGGGAGGGTATGTGCTATGGTGAGTGCTGTGAAATGTGTAAGCCTGATGATTCACAGCCCTGTACCCTTGGGGCAAATAATATATTATATGTTAAAAATATATAATTAAAAAAAAATCACAAAGTACTTTGCAGGCGGGGAGTTCTCTTGACCACTGAAATAAAATTTAAAGACAACATAGCTGAGCTGTTTGCCAGAAATTGAAACTGCCAGAGAAAAAAGGAGGCATCATATGCCCAATATATTGCATTTAGAGAAGGTAGGCGTCAAGTTTCCTAGTCCTCCAAAAATGTTTTAGGAATATTTTTAGGAATATTTTAGGATAAATTTTTAGTAAAATTTATCCTTATTAACTCTAACCTCCCAGTTAATACTTTCATCCAGGTGCAAAGTAATAAGTGCATATGTATTTTTATAATATTTTCTTCTACTCAGCTCTCAATGGCTCATTTTCCATGGTTTTCTGTTAGAGTTTTACATAGCCATATCAGAAGGGTTTAGCATTTAGTTACCAAAAAAATTTGAAACATTTTTTTGGTAACTAAATTATTGTTATTTTCCTGGAAAGTCTCCTTACGTTTGTAAGGACTGAATTCATTCTCATATTTCGCTCCCCAGTTGACTTACAGTCTATGAAGGCACTTTTGGCTGTGTGCCTTTCCAGCCTCATGAGTCCCCCCCCACACACACCAGCCCATCAGAATATTCGTTTATTTAACTATTTAACTATTTGTCCAAGAAGCTACTGCTATCTTCTTGATAGCAATAGCTTCCACTGGCAAGATAGTTTGTTAACCTCACAGTATAGTCTGACTTGGTGCCAAGAATTTATCACCTCGCCTTCCCCCAGACCTCTTCCCTCTCCCTTGTTGCCTAGATCAACCAAAGTGCCAGGTCACAAGGTAGAAAACCGGCTCGACTCCGAAACTCGTCTTAACTCCCTCAACCCCCACATCTAATCATCTGTTAAGACTTGCCCCGTAGAATCCCAAGTGCACCGCAGCTTCATTTCCTCATTTTCATCCTTTGCCCAGTGCCTTAGATGAGGCCCTTAATTTTTTTTTTTTCTGGAGTATGGCAATTCTGTATTATTTGTCTTCCTACTTCCCTCTCTTCCTTTCCCTTTCCTATTGTAACACAGGTTCCTCTACTTCACAAAATCATCAAGGGCTCCAGTGCCTGCAGCCTCAAGTCGAAACTCCTTGCAGGCCTTACAGGACCTTCTGTCTCCATCTCTGACCAGGCCACATACTGATTCCAGTTTGCATTTCCTCCCAAACTTCTCGTTTTCTTTCTCTCTTCGAGTCTGTTGCTTTATCTGCACGGAATATCTTTGTCATCCTACCCCATAGAATCTATGGAAAGAATTCCTTACAGACTCAGGTTCTCCTCCTACCTCTTGCAGGCACCCTCCCATCCCCACCAGCAGCAGGAGGGCTTTCCCTAGCCTTCCTTCTGAGCACCATTCCACGCTCACATAGGACACTCACCACTGCTTGGGAATTCGAGGTTTATGGACACTTGTAAGTTCCCTGAGGGCTGGGATTTTTTTCTGGTCCGTTTTTGTCTCCTAATCCAATCATGAAAATCTGAAGAGGGGAGGGCAGTTGAGGAAGGAAAGGATGAAGAGAGAAAGGGAAGGGAAAAGAAAGGAAAGAAGGAAAGAAGGAAGGAAGGAAGGAAGGATTCCAGAGGGGGATTGAGCCACTTTCATACCCGTTAGAATAAATACTTTTAGCCAAGTGAGACAACCAACTACTGAAAAACTGACACAGTAAAACACAAAAAGAAAGGAACTTACCCTCGCTTACACTGGAAGCTTATCTGTGAAGCCTGAAAGAGACCTAAAAAGACATAGTTCAGTCCTTTCTAACAGAACTGAGTCATCTGCCGAGCTTGGTTTCTGAAACCAATGGTATCTAAAAGTAAGGAAAATAATGAATGCCAGAACGGTGTGTGGGGGTGGATTTTTCTCCAAAATAGACCCTAGAGATTGGAAAGGGAGAGGGAGAGGATCAAGATTGACTAGACATGAGGGGAGCCAAAAATCACCTTTCTCCTTTCAAAAGGCAACAGAGAAAGGAAGGGACGGGGGTTGCACATTAATGGAAAAAATCAACCACTCTGATTAAATGTTACATATTTTTTACTCACTCAAATTTCAGAAGGCTGGGGGAGGGGCTAGAGGGTATGTTTTCACTAATGATTAATCCCTCTCCCTGTATGTGTTTTTCAACCTGGCAACATTGTTAGACTTGGGGCAGGGGAGGGAAGAATTAAAGTAGCCAAAAGTACGCTTTCTCTGACTCTGCTAGAACATTATCCTTAATAAAAGTTTCCCTTGATTGTTCACTTTTATGCAGTCAAATGCTCTACCACTGAGCTATACCCCCGATTGTTCACTTTTATGTACACAGCGAGAGTCCTGCTTGAGAGCGATTTTATGATTTGGCACCTAAACATTTTGTCCACTTACGGTGGAAAGTCATCAAATAAAGGAAGTTACAGAAAAACATTACTATCCCCAAAGCAATTTATAATAGATAAGGCATCCGAAGTTTTGTCTGGTTAAAAAAAAAAAATGCTTCTGAGATGACCACTTGTTAAAACATTTGAGAAAGCTACAAATGTCTTATTCTAAAGGAATCTGCTCTTCCTATATGGTGGAAAAAAAAAAAAAAAAAAAAAAGGCCTAAAGACACAGCAGGAATAAATAATCCATAGTGATTTATTTACAGAGCCTGAAGTGTATGGTTCTGAACAAGATATTTCCCAGAGCTGCAACAGACCTGTTTCAAGCTCCCCAACTCCTTTTCCACAGCCGTTTGCCTCTGTTTTCCTGCTACATTTCCTGCTCCAAGGTCAATAACTTATTTCATTTACTTCTTTCTCTGACCCGTATGCCTGTCCTATCACACTAAACCTCTGAGGTCGTCATTTCAGTGATGTGGGTGAGATGGACCCCGTGTCGTTTAATCACCTGTCAATCCAAACGCTAACCTGTATTTTATCATGACTGCCTTGAGTAAGCAATATACCCTCATTCATCCGTTCATTTATTCATTCATTCCACATGTATGTCATGAGAAATTCGTATATGCCTAGCTAAGTACTGGTGGGCAAAGGATAATAAAGGTTACCCTTCAATGTGAACCCACAGTGAAAATACTGGGTTACAAAGGCTATAAAACAGGAAAACAGAACATTAGGCTGCACAGAGGAAAAAGCAACCAACGTGAATTCCTTTTTCCAAAAAGAAGTTTGCCTTCAAAGGCAACCTTTAACTTTTAACTCCAGAAATGACTAGAATATTCTTATGTGCCATTGGATTAATGGTTTATGCTTAAGACCTAGGTCTGTAAGATCATCTTCTGTAGACAAAACTGAGAAGTAACTTAAAGAAATCATCTATATACCTGTTTGGAGGGGGAGAGGAGGGAGGAGATTACCTAGGGCAGAGTGTAAACATGTATAAATTATTGAGAGATTTGCTTAGAGTGCCTGTGGAAATGTGATCCAAGTTCACATATGTGGTTGAGAATTAACAAAATGCCTTTACCAGAGGCCCGGCCAGAGCAGATTCATGGAGACTCGTCCTAACTTACAGTGATATAGGACTTAATGGGTTTTAAAGCATTTCCATCCTTATTATCTCCATGCACCTAAGGGTTCATCACAGGATATATATACTGAGGCACTCAGGGAAAGTAATAAATTGCCAATGGAACTGGGATCAGAGAGCCATGTTCGCAAATAACACACTCAGGGAGAGCTCTCCAGTCTTCTGAGTCCTGACCAGTGCTCTTCTACCAATATGACACTTTCTACACTTCACTGTAAGAAGAATCAGGTCAGGGAGACTAAAATCTAAATATAAAAACAAAGATATGATATGATGCAAATAGATGCAAATAAATTTGCACAGGTATGATGCAAACAAATTTTATTTCTAATGCCCCCTGTGCTCCACTGAATAGCTAAAGTAAGTTCTTCCCCGCATCAGAGTTCATCCTGAGAAAGAATAAACTTTGAGACATGGCAATAGGCACAGGGCATCTTCTTTAAAGACCTTAGAGAATTTGGAGATCAGTATTTTCTACAAGGAGGCAAAAGCCAGCCTTGGGAGCGACTATGAAATCCACTCAGTCCCAAGGATTTTGATCCTGTAAGTCTACTCACTCTTTCAAAACACCAGAGAGAGTTTTTTCCCCTGATTAGCAGGAGAATCATTTGGTGTATGTAGACCATGATTCAGCCTGACCCACGACTGACCGGGGAGAGATGCCTCCCCCCCCACCCCCCCCCCCCCCCGCTCCCCCTCCCCCGGGGAAAAGTCTTTGGCGGTGATGATGAGGAAGTAAGCTCAGCTGTAGTGAAGGTTATCTAATCTGGGTCTGGACCACGAGGCTTGAGGACTGCATCAAAGGAAGGATTACAGCCCCTGATTCCATATGTTGGTTTGGCTTTTGTAATCGGCAGACCTAAAAGGACAGTGTCTTAAACACGATGGAAGTTTCTTTCTTTCTCAAGTGTCAGTCCGACCAGTCAGGAGGGTTTGGCGGTTCCACGACACCAGGAACCCAAGCTCCTTTTCGCTGGTTGCTCAATCGTCCCTGCTCTGGCTCCAGCTCCAGGCCTCCCAGCACCCCTCGCTGGAGGCAGCGGAGAGACAAGGAGCACAAGCAAGCACCTAGAAGTTGCACACCGCGCTCTTGTTAATATCTCATTGGCTAAGATGCCACCTCTTGTGCACACCTGGTTGCGTGGGAGGCCCAACTAAAAACTCTAAGACTACCAAAGCACGGGAGCGCAAATCTGAGGACAACCAGTAGTTTCCGCCATAGACCCAACCCTGAGGAGTCATTTCTTACAAGGTTTCCTCTTTTCCTTCAGTTCAGCAGCAAATGTTTTCTAGCATCTTGTGGTCACGAGGAGGCTCCTGTTCCATCGGAACTGCGACCTCCTGTCTGAGGCGCTGAGTCACCTCGCCGCTCCCTACAGTGGGCGCCACGGCTTAAAAATTGCTTACAAAGACCCTGTTCCAAAGTGACTAGCCTCACAAATATATTACTGATGTTTTTTAGTGCTTGCTCTTAAGGCAGTCTAAAAATTAATTTGTAACCAAAAGAAGTATGATCTGCTTGGATGTAGGAGCGATCTGGTTGCTACATCTGTCATCCCACTGATAGCTAAGGTTGATTTGGCAGATCTGGTAGGCTAGGCAGGTGTCCCCTTCCTTCCTCACCACTCCATGTGCATCCCTTCAGAAGCTGCGCACTGGGTGGGCGAGGACAAATTTCCCCCTTAGAAGAGAGTATATCAGGAGCTGTGCTCTCCTGTTAGAACCTCCAAACAAGGTCTCAAGGTCCATTTGTAGGAGAACATAGCGTAGTCAAGCTTCCAAGACTGCAGACACATCCAAATGAGGCTTTGCCTGGGGTAGTCTGACTTTAAAAAAAATAAACCCTTAATAGGGCATATTAATCCATGAGAAATAAATGGTCTCTGCCCCCTATTAGAGAAATCATGTACTCTTTGGCATGTTAAGAACATCGTATCCCTTTAACACTTTAGATATGCAGAAAATGAAGGAAGTGTTAGCAGCACTTTTAATGCTAGTTTTAAAGTGAGGGTTAAAACACATTTCTTCAATTCTCTGTCCATTTAACTATCTCAATAGGTCACTACCTTCATAAAGGGAGAGAGCCCCAAATCCGGGGTTAAAATGAATCATGCCCAGTTCCAATCAAAATTGTGTTGAATGGGGGCACCTGGGTGACTCAATGGGTTAAGCCACTGCCTTCGGCTCAGGTCATGATCTCAGGGTCCTGGGATTGAGCCCCGTATCGGGCTCTCTGCTCAGCGGGGAGCCTGCTTCCCCCCTCTCTCTGCCTGCCTCTCTGCCTACTTGTGATCTCTTTCTCTCTCTCTGTGTCAAATAAATTAAAAAAAAAAGAAAAAAAATTGTGTTGAATGCATGTATGGAATGTATTTGAATTAATATTACTCACAGCAAAAATACCAAAGATACCATGTGACAGGAAATCTGAGGTTCTCACCAGTGTCCGAAGATGTATACATACCCTCCCGGTAGTTAGGTTACATTGTAAGGGCGCTGTCAAACATCTTGTATGGCAACATTAAATATGGGTCTGGAAGCCAGTAAGAAAATCCCTAAACCGAGTTTGAGAGCTTAACAATATAAATTGCAGAAGAAGAGAGGATCTCCTAGAGAAACTTCTCTACAATATAACACTACAAACAGTGATGCAGAAACATATTTCATCAACTGAGTAAAGATCCCCTTGGCAGGCCATCTCCCAGTGTAAGCTACAAACACCTGTAACGTCTCCAACTCTTGGAGAAAGATGGCATTCTTTGAATCCTGGAGGAACTGTGTTTTCCCCTTAGGACAGAAAACACCATCCTACAGCCCTGTCAGCTTTTTTACCACTGCCGGACCCCGCTGTCTCCCTTCCTCCAAATACATACACTGTCACATTCATACACACACATACACACCCACACAGCAATCACCATGAAGGCAGAATTTCTTTTTCTTTTTTGAAAGCATAATTTTTAATAAGACAATTATATTACTCATTAGTGCTTTTTGGAGTCAAGTAATTAAGGTTATCTGATCACTGGGGTAATGAGACACTTCACCATTTATCTTTCCACTGGAAAAGGAATAAAGCATCGTGATAAAGCCCAGCAGCTTCTTAACCTTGATGTCCTCCTTGGGAACAGAACTCTGATTTTACGTGGGTGTATCATCCCCCCCAAATAACAGATTATGTTTCCCAGCCTCCTTTCAGCTAGTTGTGACCACGGATCATGGACAAAAGTTCTGCCCAATGAGAGGGTCAATGGATGATGTCCAACATGGTTTTTGAAAGGACCTGACTCAGATAGGAGAGCGCTTTGTCCTTCTACTTACCCTCCTCCCGATTTGCAAAATGGATATGATAACTGGGACTGTCATACACAGATGGCTCAAGTGGCCATCTTAGACCAGGAGGTGGGTCTGAGAATGGAAATCAGCCCTTGGATGATACCTTAGATAAAGTAGGCTAAACTGCTGTAACGATGAAAATCCAAACTTGGTGATCTGGGAGAGAGATGATTTCTCTCTTGTATAAAGTGAGGGCTCCCAACATTGGGCAGGTTTGCTCCAGTCATTCAAGGACTTAGGCTCATAGTGACTTTGTCATCTCTGTTGTGTGGCTTCCATGGCCACTCTAGCTATTACCATCTAGCCAAAGTCAAAATGGAGAAAGAGTGGAAAGCCAGGCTCAGAGGTCTCCTCTTAGGCAAATGAGGAGGAAGCTGCTTACATAATTTCTCCTCACATCCCATTGGCAAGAGCCAAATCCAGCTAGGAGGGAGACTGGGAAATTCAGTGAGCCCAACTGGAGAGCCACATCTCGGCCACAATTCCATTACTAAGGGAAAGAGAAAAACAGATTTTAATAAACAGATACCAGTCTCCAGACAGAAGGTAAGGTGGGATGATGATCGGAGTCTGGGCCCTGAAGATCCCAGGGGTATGTGCTCCATACTGACCACATCAACATTCCTTTTAGCTGAAAGAAAAATCAATGTGTATGTTGTCAAGCCACTTTTATTTTGAAGGGTATTTTTCCCTTCTTTAGAGCCAAACATAACCCTAAATGGTACAAATTATCAGATTTTATTTTTAAACATAGGAACATTTTGGTTTACGAGTACAAAATGCATATGGTCCAGTTAAACAATTACTGAATTTAAACTATAAAGGAATACTCTAATGAGACACTGGAGATGATGGCCGCAATTTTGAGTTAGCATTTAAAGTGGAACTTTTTCTTATCTTCCCCCCATATTACTTGTCCTTTTACATTGTAATACACCCTGTGATTTCTCTGTGGGCTAAATATTAATGATATTGATATAACAACTGATTCATTTCTATGTTTTTGTGATTTCAGAATGAGGTACATATATTTGTTCTAACCATATTTTGCAAGAGAGCACATGTACCCATAAAACTTGCACTTGGGGGATAATGAGCCTCATAAATAAAAAATTCAGTCAGACTTTCTTCAATGCCTCAGTCAGTGTGTTAACCCTTTTAAGTGATTGGAACTGCATTTAGCGCCTGTCACCACAACAGAAAATTAAAATGACTTAGAAAATGAGTTCAATGGAGATTTTTAGGTACAAGAACCAGAAGATATGGGTTCAGGTCTTACCAGAACTCCGATCTCTGAGCTTAAGCCAGTCCCTTACATGCTTTTGATCTCATTTTCTCCAAATTATTAAAAAGCACTTTCAAACTCAACCATCTCTATAATCTTGCTCTACTTTACTAATTATTCTCCCAGTTTGACCCTGTGATGACAAGGCCAACCTTGTAGCAGGGACAGCAAATGGCATAACCTCACACTAAAAATCCTTAGGAACTTGGGAGTAGCCCACGTATTAGTCAGAAATGGTTACATAATTGTGTAAGTCATAAGGCTATGTTTTCCACCCTCCATGACAACTTTTAGTAACACTGGTAGTTACCTTTTACTGGGAGTTTATGATTTGTCAGACATTGTGCCAAGTGAATTACACACAGTATCTCATTTAATCCTCCTGACAATCCCATGAGGGCATTGATATTATCCCCATTGCAGAGATGAGGAATCAGAGGCTTAGAGTGATGAAATAATCTGCCCAAGCTATGCTGAGGGTTGACTAGAACTCAGGGCTCCTGGATCCCGAACACCAGCCCTCCAACCCTGTGGGAGAAGTCTCAGGAGGTCAGGTGGTCCTGGAAACTATTCTCCTGACCCCACTCCTAGGCATGCCGTTTGGGTCATTCATATTTAATGACATCACAAAAGTCTCCACAGTAAACATTCTTTGTGTCCCTCTGGACTCCATTCCCTTACTTCTCCTAATAATAGATGCAAACATTAATTAAGCACTTGCCACAGAGCTCTGTTCTTTAAATAGATTGTCTCATTTCTCTTCACAACAATCCTCTGAGGTAGACACTATCATTTCCTCCATTTCACAGGGAAGGACACTGAGGTACAGAAAAGTTACGTACGTTGCCCAAACTACCCAGTGAATAAGTGAGAAATAAGTGTGTTTGAACCTGGTTCTAATTGTTAAGTAAATAAAAATTGATACGTTCTGGTAATAATTTAAAATAACATACATTGAGCCTTAACAGTGTGCTGGGCCCTGTGCTAATGATTCACATAGACCATCACATTTAATCCTATAAGGGGGCATTACCTGATGTGAAAGATAATGAAACCCAGACAGTCTTGGGTAAGTCATGAGAGAAAGTCAAGCAGAGGCTGTAGAGCAAAATAAGATCAGGCTTTCCACATCAAACAGACATCTGGTTAGAACTACCCCTCATTGGGGCGCCTGGGTGGCTCAGTGGGTTAAGCCTCTGCCTCAGCTCAGGTCATGATCTCAGAGTCTTTGGATCGAACCCCACATCATCAGGCTCTCTGCTCAGCGGAGAGCTTGCTTCCTCCTCTCTCTCTCTCTGCCTGCCTCTCTGCCTACTTGTGATCTCTGTCTGTCAAATAAATAAATAAAATCTTTAAAAAAAAAAAAAGTACCCCTTGTGTGCTCTCAACAAACTACTTAATTTTACTCTGTTAATTTTACTTTGCCTCAGTTTCCCCATACGTGAAATGGATGTGTTAGGAGGATGAAATGTGTTCATATATGTCAAGCTTTGGAAACAGTCTCTGCCACAGAGTAAGGACCACATGACTCTGAAAGCAAAAATCAGTAAAAGCCCAGACATTGCTTTTTACTACCAAAGTTGCTTTGTTTTTCTGTGCCCAGGTCTTGCCATTCACCAAATAGGAGCAATACCGGGACTGACCTCACAGTGTTATTCCAAGGAGGAAATGAGTAAATGTGTCCAGAGAGTAAATGAGTAGATACGTATTAGAACAGTGCCTGGCACTTAAATGTTTTGTAGTAGTTGTTATTAGGATTATGGCGCGATTCCCATTTTGATCCTTTTCTCAGTCTCTCACACACACACACACACACACACACACACACACACACACACAAATCCTCCTCTGGTTCCGCAGGGATGAAGTCGGCCCCGCCTGAACTCTTTTTTCCTCCAGGGAACAGAAGTGATGCCTCTGGCAGCCAGCAACTTGAGTCCTTTCAGATAAGCCATACATGCTGGTCACAGAGCGTCTTTGTCCATAGCGCTCGTCCCAGGAGGACAAGAATGACTCTCAGTACCCGGGCATGAATGGTACTCCGCATGTCATGCCAGTAAGCACATAATTATACCCTGCCCTGAAATGTTTTCTAAGAACGTGCCTGACCTGCAGGACGGCGAGTCTCTCGGGCTCCCGCCGCACCCAGCTGTAGTCCCAAGTATTGACTGTTTACTGGGTTTGCTAATTGATACAGAGCCCAGCCATCTGGCTGCTCGGCGGAGATTGCAGGTGGCCCTGCTCCACAGAGGCGGGACTACGACTGCCTGAGTTCAAGACCTGCCTCTTCGGCTTTCGGAACTTAGATAATTTATTTCACTTCTTTGTGCCTTTCAAATCTCTAAAATAGGAATCCCACTAGTCTCTATTGGGAGGATTGGCTGAATTCATCCTGAAAGGACTTAAAAAGGTGTGTGGGTATAGTAAGTGCTCAGAAAGTGTTAGCATTATTGCTGGGCCGGCTCGACAAACTTGAAGGAGTCTGGGTTGTCCAGTTACCTCACAGTCACATGGTGTGTCTCTATCTGAACACAGAATGGAAGGGACCTTCCCTCCTTTTGTGGGTATAGGCTGTCCGTCCAGCAGGGAGAAACTTCCACAGCAGCTGTGCCCTGCCCGTCACTCCAGTAGCGGATGTGTGCCAAGCGTGCATACCTCCATGAATCATTTTGGCTGTTAAGAATCATTCACCAACATGACCTTCTCTTTTCTTCTTGAGCCATGCTAATAAGGCTATATCACTTACCACCCACACTTACATACACATGCAAAATAAAATTTAATCTTGCAACAATTATGTCATATAGACTTGTCCTTGGGCACTAAGAGTAAGATCTGTTCTATCTCTCCCTTCTTCTGTCCATAAACATTTACTCAGTCTCCCACTGCCTAGACACAGGGCTAGGCACTATAATTATACCAGTAAAAATCGTTTGGGACCAGAGTTTATAATCTGGAAGGATGAGACACAGAGGAGTTGGAGTCTAAAGAGAAGTAAATAAGCAAACAGAAAACCATGTGACAAGAAAGCATAGAGTTTCAGGCAGGGTATGAGGGGAGGGGTGAGGGGGATGGCAAGGGAGTTAAATCAGGCATTAAACTAAAAATCAGGATTTCAAAGAAGTCTTCCCCAAAGAAAATGGCATCTGAGCTGGGCCTTAAGCCAAGGTATGTTAATTTTCATAATTATTCCATTATATAGGTAGAAAAACTGAGGCAGGCAGACACCAAACTACAGTTGTGAAAATGCCCAAGAGTCTTAGGAATAAAACATGGTCCCGAAGACAAGGAGTTCTTTACATCCACCACCACACCATGCTCCCTCCCTCCAAAAGATCTAAACATTTTAAGTTTATGAGTCTGACAACTTCAATGGCATTCCTTACTCAGGCTATAAAATTCTAGCCCTGCCACCACAGAGCTGTTTTTTTCTGAATTTCACAAACTTAGAGATAACGCTGACTCTCGTTTTCTGGCTAGCAACAGTAATGGAGCCCAGGAGCTCGGTTTATATTTGAAGACTAACTTTACAACTGGGGGGGGGGGGGCGGAAAGCTGCTGCCTGTGAAATTCAGGCCAGCGGGTGAGGGTTGAGGAAGGAGCTTTCTCTGAAATTCCCTGCTTTGGGAAAGCTAGACCTTTCTCCTTACTTTTGTAAATCTTGAATTTCCCTTCGAAGTTGTGTTTTTGGAGATTTTTGTTGCTTTGGAAAATATCATGTCATAGCAATATTGACAAAAATAGTAGTGAAATACTGTCTCTTTTCAAAAATAAATACTCCGTGTGAAAAAAATTAAGTAATGACAATGTAATTATTTCTCATGGATATTGACTATACAGTTAAAATAAAGAGGTTGGATCAAGAGGTCGGCTTTGCACAAAGCCATCAACACATAACCCTCCTCATAAAATAGAGTTTATAAGTACTTTTATAAGTAAGATCTTCCCTATATTTCACACATATGCCTGTGTCCATCCTCTTGGCTCTGGTGACTTTGTACGGGCGTTCATTAATGGAGAAACTTTATGTGCATGGTAAAAATGGTTCAACCCAAATAGTTAATGAAGATCCTTTGCCAAGCATGTGGAAGCTATTGCTTTTAGAGCCAAATCTGGTTGACTTCCACTCTTACAATCATGTAATTCGACACATGAGATATCCTTGTTCCCACCTAACCCATTCCATCAGACTGACTCTGCCACATCAGTCGAAGTGTATAAAGAAACAGAGAAATTATCATCAGAAGAGAGAAGGCCATTATTTTGGCATAATTATAATCAGTAACCTGAGGCGTGCCAAAGTTAAGTCAATAAAGGTTATTTATAAAGCATGAGGTACCATAGTACTGTTAGGAATAAATAGAACCCAGGACTTCAATCCCTAACTTCAGCTAACAAGTTTCTCAACTGAAAGAAAGAAGTGTCTCTGAAGTTCTAGAAAAGGAATGATGGGAAGAATAACAGTGAGATATATCTTTTGCATTCTTTGTTGAAAGAATATTTTAGAAATGAAATGTGATGATTATAATCAAATGCTCACTTCTCGGGGAAAACTGGATTCCGCTCAACTTTTGCTTTCATCACCTGGTAGTAAACACTCGGCCTGTAGAGCTGAATATAGACCTACATGCATGGGAAGCACAGAGAGAGCGGAAAGCTAGAAAAGCATTGTTCACTTAGGGGAGTTCTTATCTTTACTGAACACTTTACAGTTCACAAAGTTTGTTTTAATTTTGCCAAAACTCATCAGGTGTCTTCTGCATGCTGGCATTGTTCTAGGCCTTCTGTTGTCAGGGGCCAACAAAGAAAGCAAAGTCCTGTCCCGGCTGTCTTATTTAATCCTTGAAACAAACTCACAAGAGGGAGACATCACCCCTATTTTATGGTTAAGAAAAGTGAAATTGAACAGGATTAAGCGATTTTCCTAAGATCACAGAGCCATCAAGATTGAGAAAGTGGTTAAGAATCTAAACACCAGTCATTTGATTCCCAGGCCAATAAATCACTCCACCTCCAGGGGGTGCCCTTGAGCCCTCTTGTGGCCATTCTTGGAGCTTTTTCTGTTCAGACCACTTTTTGTCTGGAGGACAGCTCTAGCGTCAGCCAATTGACCTTTGAACAAAAGGTTGGACCAAAAGAAGAAAGCTCAGAAACTGGAGAGGAGGGTAGGGTGGAAGGAGGTAATGTAAAGAAAGGTGGGGTGAGACTCCAGTCTCAACCCATCTCTCGTCCCCATTCTTGAATTAAGGGAAAATTATCATTTTCCTAAAGTAGCTATTAATTGTGATATTAATGTGTTAGCATCTATTTTTAAAGTAAATTTGGCTTCCACCAAATCTGACAGTTGCTCAAAAAGCATTTAGCTGCATATGTACAGACTGCAAAAGTTACTCCTAGACTCAAAATAATTTCATATTCAGCCAAAAATCATCCAATAACAAATCCCATACTAGTGATTAATCTTTAGGCTGAACATTAGGCTGGAGAGTTTTCAAGCATTACCAAATCCCTAGGACCTTCCACAGCCTAATTAAATTGGAAGTTCTGGGGATGGAGCCCCAGCCTAAGTTTGTTCAAAGCTCTCCACATGATTCTGCTGGACAGAGAGGGTTGATAACCTCAGCCTTTCAGTGGTTCTCAAAGTGTGGTCCTGGAGGCCAGCAGCAGCTGGAGCAACATTACTCAAAAACTTGTTAGAGATGCAAATTCTCAGGCCGCTAAATCCAAAAGTTAAAACTCTGAGGGTGAGGCCTTACAAGATGCTTTACAGAGCTCCCAGGTGATTCTGGCACACGTTCAAGTTTGAGAACCGGTACCTTAAAATATTTTGTTAGTCAAGAACTATATGATCAATTCAGCCGGACATCCAAAGCACCTCCTAAGCCATTTCATTTCCTAACATTAGAAGCAATGAACTACTTGGAAAAAAACATACTTCGCTTTTGAAAAAATGAAGGCCATAGTAAATAAATTTAAGCTAACTGATATAGGAAAAAATATATATATTAATTTTTTCTGAGTTTTTCTCATATCTTTCATTGATTTTCTTTTCCTTCTGTGTCTAGTGATCAGATGTTAAAGCTTCCAGAGTGCTGGCCTCATGTAAATTAGTTCCCTTTCTCTTTAATTGCATGCGACACATGTGAGCGCAGAAATATGAGTTACAGATTTCTATGTACTAATCTTTGTGAGAGCAGCATTCTCTGAGGATCATGCAAGCCTCACGTGACAGTGCTGGGTGCCACAGGCAGGCATGAGTTGTTTACATTAGCAAATACATTTCTACAAAAACACATGTTGGCAGTTAGCACTCTCGCAGCTCCTCACACAAGACATTCTGTGGGGAGCTAGACTTGGGTAGAAGAATGCAAAAAGTCCTTTTTTTATATTTGGTTCCTAACAACCATCTGAAGATCTCAAAGCATTTTGGATAGGCCAGATTCTCAATTCTCTGTAAATACAAATGGCTCACATGCCTGATCCAAAACCGTAGAGCAAAGTCAGAAACTGAGAGGTCTGCAGGCTATGCTTTGAATGAACATCTTAATACGAATGCTTTTGGAGAAAAGGTGTGAGGGTAACTTCTCATTCAGAAGCCAACAAAAACAGCCCATGCTGTGGAAAGGGGGACACAAATAGTCTAGTTAAGTGCGATTCTGAAGAGTTGAAGAATGTCGTTAAAGTGATGTAGGATGAGAACAAGCAAGCCATTTCCATAGGCAGGACAAATACTCAGCCCGTGGGGTCAACCTGTTGGTCCAGGATGCAAATACTTCCATATTGATTGGTAAAGGGTTAATACCCTGAGCCCCCACAATTTCGTTTCACGGCCACGGCCAGCCCTGGTGCTTCATCTCCTGTCTGGACACTCCTGCCTTCCCCACCCCAAACTTGCAGCTGCAGAGTTTCAGGTGATGTAACATATCACTATTTTAACTTCACACCATGTGTCTCTGTACTTGTATGAAATCCCCATAAGCATATATACATTTTTTGAAGTGGGGGTCGATTCCGGCACAAGGGGCCCTGTTCCTAACAGTAGCACTGGCATCATTGGCAGTGTTCACGGTGGTCATCGCGGTGGCAGTCACAGTCACAGTTGCTCTGACATCCCACCTGTGTTGGCTTCTCCCATTGTGCACATCTTCTAACCAGAGAGCGCTATGGGCCACCAAACACCGAGGAAGGCTGTTCTCCCATCAGACCAAGCATATAAAGGGGCACACAATGGCTGGGGGAGAAAAATGCAACAAAATCTCAAACTTGAGAGCTTGAATGTGAAAACTTTTTTTTTTTTTTTTTTTTTTTTTTTGCCTTTCATTTCAAACCATTCATTTCTGCTATATTGTAAGGAAAGGTCACCCCATGGGAGGGTCCCAGAAGGCTGTGGGTGAGCTGTGTTGCAGAGTCACAAACCAGGAGGGCCCTCCTGACTGACCATCCCCGCCCTTCTCTTTCAAGACTTTTTGGCTACCCAAGAGAGAGGGGAAGGCGGGAAGAAACACGTGATACAGTGCAGTCCAGCACAGAGTATAAACTCCTGCTTGACAGGACCTATCTGTCTGAAGCAGGCTCAGACACAGTCATGCAGCCTCAAAAACTTTTTCAAGCCCCCACCTCCCAAACCTGCTCATTCAGTTTTGCCTGTTGCCTGATCCACGCCCAGCAATTCTTTCCAGCTCTCCGTTTTCATTCTCTGCCAGCTCCCTTACCTGGAGGGAACTTCACCATTTCCCTTACTTCCCCTTTCCACGCTTGACCCCACTGCCCCGTGGCTTCATGTTCTCGGGACAGTTGGTCTACACACGCAGTCATCGAAGTTCCTGGAAGCCCAGCCTGAGTCAAGCCCCCAGACCTGCTTGCTGGGCGGGGGAGTGAAGGAACCTGGTTTTGTCTGTGTCACTATGACATTTTCACAGGAGGAGTGGCTGACCACAGGATCACTCACTCCCCTCCACTTTGTTGTGCCTTGTAGTGGACCAACCACCTCTAAGTGCCAACTCTTTGCAAATTACCTTCTCAGAGCTGTGGAATACACGCCTTACCAGGGCCTAAATCATTCATGACAGTACTGGTGAGTCAGAATAAACATAAAAGAAAAGAGATATTTTAAGATCTAAGCAGGAAAAAGTTACTATTTAAATAAATGTAAGTATCCATAGTTTTCAGCATGGAAAAAGTCCACTTTACATACCTTTTTCTTCCATAGCTGTTAATAAAGAATTTCTGGTCAAAAGAAGCCTCAACGGCATGTATCCTATGGAAACTTCTCTTTCTCTTTTTCAGGCTACTCATTTATGAGAAATTCTAGGAAACAATATTAATTTAGTGCCCAAGACTTTAGTTTAGCCTTAAGTCCTCTCATCCAAATTCTGATGAGGTTTACTGTGTAAAGGGGATTAACTTTAACATTTAATTTAAGTGCTCTAAGGATTATATTATCCAAAAATGTCAGTAAATAAGTATTATCTTTCTCCTTTGGCATACAAGATGCAACACTCCTGTACACTTGTTTTCCAATAACAGCTGGCAAGTTTGGTGTGGGGTGGGGTTTTTTAAGAAATTGGTGTGGAACCCGCAATGTAGGTCTTAGATGTATCTGGCTCTTAAATTCTTTTATTGTCAGGGATGCCTGGGTGGCTCAGTGGGTTATATATCTTCTGCTTTCGGCTCAGGTCATAATCCCAGGGTCCTGGGATTGAGCCCCATGTCGAGCTCTCTGGTCCTTGGAGAGCCTGCTTCCTCCTCTCTCTCCCTGCCTGCCTCTCTTGCCTACTTGTAATCTCTGTCTGTCAAATAAATAAATAAAATATTTTTTTAAAAAATTCTTTTATTGTCTCCTATTTATTCTAGGTTTATATAATCTTTGGGTTTTAGTAATCGACCCCATAGTGATATCATTAATGTTTCTCAGAAGTAGGCATTTATGTTCTAGATTTTAGTATTTCAAATACCTTCTTTTTCTAAATCCCTGCTGATGAGAAACACTAATTAGATCTACATGACCAGCAGGAACATTGGGTCTAAAAAATGTTGCTTATCAGTTTATTTACCATGAATATTTTCTTTTTGCTTCTTCCTAACTTTACTATCACATTGCCTGTTGTTACAACTCAGCTAACAGATCTGATTATAAATTCATTAAAACTAGTGCTTTCAAGAAATTTCCTGGGGTGCCTGGGTGGCTCAGGAGGTTAAGCAGCTGCCTTCAGCCCAGGTAATGATCCTACAGTCCTGGGACGGAGTCCTGTGTCGGGCTCTCTGCTCAGTGGGGAGCCTGCTTCTCCCTCTGCCTGCTGTTCGCCCGGCTTGTGCTCACTCTCTCTCTCTCTCTCTGTGCCAAAAAAAAATAAATAAAATCTTTTTTAAAAATTCCAATAAAATCACTATCTCCAACCACTGTCCTAAATCTCACCTCTACCAAAATTATTAGGAAACCATTTGATTTCCAATATCATCCAAAATTCTTATTTTCTTTGTCAATTATTTCATTGTGGAGTTCTAGTATGATATAAACATCAAGGGTTTACTTCACTTATGAAACATTTGCAGAATCTCCTGGAACATTATATTTAGGGCGCCTGGGTGGCTCAGTGGGTTAAGGCTCTACCTTCAGCTCAGGTCATGATCTCAGGGTCCTAGGATCGAGTTCCCCCATCAGGCTCTCTGCTCAGCAGGGAACCTGCTCCCCCTCTCTCTGTCTACTGTGATCTCTCTGTGTCAAATAAATAAAATCTTTAAAAAAAAAGTGTATTTATAAAATAAGATGACACGTTAAAGATGTTACAAGGCAAAGAACTGGAATACCTAAAAACAAAAGAAGAGAGAGAAGAAATAACCAGTGCTTACTTGGTTTCTAATCAAAACTTCACTTTTGAAAACAGCAAAACATAAAGACCTGCTTTTTCATGGATTATCTTTACAACTGAAATTGAGGGACTCCTGCGTGGCTCAGTGGGTTAAAGCTTCTGCCTTCAGCTCAAGTCATGAGCCCTGGGTCCTGGGATCCCGCTCCGCATCAGGGTCTCTGCTCAGTGGGGAGCCTGCTTCTCCCTCTCTCTCTGCCCTTCCCCCTGTTTGTGTGCTCTCATCCTCTCTCTCCCTCTCTCTCTCTCTGACAAATAAAATCTTGGAAAAAAGAAAAGAAAAGAAAAATGAAATCTACTTCAATCAGTTCCCCCAAAGGGAATGAGCAATAATAGCTATGATTAATTAAAGCAGAGTATCCACCACCTCTTATATGTCTTCCCTGAGCATCAGCTGCCTCTGTGACCCTAGACCCCCGGGGATCCAGCTGCCTCCTCCTGGCCTCTTGGGGGCAACCCCTCTTCTCCCGGGCTCATCCCAGCTGCCTGGGCTCCTGATGCCTCAGCACCACCCCCAGCTCCTCCCCTCTCTGACTGCACACCTCTCACCCCTCTTCCCTCAGCACCAGGTGCCCAGGGACTTGTTCTCCACCCCCAACCGTGAGTGAAAGGGGGTTAAGACCCGTGGAGTAAACGTTTGACCAATGGAGGCTACGAAACAGGAAACTAGGAAAACAAAATTGTTTTCCCTTTGCCATCCCTACGAATTTCCCTAAGATGCAACAGTTCACATGTCCCTTCAGAAGACAGTGTCATGAGAGATTCTGTAGGCCAACCAGTCACAGGCTCGGTAGCCTCCACTTGTATTTGTCCTTCCTCCTTTGTCACCCTTTTCCCCTCACTCCTGTTTGCCTAGAATTGCGCTCCTGAGTCACAGCTCTATGTGAGAGGGGTGGCACATGGCTCTCCTTGCGGGGAAACTTGGGTCAACTAGTCAACTGCTCGTGCATAATACAACGCTACCGCACCTCGGTGGCACGGGACAAGCGTGTTTGATTCTCCCTCACAACTTTGCCAGTGAGCTGGGCAGCTTCGCTTCAGGCTCTGGGTGCTGAGATCTGCTCAGCTCTACCGCTAGCTGTGGGTCCAACTGCAGGCTGGGCTCAAACCAGCTCCACCGGTACTGTGCATTTATCATGGAGCTCAGACATCAGGATCAGGGAGGGACGTTCCTCCCTCGGTGGCAGCAGTGGAAGAAGGCAGGACCACAGCCCCCGCCCGAGTCACATCCACTAACATCTCATAGACCAAAGCAAACCACATGACTGAATCCAACAGGGGAAGAAGCACGTCTAGTGAGGAACTGCAAAGTTACATGGCCTAGGGCCTGGGTATAGGCAGCAGGTCAAGAAATTAGGCCACTGATGCAATTTACCAGATCTGGCCAAGACAAGCAGTTTTGTAACAAATTTAAAAGGTACCTGTACTTTGTAGATAAAGAAATAACCATCCCAAGAAACAAAGGAACTTTCTCAAAGTTTCCAGTTGTGACTGAGCCAGGATATTAACACAAGTCAAGTCTATCACACCCAAAAGTCCATTTATTCAGAAATTGATGTGGAGTGTCCACCATGCGCCGGAAATTTTGTAAAATATCGGGGATACCAAAGTCAATCAGAAGTATCATTCTGACGTCAAAGAGTTTATGGACTAGTGGCAAGACACACTGTTATACAAGGACAACATAATCAGGTGATTGCTGTAAGGAAGTGTGGGCAAGCGTGGGAGACAGGGCATCTCAGCCAGGACTCCCAGAACAATCAGAATGTCTTGTCTTCACATTTCCCCACCACAGCAAGCTGTTCATTTCACAGCACAGCACATTTCCTACCCACCCTAAGAGCATTTGTGCTAGTAACACTAAGAAATTCCAGCACGGTAATATCTGACTCCATAGGAATGTCCTAGACTTTATTTATGGAGACATAGAAATGTGGACATTCCTTCCCCAATTAAGATCAGTTTCTTGTATAAGAAATCAAATATAAGGTAGACCTTCCCGACACACTTTCTTGTTTTCCCAGAATTTAGGCTTATATACCTGCTTGTGGTACAATCACAAAAGTTATTCTTTTTTTAATCCGAAAGTACAATGCTGTTTATTCAATATAATTTCAATTTATGGCAAGGCTTTGTATATCTCACAACACAAAATATGCTGCGGATGTTTATGTCAAGGTAACTGGAAAAATATTATGATTTTTATATAAATATAAATATATATTTTTTAAGATTGTATTTATTTATTTGATAGAGAGACAGCACGAGGGAACACAAGCAGGGGGAGTGGGAGAGGAAGAAGCAGACTTTCTGCTTAGCAGGGACCCCGATTCTGGGATCGATCCCAAGACCCCAAGATTATGACCTGAGCCAAAGGCAGATGCTTAACCGACTGAGCCACCAAGTAGCGCATATATATATATATATATATATATATATATATATATAATTTTATTTATTTTAGAAAAAGAGAGAGCATAAGCAGGGGGAGTGGGACCAGGAGTGGGAAAGAGAGAAGCAGACTCCTCACTGAGCAGGGAACCTGATGCAGGGCTCCATCCCAGTACCCCGGAATCATGACCTGAGCCGAAGGCAGACGTTTAACTGACTGAGCCACCCAGGCATCCCTATGATTTATATTTTTATCTTTCTTCCTCCCAATCATTGCCATCTTTGTTCAAAATACTTAGAATGAAATTACCAATAACAATGAAATGAAAGAAGATATCAGAGGAAAAGAAGGTTTTGTCCTATTATTAGTTACCACCCAGATTCTGCAGTGGTTTTCTATCCTGGCTACATATCAGGTTCAGAACTCATTAAAAAAAAAAAATGTTCAGGCCACATAGACCAAATAAATCAGAATTTCTGGATGTGCTCTGGACATCATCCTTTTAATAAAAGCTTCTTAGATGATTATAAGGACCACTAGGATTGAGAAACACTGTTCTTCTAACCATCAACCTAGATTTTCCTTGTAATAATTTGGTTTCTTTCCTTAGTTAGCCTGAAGTTGCTATTTGAGATGTTAAAGTATATCCAGTATCCTAACTGAAAATGTTGTTGTAATACACTCATTCAACAAATATTTGCTGAGTGCCTGCTACATGCCCCCTGCTACATACAGAGGTGACGTAAAGAGTACTGAGCGGGAGCCATAGTCCCTTTCTTTAGAGAGATTATGGAACAAAAAGCAAACATTTAACAAGTAAACAAAGGCTATTTAAAAAGTAAACCAAAATATTATAAATTATAAGTGCCATGAAGTAAAAGCATGTCTGAGGGCACTGCATGGAAGCTGAGGTTTGGGGGACAAATGGGAGTTTACCAGACAAGGAGCCAGAGAAAGAGTTTTCCAGGCAGAGGGAACAGCCTGGGCAAAAGTACCGAGACAGAGCGTTGGGCTTGTTCAGGGAACTGAAGACAGGAGCCTGTGCCTGGGGCAGTGGGAGGAGGGAGAGGGGGCTAGGTTGAGGGGCCCACCTAGTTAGAGCCTCCTGTTGTGTTAGGAAGTGGATCTTATACTCTAAGTACAATAGGAAGCTTTCAGTTATTCAAAAATAGGGAGAGGAGGTGAGGGACAGCAACGAGATACAATTTACCTCAGTTAAAGGGAGTGCTCCTCCTTAATCTACCAGGACACGCTTCAAGAGTCAAATGCTCACAAACTAGTGAATCATTTAATAAAATGTTTATGAATATAAGGCACATATTTGTAAATCACACACACACACACAGAGCACCGTCACACAAAGTTCGTTCATACTAGTGGTAGATCAGTTCACATCAGTACTTAGCCATACTGAGGCATCTGGTGGCTCAATTGGTTAAGTGTCTGACTCTCTCTTGATTTGGGCCCAGGTCATGATCTCAAGGTCATGAGATCAAGCCCCATGTGGGGCTCCCCTCTGCTTGTGGAACCTGCTTAATATTCTCTCTCTCTCTCCCTCTCCCTCTGCCCCTCCCCCTACACACCCACATGTGCACACACACTCTCTCTCTCTTTCTCAAAAAAAAAAGAAAAAATATTCAGCTGTACTGTTTCTTTTAATAACTAATTTTTAATACAGTGTTGACTACTCTGAAAAATTGATGAACGGTGTTTGTAATCATTCTTCTTTATTGCCAAACCTAACTGCTGTCTTTGTTACAGTAGAACCTGAGTTCCTTCTGAAGAGGATGAAACACTTCATCCATTTGCCCAGGAAAGGCAATATCATTTTAAGCAAAATGTTACTTTGATTTTCATTGATGAACATTAGGCAGCTGATAAACCTTCAAAAAGAAATTTAGACCCACTTATAAGTATGATGGATTTCTGATACGTTCATAGGATTGGTCCTATGAAGAATCCCAGGAAGAAAAATATACTCTGGGAACAAATGGCTTTTTTTCTAAATGATAGGTTTATGGTTTTAATGACTTCCTCCAAGCTTTCCTTCCATAAATATGGTGCCCAAGAGCAAGTTACCAGGTGTGTGTTTAAATTATCATTTTATGACTTAGATGAACCTTCTATTTCTTTCTTTAAAAAATAAGTGTGATCTTTTATATTAATTTCCCAGGGCTTTCATAACAAATTCTACAAAGCCTGTGGCTTACAGCAACAGGAATGTATTTTCTCACAATTCTGGAGGCCAAAGTCCAACGTCACCATGTTAGCACACTTTAGAGGAAAATCCTTCCTTATCTCCTCTGATTTCTTATAGGCCCTGGCATTCCTTGACTTGTAGCAACATAACTCCACTCTGTCTTTATGAGGTCCTCTTCCTTGAGTCTCTGTGTCTCAAGTCTCCACCTTATAAGGACGCATCACTAGATTTAGAGCCCATCCAAAATCTAAAATGATCTCAGCTCAAGATTCTTAACGGTATCTACAAAGACCCTGTTTCCAATAAAATGTCGCTTTCATAGGTACCGAGAGCAGGACTTGAGTATATCTTTCTAGAACACACAGTTCAACACACAGTTACACTCTTGCAAGCTCTGTAGTTAATATTATGATTGGCTATAATTAAAAGAACTCTCAAAATAATAGCAGCTTGAACAAGAACAATTTATTTTTCTCACCAGGTAAAACTCAAGTAGGAGGACAATGTTGATACAGCTCATACATGCTGTCAAGGACTCAAACTGTTTCTATCTTGTTTATTCTTAAATCTGACTCATGGACCAAGATAACTGCTCCATATCCACTCACTACTTCTGCACCCCAGATACACAGAAGGTAAAAAGATAAAGAGAAGAATACCTTTTCTTCTAACAAAACTTACTGAAAATTTTTCATGTTATTACTATGTATATCTCATTGGCCAGAATTTAGTCATACAGCAAAACTAGCTGCAAGGGAAGCTAGGAGTTCTAGTTTCTATTCTGGGCAGGCATTTGCCCCAATAAAATTTAATGATTCTATTACTGAAGAAGAAACAGAAAGTGCTATTAAAGAATACCTAAATGTCTCTGCCCCAAAGGCGAAATAACCTCCCAGGGTTGTTCTTGAAGAACTAAACATCCTGAATTGGTATGTTCTGTAAAAAATCAAAGCCTACACAGAACCCGGATTTACTCTAGTCTCTGAAATGATCACATTTTTATAATAGTTCCCCTTTATTTTGTATTTTTTCCATAATTACTACCTTTTTGCTTGTTTGATCTCCATAGAATGCTGTGATGTCTCCACCAAATGTACCAGTTAAGAAGTTATTACACTTATTAACCGGTACAATAGTCATTCCAATTCCCTTGATTGCTAACCCTTTATTGAGGTACTATCCCCCTATATCTAGTTGGAGTAACTATCAAAAATGGCATGAATGAAAGCAAAGGAGCATGACTCAAAGTAATAGGAGGTTGCATCCTAAAGAAGGAAATAAGTGGACTTAGTGGGGGTAAAAAGAAGCAGCAGTAGCTTCCATCCTAACAGGAAATAAACAGTTCATTTCATCTCCAAAGGTGGCCAACAACAGCGCCAAAAGATGAACAACTTTCCAACAATAGAAACTTAAGACTGGTAACGGGAGTGGTAAGGGGACATCTCATCTGGATGACGGAAGAAAGAAATGCTTCAGGAGCTCCTATAATGGTAACAATCAGAGTGAATTACAGACCATGGCATTAACTGGGGAAGTTAGCTTCATGTAATCTAAACGGGGTAGAGGAGGTAAATCTGCTCTACAAAATAGAATGTACTCGAATGAGATCAGTAAACAAGTCCCAGTAAGCCAGCCAGAGTAGTAGGTTGCCCTAAATCCCTACTAGACACCAAAAAGCTAAGACAAAGAAATCCAGAAATGAAAAAGAACTGGGAAGTGGGGAGACAGACTGTCAGAAGGCTCTACCAAAGATAGATTCAGAAAACTCTTGTCAGGTATTGCCAACCACAGCCACAGAATACAGTATCCTCTGTAACTCTGCCCGCAGGAACAAGCAAGCAGAGGATATTTGCCAAGTAGTAAGTGAGGAAAACATTTCTTAATACCTTAATAAGAGAAGTTCCAGCACAACCTGCTGGTGACATCCATTTACCAATAGTGAGGACAAGTCCCAGCGAGACAAAAATTAACTACTACTTTCTCAAATACATGTACTTTTGTGTTTAACATAGTATATTCCTTTCTTCATGGACCCACATCCAAGGACTCCGGTGTTCATCCTAAAAATAAGATTGTTTTTGTAATAAAACCAACAGCTAAATCATTTCAGATATTTAATTTTTCCGTTCCTAGGCATACAACTTCTGCACTTACCAATGAAATCATTTTTTATTATTCCCTTAGGTCTAATTAGAGAGACAATCCTCTTCTTCTGAATCACTATTAAATTGAGCAAATCCATATCTCCCATTTATAAACCTATGAAGGGAAATCCTCTGAATGCAGGCACTGGGAGAAGAATTCATGTGTTTCCCAAGCGGTAGAGAGTGAAAGATGTTTTTCAGCGTCATAATTTGGAAGGCAGATTTCATAAAAAAGAAAAAGTAGTAACAACTGGGTGACTCAGTCAGTTAAGCGGCTGCCTTCGGCTCAAGTCATAATCCCAGGGCCCTGCGCTTGAGCCACACTCCAGGGTCTCTGCTCAGTGGGGAGCCTGCTTCTCCCATTCCCTCTGCCTGCTGCTCTGCCTACTTGTACTCTGTCTGTCAAATAAATAAATAAATAAAATCTTTTTTTGAATTAATTAATTAAATACAATTTTAAAAATAAAAATAATGGAAAAATAGCTTAAGTACCATCCCAGCCATCACCCAAAGTGGTAAAAAACAGTTGTGTGATTAAAGAGAACAGCCTTCTTGTGGATCAGACACACGTCATCTGACCAGCTATAGGTCAGATGATTTTTTCCTTCCCGAATGTCCTTTTTTTTCTCACATCTATAATAAGGGGAGCAGATTCCCTACAAACACCACAGAGTTCAGACAAAAATCATATAAGGAAACAGATATGAGGGCATTTGGTTCAGGACAATGTAATATACAGATGCAAGATGTTCATATTTCTACAAGAATGAACACTTTCCTCTAGGAGTATTTTGCTGACTCTGACTCACCACAGGGCCAGTGTAATTGCCAGAGTGTTGAGAGGATTTTGTTTTATGTTCATTGTTATATAGTTCGTGTTCCCATTTCATCTTTTAGGTCTTTATCTTGATTCTTTGATTTGTTTGCTGAATTTTCATTTTGCTTGCTCAGGAATAAAAATCTTCTGTTTGTGATCCCTCCACTGCACAGTTTTCTCATTCCACAGCATGGAATTGTTGGTGTGTCTTTAAAGGCTTCTTTCAGGGGCACACACAGGCTTGAATAAGGAGCGACTTCAGTTGTTCTTTCACTGCTGATTAACTTAGCAAGTTTCGGAAAGACAAGAGAACAAGTTAGCTCTGTGGAGGAATTGGCGGAAGAGGGAAGCATGGCTCCTCAGCCTTGCACTGTGCCCTCAAACGCTGGGAAGCACTTGAAGTACATACTGAGACACGGACTTTTTTCCCCTCGAACAAGACCCCATCCACCTTGGCCTAAGATTTTCCTGACAATAACAATCATGCTGCTTTTCCTGAGGGCTCTCAACTTGAGCGCTGAACCAAGGAGTAAGACAAAAGAGTCAGCTAATGACCAAAAATACCAACTTTGTTACTGATACAGACTCGGTAAGACGCCTTAGCTTACTGTGCGAACTAAAATGAGTTTGTTCGTTCCCAGCGTTCAGCATTGTTTTCAGAACAGCCCACCTGAAGGAAAACGTGAGACCATGAGAAAGACGCACTTACCCAGGTCACTGTCTCCACTGCTCCAAGTGGAGAATGAAAAGAAAGATACCAGCCCCCCTCACGCTGAAGACTTTTAATAGAATAGTTCCCACAATCAAGGAAATTTGAGTAATGGATATCACTAGGCAACCACATCATCAGGAGGAGGAAGGAATTGGTCTAAAGGTTGGGAGTACATAGAGATGATCACTCCTCACAGAAAGCAGGAATCAAAGGAGATATTTCTCTCTAAGAAATACTAATAGCTTACATTTATTGAGTTATCACTGTGTGCTAGGTACTACTCTAAAGGCTTTATATAGATTAACTCATTTGAGCCTCATAACAAGGTTTTCCTATAAGGGAAGTACCATTGTCATCTCCATTCTACAGATGAGGAAACTGAGGCACAGAAAGGTTAAGTAACTGAATGAGAGAAAAGAAAATTATGTCCAAACAGAAGCCTCACTGGGAGGAAAAGCAACATTATATCGCCTATAGAAATTCATAGATCGTCCAGCCCAGATGGAAGAGTTTCTTTTCTTCTATGTTTAGGGATTCTATTTCCAATACAGCCACGGCTGTAAGAAAATCCAGACACACAGTGCTACTCCTGAACTGGACTGGCCTCAATGTGTATGACAGGAAGGACAGGAGGAATTGTTCTCTCTTCAAAATGTTTCCCCCTTAGGCTGGTGTGGAACCTGCAGGAAGTCCCCACTGACTTCTCTGTTGGGGGTTAATGCATCCAAAACCTGTTGTAAAAAAATAAGCGTGATTACAACGAAGTGACAGTAAGTTACAATCAGCTTTTATCTTCTTGCAACATATTAACGTGAAGGTGGGGATTAGCTCTAGGAAAAGATCCCTGAGGAAAGGAAATGGGTTGAAGAAAGGTGAGAAGAAGGAAAGACAGTTCCCAGGCTGGGGAGCTCAGTGAGAAGGGCTCACAGGTGTCCAGGAGGCAGTGGTGAGGTCACCAAGATTGAGACCGTAAACACAAAACAGGGAATGGTCACCTCTCTCACACCTTCACTTTATTTGACTTGACGTTCCCAAGCTTTTTGAGAGGGAAATTTTCTTATAAAATCCCTATCATTTGCCAAAAGGTTGATATATCTATTGCTATAGAACGAGAACGTTCACCTGTCCTTGAAACTCTTCAACTGTCCACTGCCACCAATGGACATCCACTCACCCTGAGAGTCTGTGAAGTCAGAAATGATAGAAAAGGGGGTGCCTGGGTGGCTTAGTGGGTTAAAGCCTCTGCCTTCAGCTCAGGTCATGATCCCAGGGTCCTGGGATCCAGCCCCACATCAGGCTCTCTGCTCAGCGGGGAGCCTGCTTCCTCCTCTCTCTCTCTCTCTCTCTCTCTCTCTGGGCCTGCCTCTCTGCCTGCTTGTGATATCTGTCCATCAAATGAATAAATAAAAATCTTTTTTTAAAAAATGACAGAAAAGACATCAGTTCTCTGATATGATATATATTTTTAAATATATGTAAAATATATTCATATATGTAAAATATGTGTGTGTGTATAACATCAGTTTTATAATATCAGTTCTTCCCTTCAATGTATTAGTTTCCTGTGGCTGCTATAACAAATTATCACATGGCTTGAACAGAAATTTATTTTCTCACAGTTTCAGAACCGGAAGTCAGAAACCAAGGTGTTGGCAAGGCCATACATATTCCCTCCAGAGGCTCTAGCAGAGGATCCTTCCTCACCTCTCCTAGCTTCTGGAGGCTGTATGCATTCCTTTACTTCCTTGGCTTCTGGCCACACCACTCCAATCTCTGTCTCCATGTTCATACCAAATTCTCTGCTATGTCTTCTCCTCTTCATTCAGTCTCAGGTTTTTGGGGTTTTTTTCTGCCTTTCTGACAAAACCACTTTATTAGCCTAAGGATCTACCCAGATAATCAAGGATGATTTCATCATCTCAAGATTTTTTTAACTTAATTACATCTGCAAAGACCATTTTTTCCAACTAAATTGACATTCACAGCTTCCAGGGATTAAGATGGGCCATATATTTCAGGGGACTACCATTCAGCCTACTATATTCCATCAGAGGAACAAGTGGGGATAAAAATGGGAAAATAAATGGAGGAGTACACTATTTTAGAACCTCACCCCTGCCCTCCCCTCCCCTGGCCACCTCAATGAGAAAAATACTAAAATGAGAGATCATATAGCAATGCTCCAAATAACATCCCAGAAAAGAGCACTGGGGACCTGTCCCAACAATTTTAACAAACAGGAGTGTGATCTTAGATGATTCATTCATGCTTTCAGGGCCTCAGTTTTCTAATCTGTAAAAGAGAGGTTGTTTGGATGCTCCTTGACTATCTTCCAATCTCAACATCTTATGATCCTACAAGAAATTCCACACATGCACACTGCTAAAAAAAAACAGACAAAAGTAATGTCCTCTTTCAGCAAACGCTCTGACTGCCTTTTCTGTGCCAGGAAAAGGAAGAGGCCTCGGTACATCAATACCTAAGCTATTGCACTAACTAAAACAATCACTGGAATCTCGGTGACGTTAAAATCAACAAGCCCCCACAAAATTAAACTGTTTTATACAAAATCTCTCTTACCCAAAAGAAAAGAAAGAAGAAGAGAAGAAGAGGGAGTGGGAGGAAGAAGGTCAAGAAGAAAAGACGTAGGATAACTAATCAGAGGCAAAGCTGCCTGGCTTTCCCTAGGCATACCTGATTTTGTTCTGAGCTGGGGAGACACTATGCTGGAAAAGAAAATGCGTGCCTTCTGGAGATTTAGTTCAATCTGAAAGGGATCCCAATTCTGTGAGATCTTGAAAAAGTCATTTAACCTTCTCCGATCTGTATGCTTTTGTGGAAAATGGGGGAAACCACAAGAATGCCATGGGGGAAATAGTGAGAACGCCAAGTGGAGAAGGTATGGAAGTCATTCAGAGGCAGCTGCCCGGCATGTGCTGTTTCCTTCTGTTTGCCCTGCCCAGGAGAGAGTAAATAAATCTGACCTTAAACAAAGCTGTAAAGTGTTTGAAGTTCACTTTCACCTGCTTGCCTGTACTTGTCTTTTCCTTCTTCATGGTAACCCTTCCAGGCAAGGAATTTGTCATTTATCCATGTTTATTGGATGATCTGAAATTATACCAAAATGCTACCTGTAGCAGACTTCCAGTTATTTTGTCTCTAACTGCGGAATGTTTGGATGTGAGAAAGAAGGTGACAGCTCAGGGTGTGGGAGGAGAGAAGCAGATTCTGAAGTCCTCTGAAATGAAACTTGGCCCCTCGCTGACCCAAAAGAGGACTCCCCGTTTGATATTTTAGAACCGCACACAAGGACTAAATGCAGTAGCACATAGATTCCCCTTTTGCTTACAAAGTCAGGCTGAGAGCTAGAAACTCATTCTAATCTGTTATGATTTAAATAAAATAATGACAGTGTACATTCATGAGAATAAGAAGCCTATACCTTGTCACATTCACCTTCCCCACATTTGCTTATCGCAACCATTTCCTCTTCCCCCAAGATATCAAGATGTATAATGAATGTTTTCTGAAAGAAACTTAGGTCATGTTAATATCTGATAAGTTTTTTAATACCCAAACCTTCCCCACAGCTCTTATCCAAGAGGATAATAAATCAGATTTCTTGTTTCTTTTCATATAAATACATTTATTTTTTTAAAGATTTTATTTATTTATTTAACAGAGAGAGACACAGTGAGAGGGGGAACACAAGAAGGAAGAGCGGAAGAGGGAGAAGCAGGCTTCCTGCCAAACAGGAAGCCCAGTGCAGGGCTCGATCCTAGGACCCTGAGATCATGACCTGAGCCGAAGACAGAATCCTAACAACTGAGCCACCTGGATGCCCCATATAAATACATTTAAAAAGCAAGTGGCAAAAGATACTGAATATAACTCAGACCAGTTAATGTTTATATGGAACACTGTATTCATAAGGAAAAAAAAATTTCATAAATTCTAAATTTGTTGTATTTTCAATACAGTTTCAATACAGTAACATAATTAGCTAGTCCTTCTGACATCAAGTACTATGATGAATGAAAAGGGATTATTTTTACCTTCCCAGGGCCAAAACAATCTAGTGATTAGAACTGGCACAGGATATGTCATCTAAAAATATTTCAGTGCGTCATTTTATGCTACTAAGACTATGTCACTTATTTTTTTTAATTGGTCTGAGGCAAGGAGGTTTTCATTAACTCTTACCAACATTATTCCAAAGAAGAGTCAGCTTCAGATAAAGCCATATACTTTTTTAATTATGTGTAACCATGCCAAGGTATTCTTGGGGAGAAAAAATAAGAAGTTCCCTCATAACCCTTACTAAGAATCTTACCATGGGGACTTTGCTCTTATTTAAATTAAGAGTCAATCCTTTATTAAATATATTCTAACTAGCTATTACTATGATAGGAAAATCATCTCTATGAATGAGGAGATTAGGGGTAGGAGAGGCAGGGAGAGTCTGAACTGAATTGCTTATTCTTAACAATTCATCAACAGTTCAGAGTATGCTTCGTAAAAATATAAAGCGGTGTTTTTACGTTTTAAGTATTATCCTATAGCGAATTTAGTGTGCTGTTAAACTTGGTGGCAGAGCTTAAGGTCTTCCCGAGCTCACTAGGGAATGAGAAAACATCTTTGGTAAATAAATTAGAAGTATTTAAAGGATTTACATTTCAGTTCTCTATATAAGTTGGAGAGGTTATTATTTATTCTATTCTTTATTTGTTTTGGTTGTCAAAATTATAAGCAGATAGAACTTACAGGAAATGTTGGTATATAGAATATGTATATATGTGCATAAATATTTATCCACACATTTATACAGGGTGACCTATCTAAAATCATAATGCTTTACATGGACCTCCTATTGGGAATATTGAAATACAATATTAATTTCTCTATATCTGGAAAACAATATAGATGGAGAGAATATATTCATAATTACATGACTCTTTTAAACTGTCTTTCTTAATTAAAAAGGTGGAAAATTAAATGAAACAAAACACTATCATAAAGCTTAATCATTTTACTTCTAAGTAAGTAGCTCTGATTTAGCTTATGATGACTTGTTATAAGCTTTTTTAAAATAAGTATGAACTCAAATATAAAGAATAAAAATCTGACAAGAATAAAACCCTCAAAAAAATCCATTGTTTAAAATAAAAATAAAAACCACAATCAGTGACTTCCAAAACAATGGGATATTTTTCAGCTCAACCGTAATGTTTATCAACTAACACCGAAGAGTTAAAAAAAAAAAATTGGTAACTATTATATCATAGTCCCCTTGGTTATCAGTTGTTTTGAAGGTCTAGATTCACATCAATGTCATAGTTTTCAGATATCTGGTAGGCAGTCAGACATATGAAATCAATTAAAATCAATGAAATTTATCCAAATCAGTAATTCATCATCTTAGAGATTAAATGTTTGCAATTCACAAAGAAATGTTGTTTTTTGTTGTTTCTCCCTATTCCTCAACTCCACATATCATGTCTTTGTATTTCACTATCTATAGGTCATAGGCAGGTTGGCAGAGGCCAATGACTCAGTAATAAATAGAATATAGAAGTAGGTTCCTGGGGGGCAGCAAGGACTTTATTACACGGTAAGAGAGGGATAATTGGAGGGCTCCGTTGTTTCTACTCCAGCACTGTGGCTCCAGTTCCTCCATCCTAGCAGGCTCCTCAGTCTACGTGAGTTGTATGACCACCAAACTTGGAACTTCTAGGATGTAGCCTCTTTTGAGGAACTCTCACAAATGTCCTTACCTGTGTGAGACTCCCGGTTGCTGGTTTGGTGGTAAAGCAAAGTGAGAGCAGCCTTGAACCTGATTTAAAACCTCATCCTTGCATTCCTTCAAATCCTAGGAGTCAGGATTTGACTCTGGTCAGGACAAGCTCACTGACTGGTTTAGAGTTTTTCAATGAAATAATCCTTGGAGGGTCCTGGAGATAATGTTATTGCCCAGTTTTTCCAGACTTCCTAAAGATATGTTTAAAGGAAAAAACTAAGATAGCAACATTAAAGCTAAATCACAGCATTTCTTACAATATAAATCATTATAACAAAATGATTGGGAGGTGAGAAGTTAACTTCACCTGTGGTTAAAAGTAAATTTTCAATTTAAAAATGTAATATTCTTTAAATTCAATCTGGGGAACAAAAGCTTCAAAGAACAGTCTTCTAAAGTCAATCTGCAAACCATTCTGCTCCCTACTCTCTCATCTTCCCCAGCCCTGCATCCTACCACATCAGCGTAACCATCCCTCTTTTCTTTCCTTTTTCTGTGATCATTTGCATATAATTAAAAGATTTGGTTAGTCTTTTTTTTTTAACTCAGTTTATGCTCATTGAAGATCTAGACATATTGTTTTTATCACCCAGAACTCTGCTTCACAAACTACCGCAAGGTAAATCTACTAAATTAACTGAATCATCTGGTTGAACCACAATTCTAGACCTTGAGTCTGCCTTTTTCTTCTCATTTTAGTTCTGTCATTCCTTTTCCTTTCTTGATTTTTTCCCCTCTATTCAACACATTCATGTGCACTTGGCAAAGGTAGAGAATAAGGAAAGCATTTATGATTTGTGTATGCCCTTTTAACACATAAGAAGACAATATTTCAAGATAAAAAGCATTATTTTCTTTCTTACTGACTTTTGCAGATCCTATTTGATTTTTGTAAATCAGAAACCAGTAGAATGACATTAATGCTTTTGGAAAAAAGGGATGAGTTGTCAACTGTAGCGAAAAGGATAAAGAACTACAGGATACAGCTTTAATGCCTACAATTAGCAGCTGCTCTCCAATGGGAGAGGAAAAGAATACAAAATGTTGGGATGCCTGGGTGGCTCAGCCAGTTGGGCATCTGCCTTTAGCTCCAGTTATGACCCCATGGTCCTGGGATGTAGCCCCACATCAGGCTTCCTGCTCAGTGGGGGGCCTGCTTCTCCCTCTGCCTGCTGCTCCCACTGCTTGTTCTCTCTCTCTCTGTCAAATAAATAAATTTTTTAAAATTTAACTTAAAAAAAGTGTACAAAATGTTCTCCATAAATACATCTCTTAGAAAATAAAGTTGATATTTCAGGGGAGAATGAGGAGAGCAAACGGAGGAAAGCAAATTTCAAAAAAAAAAAAAAAAGAGTAAGAATCCTATTGTTTCTGATTCATCCATTAGATTCAGGAAAGAGAACTTTTTCACATAGTCCAGCAAAAAATGTTGGACTATGTGGATTTGAAAGGAGATAGACATTTACACGCAGATAAGGACAATGATGGAAAATCATACTTGCTCCGGGATTACTCCCGGAGTATGTTCTTTCAGGACATATAAACATCTTTCAGTGAATCAGTGATTTCAGTTTCTTGAAATCAGACTTCGGGAAACATACTGAACACACCTGTGAGAAAACACACTGCTGAGCAGAAAGGCAGTTTTTATAACCTCACGAGTGACAGAGACAAAATGATCACCATCCTCCCAAGAGACAGTGTAAACATCAGAAGCGCTAATGAACGGAGGCAGCACCCTTGAGACAGAAGGGGTGGTATGCGTACAATTTCCAGATAAGTATGAAATCATGGCATTTGAACAGTAGCAGCCGTGTTAGTTACATGTAATATTTGAAAAATATGACAACCGTCTCAACCAGCTCAAATAGCTTTCAACCTGCTCAAGTAGCTTTCATGGGAAGGGTGAAATTTTATCAACATTGGTTAATTTATGGTGCATTAGAAAACTAGCAAGGAGATAAACTGATGGATTAAAAGATAAACTACTCACAGGCAGACAAACAGAAGGATAGATAGAGTTACAATCAAACGTGCACTTTACTCAGACGGAAAGATAATAACTAGCCCCAAGAAGTGACCGGTCTGCTAGGAAAGCCTTGAACGTAGAGTTCTCGGACCTTGTTTTCAATTTAGTTCTCACAGGTCATGCTGCATAACTGAGGATCAGTCTCTAAAAGTCTCTAGGACACTATTTTCCATCGGTTAAGTGAGGCTAATAATATTTCACGTAGTTTTTTTTTTTTTGACTGTAAAACACATAGGAAATATTTGAAAGACTCTGGGAGAAATGCCCTCTATTAATTGGAGCTTTTTGATAGGACATGATTTTCTTCAGTAACTGGAGTTCAGTCAATAGAGATGCAGTGTGGTAGGGAGAGGGGGGTGGGGTTATGGAGTGGGGAATGTATGTGCTATGGTGAGTGCTATGAAGTGTGTAAACCTGGCGATTCACAGACTTGTACCCCTGGGGCCAATAATACATTATATGTTAATAAAAAATTAAAAACTTTAAAAAAAATAGAGATGCAGTGTATATACGACGATCAAGCCTCAGAATGCATTGTGAAGGGAACTTAGGAGTCTTTGCTGAAAAGGGTGACTGGCTATATTTCTGGGAGTAATTTCAAATGTAAGCTGAGGAGGTCACCCTCTAGATCCTTCCCAGTTCTTGCTGTCTACGGATCCTAATTTCTCTTGCCCATTTAGAAAAATGCTGACTAAGAGACCCACAAGTTAGAAATGGAAAATAAGACTATGCTTGCCCTCAAACTCTATCATAGAATTTGCAAGGGATAGTCTGGATTTCTGTGACAGCACAGGTGGGGATCCCCTTTAAAATAAACTCAGCTACCGGTTTTCATTAGATGAACCACTCCTCACATCACCTTCCTTTACACACGGCTCAAAGGAATGAGAGAATTTTCACCGGGAAACAGGAAACTGTACTCGTCTACCATTTCTTCTTCTCCTGTGCTTCTTAAAATTGGGAAGCCACACATACACTTACATTTACTTACACCTATCCCTTCTGGAAAAGGTTACTATGAGCCTATTTTAAGTCATTTTTGATAATGGAACAAACTTGAATTGGGAACAACCTTGTAGGCCAGTATGCAGTCTGCTGTGATGAAATGGACCTTGTAGATGGCTCACTGGCCTTCTCTCGTGGCTCACATTCTGCCACACAACTAGTATATGGACTTGCACTGGTGCCCACAGATGACTGTGTCCTTGAGATCATTACCTTTCCCCCTCATTTATCTCCTGACTCCCATCTGCCCAAGGTTTCTTCTTCAGCACAGGGAGTCAACTTCCTTAAAATTTCAAATGATTTTACTGCAGTAATAAAGGTATTAGGGTGCAAACTGGACAGGTAGACAAGTAATGTAATGATAGGTAGGTAGGTAATGATAGGTAAAATCTCATTTCTCCCTTGAGTTTGGCGTGGTTTGGCACCAATAACCAGATTCCTAACAGGTTTTTCTACATTTCCCTGCCCCACTCCATGTGCATGTTCTTGCAATGTGGGTGTCCCTATTACTCAGTCCTTACTTGCATCTCTCTTTGGTTTTAGGATAAAACTACTCAAACTTCAATTTTGACATTTTTTTCTCCCTTGGAATATATAGGAAAGAGTTCTTGTAAACCAGATATCTGAGATCGTATACTAGGCTTAGGTCAACCTGACAATCTGAGCACTAATATTCCTACTGTTCAGAAATATCCCTGAACTTATCTTTCTCTTTCCTAGAATGACCTGCACAGGACAAATAGTAGAGATTGGTTTTTCTGTTCTCTTTAATTCAATCATTTCTCTTTCCCTCCTCTCTAGCACAGAAAACGTTTCTGACTTTCTCCGTCTCCCATGTAATATATTTGCTTTTCTTATCTTTGCATTTTCCTTTTATGTTTTCAAATGTTCCACAGGGAAGTTCTCTATTTCTTTCCCCCAGAGGATTCTAACCCTCCAGTTATGGTCGCCATCCATTCAGTGTGCTAATTAACATTTGGCACTTCGGAGATAGACAGATCTAGATTCAAATTCCCACTGTGCCACTTAACGTCTATGTGATCTGAAGTAATTTCCCACTCACTCTGCACTCCAGTGGTTAAAAGCTAGGTGACCATGGGCCAGTGACATAATCACCCCAAATGTTACTGCCCCTATTTGTAAAATGACAGTGCCTACCTTATAACGTTGATGTAAGGAATAAACATGATGATCAATACAAAACTGTTTAGCATGATCGCTAAACAAAGCACCCTACAGATATTCGTTATTACCATTATTACTAATGTAGATCCATAATGTATACCAAGTTTCCTGTCTTTACTTTGTCCCCGATACAAATGCTATTATATCTTAAACCCCGACTTCATCATACCTCATTAGCCAGAGGCTTTCCCTCATGGTCCACATGAAGTTTAGAGTAGAAAGCTGGGAGAGCTCCAAGCATGGCCAGACTTTTAACACAGTCAGAGCCATTTAAACACATCTGAATCGGAGTGTTGACGGGTCCTCTCTTGGCCCATCTCTTCTGTGTGCCACAGCTTATGAACAGAGCGGCCTTCACCTAAATACACCAAAACCTAAACACTGAGATTATGATAATAAGTAAGAGACCTGCAACTACAAAACATCATTGAACCAGAGACTTTTTATATAAAACCACACAGTGAAGACCACAGGGGGAGAATCGACACATCCTTCAAGTGCTTTGGGACCCCACAGTGGGGGAGGCAGGCTTTAATTAAGGAGACACCCAGGATGGGAGATCTGACCACAGCATCGGTCAGTTCACACACTCTGGCTTGTTTCAGCAGCAACTTCCAACATCTCCTCCCTCCTTCCTTGCTCTAAAGTCCATTCCTCCACAAATGAGAGCCCATCAAAGAGAATACTTTCTGTGAGAGAAGCTGTGCCAGTTGCTGCAAACTCTTGCTAGGAATTCCAAGAAAGTTTACCAGGTACATTTATGGGATGATGTGGAGTCAAGCATTTCAAGCACCAGTTACGAGACAAGGAAACACTTACCTTTTCGATTTTGTTGTTTGAGGGGGTGGTGATGATGAAACCCAACCCATTTCCCCCAAAAGTAAAGGGAACAGATACAGTACTACAAACTATTACTTGTAACAATCAAAATGGAAGCTCTGAAATGAAAATTGGGAGCTGTGTATATTAAACTAAATTGCTTTTGTTATTTGAAAATCACGATTATGCTTGCAGAAAGACCACTTTGAAATCAGCTCAGAGAGTTGAACTTTTGGGGTGCTCAGTGGGTTAAAGCCTCTGCCTTTGGCTCAGGTCATGGTCTCAGGGTCCTGGGATAAAGACCCACGTCGTCGGGTTCTCTGCTCAGCAGGGAGCTTGCTTCCTCCTCTCTGTCTGCCTGTTGACTTGTGATCTCTGTCTGTCAAATAAATAAATAAAATATTTTTAAAGAAAGAAAGTTGAGCTTTTCCTATAACAATGTAGACAATGATGTCGAGTCTGGTAAAGACTTGCAAACCCTCACAGTTTATCCAAAACCAAAACAGAACCAATACTATACTCCTGAACTTACGGGAACTGTCAGCTTAAGGGGTTTACCCAGTTCAGGGTGTCTCTGTGGCTTTATTTTCTGAAGTTGCCATCAGAAATTAAATTCTGTAGAGCTACTTTTTTAAAAAAGATTTTATTTATTTGACAGAAAGAGACACAGTGAGAGAGAAAACACAAGCAGTGGGAGTGGAAGAGGGAGAAGCAGGCTTCCCACTGGAAGGGAGCCCAGTATGGGGCTTGATCCCAGGACCCTGAGACCATGACCGGAGCCGAAGGCAGGCATCCAACGACTGAGCCATCCAGGTGCCCCTCTGTATAGCTACTTTTAATGGAAACTCAGATTGGTCAAACTACATGAAATAGATAGAGTAGTTCGTGTCTTAATTCCCACTATTATAAATGAAGCTAAACCACTGTAGACATTGGGGGTCTTCTTTTCACTGATGATCCCAAGGTATTTATCCTCCCTAATGCCAATAACCATGTTGACATATCCTTTCCTGCCTCATTCTGCTTGTACTAAAACTAGGCAGTTACAAACCAAACCCTGAGACATAATTTGCATTTGAGTGAAGTGATCCTGAAATTATTCTGCTTTTTACTGTGGCATTACCTGTGGGCCTCCCACTTGCAATGACTCAGTGCAGACTACGGCCAGGGCTGATTGAGAAATCCTGAAATTGGGGATTCTGAATCCTGATGCAATCTATATCCACTACATTAGTTTCTCTTGATTCACAGTTTGGTAAAGAATGCAGGTAGAGATGCTGTGGGCCCAGCTGCACACATGTTCAAACTGCTTTGCAAATGGAATGGGCAAGAGAGTGGGTATCCAAGTTAAAAATCAGGCAGGCATTTCAGATTTCAAGAGACAACTGAAAAGGGAACATCTGTTAGATCCCCTGGGTTGGAGGGCAGTCTGTGTAAGTCTTCGTATTTCTGAGTGTGTGCACACTGTGGAGAGGGGGGAGTCTTCCATCCTCAAATCTAAAAAGACTGAGAGATTTCGGAAGGCCCAGATGTGCCAAAGGTCAGAGGGATCAATATACAGACCTTAACCGTGGAAGGGGGTGGGGGAAGATAGGAATAGAAAATAGCTACAAAAGGGAAGCCAATGAGAGGGAAGGAAGTTTCTGAATAATTAAAAAGTTAAGAATAAGCAAACTCAGTTGCCATGGGGGAAGGAGGTGGGGTGGGGGATAAAAAAAGCAGTTGATGTGGTAATTAAGAATTTGGTGAGAGCCCGGGCAGGTCACCTCCTTTCTCAGATCAGAGCCCCATCAGAAATTCTTTCAAGTGTCCTTCTGCGTCGCCAAAGATGACAACAGCAAATCAATAAGTGCTTGAAATGAAAGGGGTTGTTGGCGAGCCCCCAGGCTACAGATTTCCCGCCGCCAGCCGTTTCTGAACTCCTAGCGTGCCTTTGCACCGCCTCTCTTAAGAAGAGCTACCTTTTATTCCTATTCTCAGGACGAAGGTAAGTGCTCAGTTAGCATATCTATTAAATGTCGGCTCTAGTTCCCGCTCCCCGCCCGCGCCGAGAGAGCGCGGCCGCAGTCTGTCGGCCGGCCGGCGAGGCAGGAGGAGAGGGGAAGACTGGCCAGGCTGTCAGGGGGACGGCACACCTCCGGGCCTGGCCCAGCTTCTCCCGCGATTTAACGCTGCGGGCTTATAGCCCAACGGTCTCTGCTAGAGCAAAGGGCCTGAGCGACCGCAGCCACCAGAGCGCTCCTGCTCCATTTATTTACAAGCAAGCACAAAATCATTAACAACAGGAAAGAACCAATGCTCCAAAATTAACGCTCGGAATCACAGGAAACTCCGTTCTGAGTTCCAGACTCCGCTCCGTTACCCTTCCAATATTCATCCCTCCCCGAGTATGTCTCGATTTAACAATCTTTCCAGAGCCCAACATCCCCGGGATGTTTTAATTAGGTAATTCATTAGTGAGTCAATACAGACATTTATATATTCTTTTAGCTCAAGTGGTTAAGTACTAATTTCGAAATGATTATAAAACACCGGAATAGGCAACGCACGATAATTTTAATTTATATGCAAATCAATTGGTTCATCTTAATGCCTTTAAAAAAAAAAAAACAAAACAAAATAAAAAAAAAAAAAAACAATGCCTGTATGGTAGCATCGAGGATACGGATCAAAGCACCCGAATGGACAATTCGGAAACCGGACCTGGACTAGGGGGAAATTTTAGAACAGCCAACAAATCAATAATGTTTGAGGCAGTTAAACACCTCTAGCCATTGGTATTTACATACTCAGCTTGTTGTCAGATAAGGAGCTGGGGAAATTGCTTGCCAGGGTTGAGATCATAATCCAGAGTGAAGAAAGTAAATGATAGCACGCACCTCGTCATGGCGGGCTCTAAAATAATACTGTACCTTTCCCAAATGCTGACTTTTGGGTGAGAGTGAGTTGGTGGAGATCACTCCACATTCGTTCTCAGGTTTGCTCCGCTTTAATCACAAAATTGTATGTCCTCCCTGAGCTCTACAACTTGATCCTTGTTCTAACAGTTGTCACCTGCTTCAAAATATTAGAGGGAGGGGTATAACTTAGAATCTCACTAAAAATTCTCCGAACCCATTTAGCCAGCACCGCTCTTCTTATGCTGATGGGGGGAGGGTGTTATGTTTAATTCCCTGTGTCCTCCCACACATTAAATTAGATAACCAAAAAGGCAGAAAAAAAAAACGACTGTGGGAAATGATCCAGTGCACTGGCTTATTGGAAGGTTATTATCTTTAGACATAGCTTAAAATTTTGGAAACATAAAGAGAATGTATTCTTCCGGGGAAAACAAAAATTTGAGATATTCTAGAACAGTGAGTCTCACTGGGGATTACCAGAAGATCCACGGAGTTGTTTATGTAAAAGTGTAACATCCTTGAAATTCACAGATACATAAGGTCAGTGTCTCCCCACCCCCAGGCTCCCAGCCCAGGCGTTCTGGCCCTTAAGGAGCTGGTACCTTTGATGCTACAATCTTGTTTACATCTGCAGGGCAGGGAATTGCTTGCTTTGCTTGGACCCTCCCTCCACCCCCTTCTAATTTGAAGTAATCGGAATCTAAATACAATCGCCACGGCCCACTCTTCCATTTCTGCTCTGACGAGGGAAAAACCTGAAATCCATGTCTTAAATCAGCTCGGTGGTTTGTAGCCCCTCAGCACCCTGCCTCTCCGCTGCATGCCTAATGTATTCCCTAGTGGTTCTGGGCATTAATTAGTTGTTTAATAGGAGTATGACTAAAAATGTAAAAGAAGGATTAGGAGCGTGAAACGTATGTCCAGCTCCTTCCACACACTCGAGGAGGGAATGAGAATCATTCTGTATCTTCTATTTCTCCAGGAGCCATTAGCATTTCCCACCAGCTGCTCACTTCAGCTGCACTGGCGCTGGGCGAGGCGAAGACCCAAAAGCTCAGCGCGATGTCTGAGGCGGCGGGGACTGGGGTTAACCAGCCCCTGGCGGACGAGACTCCAGACAGAAGGTGGGGTGAGGGGAACGTGAGCTTCCAGGAGCCCCTTCATCCCTGCCCGGGTTTGCAAACCTCTGAATCTTGAAAGGGGGAGGGGGTTGCACGCGCTTATCTGCGCGTCTCTCCAGCGCTGCTCCTTTCTCTTTCCCGTGTCTCTCCGCGAGTCTCTGAATCTTCCTGTCTCTGATTTTCTCACTCTTTTCCCACTTTTCCATGAGATTCCTCTCGCCACCAGATGAAAGGAGGTCGTTCTGCTATGAGCGTCTCTTAATCTCTATAAAATGAAAAGAAAAAAGGGGGGGGAGGCATTAACCCAATACTCAGGGGATGGGGAGACAGCAAAATTCGATGATGGATAGAGATGAAAATGTCTTTCTCTGACTACATTCTCTGGTTTGCTGTGACTTTAGATTTCAGTTGTGGGACTTGTTTGTCTTGATTGTCTTGATTCAGCACGATTTCAAAAACCAGAAATAACAATTCTCAGGAACAGAGGGGAAATAAAAATAAAAACTTGGGAATTTTCCCCCCTCTTTTCTCTCCCTTAAATATAACTGTCTTGAATTTCCAATGGGTAAAGAAAGTTCGAGTTTTCATAGATGTTAGGTGGAGGTTAGAAATGGCTTTAAAACGTGGATCTCTCAGTTAAATTTCTTCGTGGCTGAAGAAACTAACCGTTTCCATAAAATGAGTCCGTCTGTCGACTGTTAGCTATTTCAAAGTGAAGGGATTTAGCACTCAAAACAAATTGAGCACGTTTGTTTGCCTGTTTTTACTGCTAACTCAAATGAATTCAAAACACGGAGTAATTCGAGAAAACACATAACATGTTCCAGACAGCCCCCAAATGTAGGGAAAGCCCAGCACCTATGTGGTGACCTGGGTTATTTTAAACACCATGTTTTTTTGTAATGCACGTATTTCTCACAGGTTCTCCCAACAAGTCATTATATTTTCCTAAAATTGAGAGAACTGGTATACTGGTTTAGGAAGAGCAATACAACTTTTAGAGGGAACTTTATTCTCCATTGAAGACCAAAGGAGAGGGCTCTTTAATGGCGGGCCTGGGAGAGTGTTGTTCCTATGCAGAAATTAATATTGATGGGAAAACCAAACCGGAGGCTACCATGGCTTTCCGCGGCTTTCCAAAAACATACATTAACAGGATGCCCTTGAAATTGAAAGAACGTTGTCTAGTATGCCTGGCAGAAGCCTTCACACCTAGCCTTCCAGACGAATCATATTTATAGTCCTTATACCCGAAGGCAGGACAGAGCAAAATATCCTTGCTGGCTACCAAACTACACGCCCTTGCTCCGGTGAAGAAATCGGAAAATCAGGGTTTAGAAGTAAGGCACACTTTTCCAATGAAAACGACTCCTCTAACTTCACGTGCTCTTCGATTTTCAGGAGCAATTGTGGGTTTGAAGGTAGCTTCCCTTCCCACCCCCACCACCATCCTTTGCAATTTAATACCATGCTCGCCAGGAACCTTAACCTCGTCATTTTAAAAAATGAGATATCCGTGACCCGGGGTGAACTTGTTGAGTGTAGGTACAGCAGAGGAAATTCTAGACTCTATGAGCGCCCAAGCCTTGCCCAGCGCAATCCTTTCGTGTACGCTGGTCAGTGCGCGACCGTTCCCACCTGCGCAGGGACAGCGTGCTTGGTCCACCCGCCTTGACCTCGGGCGCGGTGTCCGGGCAGGCAGTGCTGGGCCAGGCATCTCGGCCTTCTTTGGTTAACTAGTCTCGCTCGCCCCGGCTGTCGCCCTCCCGACCCTCTTCCCCACCCTTCCCCCGCTCGCCCCACTTTTCCAGATTTCTCTTCAGTCATCCTCTCTCGCCCCCACTCCGCCTACTTTCGCTCCAGCCTCCTGTGCGCCCCTTACGTCCCCACCACCCCCACTCCGCCATCCCTCGTTTCCGTGACCTCTTCTCTCAATCCTACGGGCCTGGAAGAAGGTCACATACAGGCACTCTCATACTCACACCCCACATGCCTCGCCACAAACAAACCCATGCACATGCACTCTGTCCTTTGTTCCATTTCTTGGGCCACTTTCCCTGTCCCTTCCTTCTTCTCCGTCCTGGTTTGCTCCCCAGGAGTACCTTCCCGTCTCCCGGACGCCCCAGTCCTCCCCCTGGGATTCTTTGAGCTCCCGGTCCGGCGCAGATTCCTTTTTCCTCCAACCCATCCTCCCCTCCTGTCCTCCTTTCCACAGTGGGATTGCTTGTGCCTGCTGCTCCTCTGCTCCTGTCTCAGAGCCCTGCCCGGCTCCCTGCCCCTCTTTCGCTCTCGGGGCTTTTCCTCCGGCGCCCGACTCTCCGGCCTGGCGGCCTCACCTCCCTGCCCTGGCTCGCTTCTCGTCGCCCCTGCCCGCTCCCCCCCGCGCTCGCCCGAACGCTTTGCTCGCTCCTTGAACGCCCGCCGCGCTGCCGGGCTCGGCTGCCCGCCCGCCCGCCACTGTGCAGTGGAGTTTGGTGGAATCTCTGCTGACGTCACGTCACTCCCCACACGGAGACCGAGCTGAGGGAAGAGAGAGGGATGAGAGCGAGGGAGGGGAGAGAGAGTGCGAGACAGCGAGAAAGCTGGAGAGGAGCAGAAAGAAACTGCCAGTGACGGCTAGATTCCTGCGGCCACCGCGCACCCGTGGACTCCCTCGGAACTTGGCACCCTCGGGAGCCCCCGCAGTCCTCTCGAGCTCGGTTTTCAGGCTCTTGCGGTGCAGCCTGCGCCTCGGCTCGCTGGAAATCTCCCCGGGAAGCGGTGGGACGCAGAGACAGCAGCTCTCTCCCGGTAGCCGGTAAGTGGAGGCCGTCTCTTCCGCAGGGGTGTGAGATAATGCGAGTTTGGAAATTTGTTCCACTTTGGAGAATCTTCACCGTAGGTGATTTGTGGTTCTTAGGGCTGCCTTCCCCCCGTCGCCCGAGGTAACTCAGTTGGCAAACAGACCTTGCAAAGCCCCGTTCCTCTTGTCCCCAGTCGCTGACACTACAATCTATGGGGTTGCCGAAGTCGAGTGGGGAGCAAGACCACGGCTGGCATTTAAAACGAAGTATCTTCCCTTAAATCTCGGTGCCAACACTGCGGGGACAAATCCTCAGGTTGAGGATTAGCATTCTCAAGATAAAGGGCCGGGTACAAAGTTTCAGCTACTGGAAGATTAGCCCCCTTCCCATTGTTACCAACTGGAAAAAAGATTCCATCTTAACTGGCAGTTAGTGACCTCTCAGGCCCAAGCGAATTACCTGGAAGCCAGGCCTGGATGCCAAGCTCACACAATTACTTCGGATTATAAATCCTTGAAATTGATCACCAGTCAACTCCAATCTTGCACTTGAGGAGATAGGTTTTAAATGGTAAAGAGGAGAGTACTATTTTTCCAAGTGTCGAGTAAGAAAAAAATTATGTTTCTAAAGCTGGGACATACGGTTCTTTTAATTCCAATTCAGTGACTTTACTTTCCTAAGTAATTTAGAAATCATAGGGTAATATGTTATTTACTATTTTTTTGTGGGTGAGTATTATGTCTTACTAAAGTAAACTAAATGAAAAAAAAAACTTTTACTATTATGAATTAAAATTAAACAGTCACTCATACATTCTAAAATATTTGTGTGAAAAAAATTATCTGATTTAAAGAGATTCCCATGCACTTTTTGGCCAGTAATAAGAATTAAACATGGTTTTAATATAATTTGGGGAGAAATTTATCTAAAATTCAAATACCAATTATGTCAAGGAAACAAAGCACATAAGTAAAATAGATTGAAGATTTTTATTGGTGTAACATAAAATAAGCATACAAGATTTTAATAATCAAACATTCCCTAAAAATTAAATAGCTACTTCATTTATGGAATGTTTTACTTTACCTCAGCAAAACTCCACTTAAATTATTCAGGTGCTTTGTTCCTCAAGTTGAGCATGTTTGTCTTCAAGTGTTCCTAAAGCATCAATATTAATTGGTTTAAAAGAAGGCTTAAACTGGTAAAATACAGAACTGTGTTAAGCAGTATTTTAATTTCCTTAAATGATTACCCACTGCAAATTAATTTACTGGCTAATCTCACCAATTTAGTTCATTTAAAACATATGTTCTTGTGCTGTTTATTTTTAAACTTTCCATTAAAGATTTTGTTATGGGGTAACAAAATAAATGGAAAGGGGAGAATTGTGAAAGGATTTGGAATTATTAGAACTGTATTTTATCCTGCAACTTCCACTTACGACAATCAGAAATTATTTTTAAGAAAATTGTTTTATTTCTTACGGCTTTACTGCCTGCCTTGGCCAGTGTCTTCAGTGTGCTTCGTTAACTATATGGTGCTTTTTAGCACACTCACAATAGAAAACTCAACTTGGCCAAAACAAGATTGCCTGACATAAACATTAAAACCAGGACATGAACTTTTGGGGTGAGAACAACTTCCCATCAAAAAAAGTTGTGCATCTTAATTTGTGAGATTAGCGGTGGAAGCCAGTCCCTAAATCCTACAGCCAAATTTGTCTAGTAAGACTTGTCTTCCTTGACAGGGCAGGTTTAAGGATCAGCAAGCGGGAATTGGAGGTTATTTTTAAAAACTATCTTCCCTAGTTAGTCAGATTCAATTCATCTAGTAGGCCTGGTAATTACATGAAGCAAAATAAATAAATAAATAATGCAGGTCTCATGGCTCATTTTGACTGCAAAATAAATCCCCGAGTCACAAGGACACTTAGGAGTGAGCTAAGGAACACGCCTTGACCTTCTTTTCAGTCCTTAGAATAGAGTTCTTGAAGATTTGTTTTGTATTGCTTTGTTTGGTCTTCAGCACTGAAGCTTGGGAGTGGGGGGAGAATGTGTAATAATTGACTGACTTTACACTGAGCAACCCCATCTTTTTCTTTTGTATATTTCATTCCTTAAAAAAATAAATAAATAAAAACGATTTGCAGTTACCATCTGCAATGCTTCGGCTACCCGTTAATAATGCAGCCAGTTCAGATGTTTAAAAAAAAAAAAAAAGATTATCGAATTGATGATGACATGCAAATTTCCCCTGAAATTATCATAAGTAAACATTTGAAGTCTGGACTAATAAAATCCCATCTGTGTTACTTCATATCGAGTTAGTAGAAAGCTGTGATAATGAATTTTGTAATATCTCACGAACAGACATCTCAATCAGGGACTAATCCTGTGATTTTACTGCAGAATCACTAAATCTGGAGCCGCCAAACTGCTACTTCTGGGCCCCCGGGCCTGCAAGGATCCGCAGAGCCCCCGCCCACGTCCCAGATAGCGGGTGGGGGGAACCCCTGGATCCCCACGCCGCCGCGCTGGGCAGCCCCTCCTCTAAGCCACGACCTTGGCCAGAGGCCCCCGAGGCCCGGCTCGTTCCAGGAGAGGCCGAGGAGCCGGGAAATACGACCCAGACTAGAGCCAGACCGGCAGCTCCCTGCCCCGCCTCAGTACTTGGGCCAAAGGGGCAACGCCCGCTCCTACCCTTAGCCCCGGACCCGAGCGAAGTGGGCCCTCCCGCCGCCGGCGTACCCTGGTTAGTTTGAAGAGAGGCAGACGCCGAGATCCGAAGGGCTTGGGGAGCCCGAGACCTTCTTTCTTTTCTTCGGTCTTTAAAGCAGCCGCGGCTCTTCTACCCACCCCGACAGGGTCTCTCGCCACCCACCTCTCCCGGTTTGCCTGTGGCGGGAAAGGGGGCGCGCGTTAAAGGCTTGGCTCGCTGCGCTGTGGTTGGAAATTTGAAAAAGATTTGGTTCTCCGGGGAGAATCGGGGGAGCCGTTCTCTACGAGTTATTTCTACGTCCTTGGTGGAAAGAAAACCCTCCGGACTTTTGCCCTGTTCCCCTCTGTCTCACTCAGTCCACCACCGTTTCCCTCCTCTGCGATCTTAAATCTTACTTTAGGGTAAATAAATGGCCGGGTAAGTATCTCCAGGGAAAAGTGTGGCTAAATATGGAAAAGTGGCTCCTGACGGATGAGAGGCCCGAAGCCAGCTGTCTCCTGGAGCACCCTAGGCCAAGAACCTTAGAGTCCCGTTCATTTCAGAATTACAGAAAATTGAGGACAGCCTGTTGTATAGGACAGTTACAAGTTGACGCTGAGATTCTACAAAGGTTCACTGAGCTCCTGCTCACGGAAAGCGCCGTGCTTAAAGGTGGCCTTCCACACAACTTCCTCAAGGGGCAAGTCCTCTTCACTCACCCCCAGATTTTTATCTAAGTTTCGCCCCGTGTTCAGAAGGGCTCTTAAGGCCTGATACAAACATCTTGTAAGTAGCTCCACAGCCAAAGTCCCCCAGAACACGATGGATTTATCCCTTAACAGGGCCTGGGCCCATTCACCGCAACTCTGGAGGGCGAGGTCCCCCTCAGGTCCATCCAGATGTCCTGGGCCAGGGGCTAGGGTAGGGCTGAGGCTGGGCAGCCAGAGGCTGTCAGGTCAGAGAAACACGCCTGAAACCCAGCACCGAGTGGGCACTTAACAGCGAATTTGAGGTTGTCCGCCCCACAGGTAGCCTCGCTCCACGGAGCCCGGCACGCTTGGCGACCGCCGCTTCTCACCGCCCTCCTCCTTTATTTTGCAGATAACGGGGAATGGAGACCAACTGCCGCAAACTAGTGTCGGCGTGTGTGCAATTAGGTAAGAGTCGCTCCTCCTGCCCCGGGCACCCGACGGGAGACTGCACTGCGCGAGGGCGGCGAGAGGGCACTGGCCGCTTAGCGAGGCAGCGGCTAGGGGCTCTTCCAGGAGGGTCCGGCCGGGACAGAAAGGGAATCGGAACCGGGACGCCGGTGGCCTCTCCCGGAGTATGGGGGTGAGGGGCCGCTGCGGATAGGGAGGGAGGCGCTCGCCGCGTCCCGATGTGCGGGGCCTACTTCTCCTGGAGGGAGCCGCTGGCAGCCCCAGGGAGGCGCGGAAAACAGTACTCTACCCTGCGCCGGGTTGCCAGAGGGTCCGGGAGACGGGAGTGCCCTCTGCCCTTTCCTCTAACTGGGTCTTTGCTCTTTGTCCCTCTTTCTCTTCTTCGTCCTGCTCCTGCCCCACCTCCCCACAACCCCGCTTCTTTCCGCGGCGGTCCCGGGCGTCTCTCTACCCGCTTGTGGGGCGGGCGCGCGTGGCCCAGGCGTGCAGCCGGCGGCCGTTGAATGCCTCTTCTCCAAAGACTCCGAAATCAAAAAGGTCGAGTTCACAGACTCTCCCGAGAGCCGGAAAGAGGCAGCCAGCAGCAAGCTCTTCCCGCGGCAGCATCCCGGCGCCACTGGTAAGGCCGGGAGCGAAGCGCAGGCCGCGCGCAGGGCACCCGCCTCCGGGCCTCTAGGCTTCGGGTAAGGCGCACGCAGGCGAGGCCGCCAGATTCGGCGTGCCTGCTCCTTGACTTAGACACTTGGACTCTGGGTGGGACGGGAAATAGCCGTCCCAGGGACGTTAATTCCTTTCCTAAAATTATACTGCACTCCTGAGACCCAACACCTCTCCCTCTTGCTCTTTCTCGCTCTCTCCTTGCGGCCTGATGTGCCCACACCCCAACCTACTTCTGTGCCTCGAGCTGGCGCGGAAAAGTAGTCCAACAGCGACCTCTGTCGCCGGCCATGTCCCACTGCGTGCAGCACCACCAAGGGTCCACCCCGCCCCTGCGGCTCTTAGCCGAGCCCCGCCCAGGCTTGTGGGTGCGGGGTTTACCGCGGAAGGCAAGCACCGGAGGCTTGTGTTGGCAAAGATTCGCCTGGCCGAGGGGTGGAAGAGCTCACTGGAGCCCCGCTGAGCCTGAGGGCAGAGACTGTGCGCAGCAGTCAAGGGTGTGCTGAAGTGTGTGCCCCTGTCGACGCGAACTCACCTGTTGTGCAGGTTGCGAGGCCTCGGGTCTTGGTGGTGTCGTTGCTGAATTAGCTGGTTTCATTGTGGACGAGTCAAGGGACACTGCTGCTCAAAGTCTGCAGGCTTGTGTAAAAGTTAAAACGTCTCCAACCCACTGCACAGACCTTTGCTGGACTGAAACTTACCCTTTAGTTGTGTGCGTGTGTGTGTGTGTGTGGATGAGGGGACAAGCTTTCCCTTAGAATTCATGAGAAACTTAAACTTAACTGTTCTGATATTCTCCGGATTTTCCAGGTTACTATAATAATAAGTGCCTAGCCTTAGGGAGTTGTTGACCTTTGATAGTGTGAGGAGATAAAGCTCCCCATCACCCTCAGCCCCTAACCCCCTCTTTCCGGATTAAAGTGTAAAGATACAAATGTAATGTGTGCCGGAGGGGGGAGAATTGGGACCCCCCGCCAAGTAAACAAACCATACTACTAAGAAGAAAACAAAGGCCCTGCATTCGGGCTTCCCAGTAAATCTGAGAAAATTATCATTTGTCTAAATAAAACTTCTAAAGTGGTCTGGAGCAGAGCACTCCCGACACCACAATATCGGGAGTCCTCCTGCTGGGCCAGTTAAACGCTCACTTGTCCGGGATTAACCCCATGGGGTTAAATGGGGCCATGCAGAGATAACGTCGGGTGATTTCTGTCATTAAGATTGTGTTAAATTCTTCCTCTGTTTGATAATCGGTCGTAAAAATAAATTATTAGACCGAAGTATGTTTGGGATATGGTTAAAAATCAAGAACAGCAATGTCTCCCCTCAGGGAAATATTTTGTATGGGTTCAGTCCTGGCTCTGGCCAGACTGGGGGAGCTCCCCAATTTCACTTTGCATAGGGTGGGCTGGCAGCCCCCAAGCTGAGACTGATGTTTTCCAATGCAATGGGAGCGGGAATGATACAGAATGTCTTCTATCCCCACCCCAACCCAGGGCTTCTAGAGCCCAGGCATGGTTTCTGAGGACAGGTGGTCTCCATCTAAACTAGGGAGGTAGGGCCTGTTGGAGGAGAGGCTTGAAATGGGATGGGGGGGGGGGCACCTAGGTGGGCAAGAAGCTGCGGAAAGCTGCTCTTTTCTGCTTCTGTCACAGTTCCCACTTGGGCCACTGGGCATCCACTTCTGATAATTAGCAGGTAAATAAAGAACTAGAAATAGTGAACGATTGTTTTCTTAACCATTACTTTCAGGCCAGGATTATTTTAGTGCAAATGAAAGGCTCTACACTGGCAATAATCTGTTTTCTGCCTTTTGGACCAAAGAGGGAAATTGCTGCCTAAACATGTTTAATACCATTAATTAAGAAGAGGCATGTGATAGGGAGAAATGCCGAAAATCTTGATTTTATTGGCTTTTAGGGATGTGGTAGACCAAAAAAAAAAAAAAAAAAAGTCAGACACGAATAGCCAAAACTACAGTGCCTCACAAGGAAGGTTGCCAGAGTCCCCTCTACTGAATACAAGTTGTGATATGCAAACTCCTGGACACAACCTGCTTTTAAAGAAAAGGTTTTCTCCTTTATATTTTTATAAGTTTTGTTTTGTTTTGTTTTGTTTTGTTTTTTGCTTTCAAAAAGAAAAAAATGTTTGCAATGACAGGCAGTTTTCAAAAGGAATCATGACACTTTATATTGGCACAACCCTCTCCTCAACCCCCCAAAACCATTGTGTCCTTGTTGAAGACTGAAAACGGTCTCTAAGTAGACAAGGTTAACCTCTGGAAGGCTCCAACTCTGCCTTCCTTCCCAAGGGAACCCTCATCCCCTTGATAGCCATTGGGCTGACCCACAGCCTGGCTGGAACCCTGAAACTAGAGGAAGCATGAGGTCTGCTGGAGACCCTTAAGGCCCCGGGGGGGGGGGGGGGGGGGGGGGGGGGGGTGGAGAGAGGGTTAAAAGAGGAATGGCTAGGCACCCAGGCGGAGGGAGGGAGAGTTGGCAAGTTAAACTGTACCCCCAGAAAGAAGGGGCGGGAATCTGCTGAGAACGTCCCCTAGGAGTCAAGGAACGGAGATCCTTGACTTCTTGCTTTGGGTGGAAAGAAGCCTCCTTGCTGAAGTCGAAAAGTGCTCTTGACTTTCAGGAAGGGGAGGGAGTGATCCTCCCCTGTCAGTAACCCTTAAAGTTTCGGGGCGGTGGCTCTGGCTTGCGGGCTGAAATCGGACAGAGCTGCCGCCCCACGGTCCCGGCGCCCAGCTTCCGCGACCATACGTGGGCGGGTACCTTGGCCGGGCCTTCCCCAAGAGACGCCATTAATTTTTAAATAGCTTTGGCTCAGTGGATGCTGCCAAGAGTCTCACCCAAGTCTCTGGTGTGTTCAGACCTCCTTCCCTTGGGAGGGGGATTCCAAGGCCTCTTGGGGCGCCCCCAGCTGCGACACACACACCCTCAGCTAGCAGCTAGATCCCAGCCTTCTTCAGAGGACCCGGGCTAACCCCGGCCGCCTCGGCGGCCGCAAAGCCTACATTCATTCAATCAGCAAATGTTTGCCGAGCACATACTACTTGGATTCCTAATGTACCCCCTGAAAGCAAATAAGCCGGTTTCCCTTCGCCATCGTGAAGCCGCTTTCATGCTAACAAGGATCCAAGCGAGAGCGCAGTCCGGATCATCCCTAGAGAAACGCGAAATGGTGGCACAGGCTGCAGTGCCCCGGGCCGGAGCGTGGTCTGAAAGAAGGGGGATGTTCAGATGGTCCATGGCTCTTAGAGGTGAGGCCCGAGCAAGCGACAGGGGCAAGCAGAAGGGGCATGAAGTCTGAGGCAGAAGCGACCAGAGAGGGGAACAGGGTTAAGGAGAAGAGATTTCCATTTTCTTTACTACCGCCCCACCCACCCCACCCCACCCCGCGCCAACTCTAGCTTATTGGTAGACGCTGCCTCTGCGTTTTGTGGGTTTTTTCCCCGTCGGGGGAAATTGTACCAGTTGTGCAATAGGTAGTCAGTCCCTGCGGATCCCCGCCTGCGGAGGTAGGCTTTACAGGTCGTCGTGTTCCTTGCTACCGACACCAGGCGCGCTCAAAGTTTTTCTCGAGGCTGGTTGGGCTGTTATTTCTCACCGCCCGCTGTTAATATATGCAGCAGTTGTTAGAGCGACTCGGGAGGGAAAAGGAAATGTATAACGAAAGCTTATTCGTGAGCAGGAATATACTAATGGAACAATCTGACGTCTTCTTAATCCTATGTAAAAAGCTTTGTCGTCTTCCTAATATTGACTGAATGGGTAATTAATGGCTCTTCATCTAGGCGAATACCCAGTAATCCAAAGATAGGCAAAAGACAACAAGCCCAAGGTAGAAGACAAAAGGCCCAACTGTGGCCGTCACCCCCCTCCCCCACCGGGGTCTCCAAATAGGAAAGTTTGCTCTTAGGAGGAAAAAGGCAGGAGTGAGAGAATATAGGTACCTTTCCTAGGCTAGACTTAACCGCAGAAACTGGTCGTCCAGGTCAGTTCACCACTCTGTCTGCCCCTGCCCCCACACCCCTAGTACCCCTCTCTGCATTTCTCTCTTCTCAGTTCCTCTATGGAGTCACCCCCATTTGGATCCTGACGATAACCTTTTCTTCCCCCAAACCCCATCTTTCGTTTGGGGCAGTAATTGATGAAAGGACGAACACAGGAGGTCCTCAAAAGGCTCGGGCAGAGGATTCAACCTCTTTCTGATCCAGGTGGAGACTCCTTTCTTTTACAAGCTAAGGCAGAGTCTGGACAGACTAAGATAGGTGGGAGGGGAGGAAAGAAATTAATAGAAGGAAAATGAGCAGCAAAATGGTGTATGTGTGTTAAAGAGTGATCAGGAGTGGTGGAGTCAACTTCATTGTAAGAATCTGACAGGAAGAGTGCCCAAAATTCTTGCAGCATGTTTTTAACAGGCTGACATTTTAATTTAAACCTTTAGAAGTAATATATTATTTGGGTTACTACGATGAGGTGGGTTCCTTTTTTTTTTTGTCAGCTGACAGCTTTTAAAATATTATTTCGCTAGGGAAATAAAAGCTTCATCTCAGATTATAGGTGGGTATTTTTGGATTTATGTGATTTATGGTCACCATGACAACTAATGCTGAATGTTAGCTACCAGCATGTCTGGGAGAGGGAAGACAGAAAGAAGGGAGAGCAAGAGAAATGGAAAAAGGAGACGGACAAGAGCTAGAGGGGAGAAACACAGAAAAGAGAAAAAGAGGCGCGTTTTAATCCAGTTTTTAAAAGTGACTTTAGCCAGTCCCTCGCCAGTTCTCCTCTCTGGACCTGGATATTAATGTCTATCTCATTTTCTTTTACCATGCGCTCTCTCTCTCTCACTCTCTCTCTGCCCCCCATCTAACCCTATCTTTCCCCTTCGGCTTACACAAATTTATACCCTTCCCTTTATTTGACTTTTACACAGCTAGGTGTTTTCTAAGATTAAATGATGGCCTAATAAAGCTGCAGAGTTAACAAACTAATGTGAAAAGGCATATAGCACATGGGTTTCATGGTTTCAGAGGCATGCCCCCCACCCATCCTGCCTCGTCTAATCCCTGGTTTTCTCTTCAGGCGCCATTGTGGGGGTACCTCCCCCTGCCACCCCAAGCACCCCCAGCCAGTTACTCCAAACCTTAAGTGACTGAGTGTGTGAGACTAAAAAAATATGGATACCGTTTGCAGGGACCCAGAGAATGTGGGTGTTGCTCAGTACATGCACAGATTTATGATTCAGAAAAGAATCTGCCCCTTTTCACAAACGAGCACTTTTTAAATCCATTTAGAGAATGGTCTGGGGAGGGGGATCAGTCACAGTAAAGTTTTTAATTTCTGGGTGTTTCCACTTTGTGGCTGGAGCGGGTGGGGCGGAGGTGCAACTAAAGGGTCTTTCCAGCTCTATTTGTGTGTGAAGAAAGGGCAGGCAGAAGCAGGAGGGGAGGAAAGGCCACTTCTTGGGCAGGGGGCAAGGTCTCCATCTGACCTCTGTGCCTTACACCACATGCGCACTCACACACAGTCATGCCCTTCACAGGACTCTGACCTGACTCTGGGCGGGCCAAGGCCTTGAGCTGGCCTGAACCAGAGCAAGACCCCCACCCCTATATGATCTAACAGCCAAAGGAGACACCTAATTGAACCATCTCGCATGTGAGCTTTGAGGACAGATTTTTTTCCCAAAAGTTGTGGCTCAGTTGGTTGGATATCAGTCCATACTTGGGCCACTGCACCAGAGTTTGGCCCCGCAGTCCAACCAATTTTGCCGCAAGGGCCAACCAGGCTTTGCGCAACTACCACTAAATAGTGTGAAATTAAATAAGACCTTAAGACTGGTAATCGGTGGCAAATACCAACAGCTCAAAACACGCCTGACCCTGTGTCACACATTTCCCTCCTCAAGGGTCTTGCCTTGAAAGAATAAGCAAGAAAACCCAACTGAGAATTCTTGAATGTCTTTTGATTTGAAAACTCAAACCTGCACTAGGCTTCCCTCCATGGAGGCCTTACAGCAGCACCTCCAGTTTCCCTGAACTCAGCATCCTGATTTTTTTTCTGGATTGGAAATTTCTGTGATGGAGTCTAGGAAATCTTAGAAATTTCTAGAACCAGTCAAAGAAGAATGGGTGCATGGGGGAGCAAGGGTAGTGCTCAACCTGCAAAATACAAAGGATTACTTTCAACCCCTTCCTTGTCTGTACTACCAATATCTGTGCACTCACAAGTTTTTTGTAGATTAAGTCTCCAAAGTTGCCCACTACCACCACCACTGTTCCCATCGAAAAGTGTTTCTTGGTTTCCTCCTAGTCGGTTTTTGCCATCTAGACGTTTCATGTTGGCATATTCCCACCATCCATGGAATGGATTCTGTTGGGCCTGAGAAGGGAGTCAGCCAGACTCGCCAAGTGTGAAGTGATTAGGACATCCGGAGAGAGTTGAAACTCTGGAAAACTACAAAGAAATGTCTTTCCAGCTAAGTCGATGGTTGGGGGGAGGCATTATATATTATGTATGTGCATATCTAGATAGATGATTGATTGATTGTTAGATATGGTTCTGTTCTTACTTTAACCAGAGATCTCCAGATAATTGTCTTTATTTTCTACTTGACGTTGCAATGGATAGATACAATTTAAGATTCTTCAACTCTTTAGGCTTTTAGGCTGCCTGGAGATCACCAGTACTTCCAATATCTCCCACAATTTGGTACTATGAGGAGCTGTCTCTTGCCCTTGAGTTTTTCAACCACTTTGGAAGCTGATTTGAAGACTAGGTCTTTCATATGTGTATTTGCCCGTGATGTGAGTTCTGTTAGTCAACAGAGCCACAGAATTTAAAATTCTGTAGATTTAATGAGAGATGAGCTTCAATATCAATATCGCTCTGTGGAGCTTCTCAGCTCTTCTGAGTAAGGAGTTTTGAGAAACACCAAGAGCCTCCGCCAAAAATTGCAACTCCGGGGTTTGACTCTCAAAGAAACCAATACTAAGAAAGAAAGTATGCTCATTATGGTGGGGAGTTTTTTGTTCTTTCATGCAATGGAGTTTCCTCATGAAATGAAGCCTTATGGGTTTGGTATTTTGGGGATCGCAGCTATGCTGAGGTTTAAAAAGAAGAAACTGGAATATGATTAGTAAACACATTGGGCAGAAAAAAGCTGGATTCATATTGACTTAGTTATAGGTCATCGGCTGGCAGTGCAATGGGAGGAAATATTTACTTTACACATATACTTTATGATCTTGGGGGAATCAGAGGAAATTCAATAAGAAAATGGCTAGAAACATTTAAAACCTTTATTTAAAAGACTTAAGCAAATTAGAGTCTTATCAGATTAAAAACCACTACAAATGTAAGAGCATTGTCTTCGGTGAAACGCTGTGGGGTCTGAGGAGATTCTCCGCCAAATCTCAGGGATAAAATGCGTCATTTAAGCACCAGATAATGAGCAGAATGTAAATTAATTTAACCTTCTTTACCAACAGGCTGCTGGTGTAATATGTATAATTTAGTGATAAGATTGCAGGACCTAATATAGCTGGATGTATGAGCCTTAGCTAATGCAGACATGTCACATGGGGATGTGTTCTGAACTGAGCAGGTGTGTGTATGCTTGAAATGGGGTGAACTGGAATAAAAGGTTAAAACCAGAAATGCCGATTTAAACCTTACTATAAAGAAAATTCCTCCTTGCAGCTATATTTGTCTTAAAGTGGGATGATTCTTCTGGGGAGAGACTGAAGAACAATTCTCATTCGGTTCTCTGGATGGCTCTCAAGCATGTTTAAAACGGGGGAAGGAGTTGCAGATAGGGTATGGCAGGGAGAGCCAGGCAAAGGAGAGACACATAGGTTCCAAACGTGTTCGTAGTCTGTTTCATCCACTCTGCCCCAGACTGCATACGTTTCCCAATCCTGTGAACAAGGACAAGGAGGGAGTTTTCTGAAGATACCTCATACTGGTGTTACAAATCATTGACTGTAATGTCAAACAAATACACATTCAGGGATGATAACACTAACTCCACAATAAAGCAATCACCAGTGCAAAAATCCAAAGGAGATTAGTTTGTGCTCTCTTGATGACCTAAGCAGAGGACAAAAGAACTTCCAAAAATTATTTTGAACAACACATTTGTATTTCTTTAATTTATTTGGAAATTTAAGTTTTTTGGAAACAGTATTGTAAAGAGTTGGATGTCCCCAAAGGTGTGGGTTTTTTTTTTCCTTTTTTAAAAATGAATGAATAAGAATTTGCTTTTCCTAGCTGAGTGCTCTCCTAGGCTTTTGCCCTTCGCCCTTACCCCACTGCCTCTGCCTGCTTGGACTTTAAAGATTCAACAGCCTTGAGTTCCCTAGAAAAAGAAAATGACTTAGAAGTTATCCTTGAAATTGGTTATTTGGCAACATTCTTAATTGTATAGAAATTCATTAAAGCATATTTTACATATAATTAGCTCAAGGTTGTTGATTCTGCAGGCTTTATGGATTTGAATCTGATTGGTAATAAAGTAAACAAGAGAGTCGAATTTAAAGCGGGCTCTCTCTAGGGTTAGGACAAGCTTAATACAGTGTACAAGGAATTTGAAAGATCTAGGATATGTGTCTTAATCAACGCTAAGTAGAATGGATAAGCTTTCAGCATTTTGAAAATGCTGGGTTAGGGTTTCTATTCTGTTGTGTATTTTCTGTCTGGGGACTAATAACCATTACAGAAAACGTGATCTGAGGCGACTTTTTATTCTTGTATAAATCCAGAGTGAACCACCAAACAGTTGTTCGTTTAAAGTCAAGGTAATTTTCTTTTGACGGATCCATTTGCTTCTCGATTTCTAATTTATTAGCCTGCCTTCTCAGGGCTTTGTCTTCTTTGCAATTAAAGCAAAGCTTCTTCAGATTAGCGCAGCATTCACTTGACAGGCTGTTTGGAAAATTTAAGCTCGGAGAGGTTTTGTTGCTGTTTTTTAAATATTCTGGGTTTAAGTAGGATGTTTCCTTTCCATCCAGGAAGAGAAAAACATCTCTCAATTGGACTTGGATGTAGCGAGATACAAAAGAAAGGGGTGGGGAGGCTTGTTGATCCTTGTACCTTTCAGCCCTCGACCTTTCCGCTTCTTTCTCCAGAGCCTTTTACTCCCAGCCTCGCCTCTCTACCTCCTCGACTGAACTAAAAGCGCTTCGGCCGGGGTCAGAGCCGAATTCCCGGGAGCCGGCCGGTGTAGACTTGGTGGGCGCAGTAAGGTATTAGCCCGGCCCCACACAGCTGATAGGTGCAGACAGGGCTGCCCCTCCGCCGCGGCTCGGGGTCTCTTGATTGGTGCGGAGCCACGTCACTCCCGCTGGGCGAAGGGTCTGGGAGGAGGAGGAGGAGGCGGAGGCGGAGGCGGAGGCGGAGGCGGGGAGGGTTGGGAGGGCCTCGGCAAAGTGACGTCTGGACACCAGGAAGCCCGCCTCTGGTTTTAAGATGTTAGGCCAACAGGGAAGCTCGGAGCCGCAGAGCTGGTCCGTCGCTCGCCTAGGTGCCGGGAGTTGAGCTGCTGCGAGTCCGTGCTCGGGCTCGACGGCCCGAGGGGGTGTGCGTGTGCGCGCAGCGGAGGGTGCGCCCAGTGGCCCGCGCCACTGCCGCAGCCGCTGCCGCCGCTGCGGGGGATCTAATATCAGCTACCTGTCCCTGTCACTCTTGACACTTCGCTGTCAGGGCTGCCGCGCGGGGGGCGGGCAGATCGCGAACGCCGTTAGCTTTCCTTATTGGAGGGGTACTTGGGGGAGGGAGGGAGGGAAGAAAGGGGTCTTTGCCCACTCTGGTTTTGCTTTGGAGCTTGGAAGCCTGCTGCCCAAAGACGCTCCGAGCTGTGCCCTCCTACCCACACCCCCATGTCTCCGTTTGCCCGCTGACTTTCTGCTGCCGGACCCTTTCGCTAGAGCCTTCTGAAGGAGACGGGGGTGGTTTGGTTCAAAGACTCAGCGGGGGTTGTGCTCCCTGGCTTGGCCCGCGGCGGCCACAGCGGGGAAACTCCGCGCCTAGAGCGCAGAGCGGAGCAGGCGGCGGCGGCCACGGGGTTTCGGCCGGGCGGCAACCCGGGACTCGTAGGGCGGCGCGCTCCTTCGTCCATGAACTGCATGAAAGGCCCGCTGCACTTGGAGCACCGAGCAGTAGGGACCAAGCTGTTGGCCACCTCCTCGTCTTCCTCCTGTCACCATCCCCAGCCACTGGCCATGGCTTCAGTCCTGGCTCCCGGTCAGACCCGCTCCCTGGACTCTTCCAAGCACAGGCTGGAGGTGCACACCATCTCTGACACCTCCAGCCCCGAGGCCGCAGGTAAGGCGCCGCGCGGCCCCGCAGATACTCGGGTCCAGCCGCCCCTTGCCACTCGGCCCTTCTCGCCCCCAAGGAAGTCGGCCCCTCCTGGGGGAGGCGTGGTGGGAGTGGTCGTTTAGTTTGCTTCCCGCAGAACTTCCGGAGCCAGGATTCTTTTGGCCCCGTGTTCCTTTCTCTCCACTTCGACCGCCCGAGGTGGCGCGAACGACGCGAGCCATTCTCCTACTCTTCCCTATTCTCATCCTGGCCTCCCGAGGTTTCCTGGGTCACAAAAATCCCAGCATCTCCACTCGAAGACGGTCAGAGGCCGTCCCCCAACCCCCCAATCCGGTCCCTGTTCTCTCGGCTTTCAGCTCCCGAGAAGCTGCGCCTGTTAGAAAAGTATTTCCGAAATTACGCCGCAGAAGAAGCGGTATTTCTAAAGCGTAGAAGAACTTGGGTGGGTGGCCGAATCCCCAAATATACCTTTACTGGCCTTCCGAAACCGCATCGAGATCTAGGGGGGCTCTGTAAAAGGCGCGCGTGCGGGTGTCCGGGGAGATTTGCTGTGTCTGCGCAGAGGCGTGTAAATATACTTGAAAGCAGAGGCTATAAAAATGAAGGTGCCTTTGCTCTGAGATAAACATGTAAATAAAACGTGCGGCGCTGGGGGAGGGGAGGAGATGGGGCGCTCACACCCACACTCCCGTCTGCACACGCTACAGTCGCAGCGCTCCCCGCGGCCCGGAGAGGCCACGCACACACTCCTCCCCTGCATGGCAGCTCATTTCTCCCCCGGCCTCTGCCGCCGGGTCCAGCCGGAGTTCGCGGGTAGCAGGTGGACATGTTGACGGGAACCTTTGTGTGTTTCGTTTTCAGAGAAAGATAAGAGCCAGCCGGGAAAGAATGAGGACGTGGGCACCGAAGACCCGTCCAAGAAGAAGCGGCAACGGCGGCAGCGCACTCACTTCACCAGCCAGCAACTGCAGGAACTGGAGGCCACTTTCCAGCGGAACCGCTACCCGGACATGTCCACGCGCGAGGAAATCGCCGTGTGGACCAACCTTACGGAAGCCCGAGTTCGGGTAGGACCCTTCGCGGAGCCTGGGAAGGCTGGGAAGGAAGCCATTGTAGAGATGCCGGCCGCGTAGACCCTGAGGGAGTGTGGAAGGCGGCGTCCCCCGGCGGGCGCGGGTGGTGTGCCTTTGCAGAAGCAGAAGGCCTCTCGGAGGCTCCAGTGGGGAGCTTACTGCTCCCCCTTACGAGACCCGCGGTAGGCCTGGCGCTGGCGCCCGGAGCGGCACCCGCTCACTGCGCCGCCACCCCGAGCCCTCCCGAACTGGGCCGCGTGGCATTCCCCTGTGCAGGGCATTGTGTTTCCGGCTTGCAGTCGCCAGATGAGCGCTAATAAAATCCCTCCCAGGCCGGGAGGCGAGAACAGGCTCCGACCTGTGCGCTTGTAACAAGAAATACCCGCCAGAGACATGCAAGGTTTGGTCCTCCTTGGGAAACTTAAACGCGGGCAGCCCAACCCCGGACTTCTCTCTTTCTACTCGGCTCATCCTCCTTACATAGTCTTTGAGGGTTTTTGGCCATTCAGTTCTTTCCCACACCCTATCCCTTAGTCTTTGTGATCTACGGAAGCAGTTTTGATACACCACCTACTATCCTCTTAGTCCTCTTAGAAAGAAAAGAAGAAAGACTTTTCTGTTTGGTTTATTTATCTTTTCTTAGGAGATTGTTACTCATATCCTTCTTCCCAATGATAATAGTTTGTATTTTTTTTTTCCTTAAAGGTGGGGGTGGCTTACCTTTGTAGCAAATCTGTACTTTATGGATTGGCAAAAGTGAACTTAAATAAATTACCCAGCAACAACATCCTGGTTTATGCTGGTCAGTGGGTAACTCCAAACGTGTTAGGATTCTGGAAGCAGAAACACATATAGCAGGATCCAGAGGCTTTGCTGTTAAGGGAGAAAAAAAAAAAGCTCTGGATAGAAAAATAGAGCCTCCAGTTAGAGCAGAGAAGAAAGAAGAAAACACTATACAACAATAATGATGAAAAAAAAATAAAGACCAAAATGTTTTCCCAAAGCAGAGGGAACGAAGGCACTCGCTGGGTGGCATTTGTATAGGATATGAGGCTATGCTGGTGGATAACAGCTGGGATGAAGTTGAAAACGGTTTTAGTTTAACTGCTCAGAGCTAGAACTCTGGCTCTCCAGCCGCGTGGTTTTGCACAAGGTCAGTCTTTCATTAGCTCTCCTGTGCATCAGGGGAACGGGACTTGCACGTACTCTTCTTGCCTGGGCAAAGTTTAGACGGCCTAGGGTGGAAATTGCAAGTAATGAAGATAAAAACACAATCAGTAGGTTCTCTGGAATCCTTCGGAAAAGACCTCTTTCCTCCACCCCCTCTGATTTTTCTGCAATCCCTCCCAAGTTCCCTGTCACTACCATGCTGGGCTGTCGCTCCCTCTGGCTGCCTCCATCCAGGCCCGCTGTGTGTCCCTTCAAGTAGGAGTGAAGCGTGCTTTTTTATAGCAGGCGGGTGCAAAGAGGAAGGGGGATAAAAAGGAAATTGAGAATGAAAGGAAAAAGGGGGGAAAAAAGAGGATTAGGCGGCTGGGCCCGGCTGAGATGTGTAATGTGAAACATCACCGGTGTCAGCTCTGAAATCTGGGGCCAGGCCTCGCTCCAATACACAAAAGCCGAAGTCTGTGGCGACCGGCGGGCCCGATGTGGATTGAGAGAAGGGTTGCGTCGGGGCCACCGGACGCGGGTGGGGGCTGACGGGGTTAGGAGGCTGCTTGCAAAGTGGAGCAAAAGGTCTGGGCCCAGCAGGAGCACCACCGGGCGCAGGGGCCTGGCCTGGAGTGGGCAAAGGGAGGGAGAGGCTTACAGAGTGGCCCACTTTGGGTTCCCAGAGATTTGCCAGCCAAGCTCGAGGAGTATATGAGGCCGTAGGGAAGGTGATCTTTTGCTTTTTGATACCTTTTTTTTTTTTTTTTTTTTTTTTTTTTGCTAGGCAAGGATGGGGGTCAAGGCCTGGCGCCAGTTGTGAAAGCACATTCTGTGCAGTGGGGGGCGGCAGGGGAGTTCTGAGACAGGAGGGAGGAGCTGTGTGAAAGAGAGCCTGGGCCTCTGGTGCCCAGGATCTCCTTGTCCTCTTCACTGTGTCTGTGGCTTTGCAAGGGAAGCAAGTTTACAAGGCCGCTGGGTAAGTGTTGGACGGAAAACCCCGCCACCCCGCGTTTATTTTACAGTAAGTGTTTTTGGATCCTGAAGAGGGCCTGGGTTAGTGAACAAGCCGCCCACAGGCCGCCAGGTGTTGGACTGGGGTTTGTGGTGCAGCTCAGAGCCTGGACTCTCTGGCCTCACCCCGCCAGGCTTCTCTTGCTTGGACAGGGCTCAGGCAGCTGGGGCCCCAGAGGCACTAGGTAGATGGGGAGAATTTGGGGGGCCGGGATGTGTGCGTGCATGCACGCGCACATACGTGTGTGTCTCTGTCTTTCAGAGGTGGTGGCCTCTGGTTCTTTCTGGGATCGAGGTTTTACTAATCCACTCTGTGGCATCTGTTTGCCCCCTTACCCTCCACCCTCAGGTTTGGTTCAAGAATCGCCGGGCCAAATGGAGAAAGCGGGAGCGGAACCAGCAGGCCGAGCTGTGCAAGAATGGCTTTGGGCCGCAGTTCAACGGCCTTATGCAGCCCTACGACGACATGTACCCGGGCTATTCCTACAACAACTGGGCGGCCAAGGGTCTCACGTCAGCCTCTCTGTCCACCAAGAGCTTCCCTTTCTTCAACTCTATGAACGTCAACCCCCTGTCATCGCAGAGCATGTTCTCCCCACCCAACTCCATCTCCTCCATGAGCATGTCGTCCAGCATGGTGCCCTCAGCCGTGACCGGCGTCCCGGGCTCCAGCCTCAATAGCCTGAATAACTTGAACAACCTGAGCAGCCCCTCGCTGAATTCCGCGGTGCCGACGCCCGCCTGTCCTTACGCGCCGCCGACTCCTCCGTACGTTTACAGGGACACGTGTAACTCGAGCCTGGCCAGCCTGAGACTGAAAGCAAAGCAGCACTCCAGCTTCGGCTACGCCAGCGTGCAGAACCCGGCGTCCAACCTGAGTGCTTGCCAGTATGCGGTGGACCGGCCGGTGTGAGCCTCGCCCACGGCACCCGGATCCGAGGACCGTGCCGGCTGGGGCAGCTCTGCCCTTGAAAGACTGGGAGTTACGCGAGAAGGTCGTGGGCACTCAAGAAAGGGAGAGAAAGAGAAGATATAAAGAGAAAAGGAAACCACTGAATTAAAGAGAGCTCCTTTGATTTCAAAGGAATTTCCTCAATGTCTGACATCTTTCACTAAAAGTATTTCCAACAGTTGCAAGGACACACACAAATGTTTGACTGGATATGACATTTTAACATTACTATAAGCTTGTTATTTTTTAAGTTTAGCATTGTTAACATTAAAATGACTGAAAGGATGTATATATATCGAAATGTCAAATTAATTTTATAAAAAGCAGTTGTTAGTACTATCACAACAGTGTTTTTAAAGGTTAGGCTTTAAAATAAAGCATGTTATACAGAAGCGATTAGGGTTTTTCGCTTGTGAGCAAAGGAATGTATATACTAAATGCCACACTGTATGTTTCTAACATATTATTATTATAAAAAATGTGTGAATATCAGTTTTAGAATAGTTTCTCTGGTGGATGCAATGATGTTTCTGAAACTGCTATGTACAACCTACCCTGTGTATAACATTTCATACAATATTATTGTTTTACTTTTCAGCAAATATGAAAAATGTGTTTTATTTCATGGGAGTAAAATATACTACATACAAATTGGTCTGGATTCTTTCTGCCCTCCTCTGTCGCCTGGCCAGGGTTTCTCAGTCACTGCTTCCTAAACAAACCAGTTCCCTCTGCCTGCCTAGTTAAACACACAAGGCAGCAGCAGGACTTATTTAAATTTGGTAGAAATAAATTATAGTCATTCATCAGAAACTAAAAAGAAAATAAGAAAAGCCACTCCCAGGGGGGGAAAAAAAAGGCTGCAAAGTCTGGTCTTGTCTCCCAGATATTTCTTTGGCTTAAACCCAGAGGATTCCATTATTGCTAGCAAATAATATAGAGAGAGAGAAGAAAGGAGAGAGAAATTTAGAAAGTATGTCAGCTTGGAATGACTTCTTTGGGGGGGGGTCTCCATATCCAGTAAATTGTTCTGGAGAATTATGTGTGTATGTATACATGTACAGTTTATATACATTCCTCTCGAGAGGCATACATCTATAATAAATTTACAAGGAAACACCTCCAGTTCAAAATATTTAGGCCTCCACGTTTATCTTTCAGGCTTAAGTAGAGAGATTCTTCATGTTATATTGCATTCTATTTCCAAATCCTTTCGAGACATTAAAAGAAACAAAGACCATTTCTAATAACTACAGCCCTTCAGTTTCCCAAAGAGCCCAGGGGTTGAGAGGTTAGAGTGGAGTTTCCTGAGTCTTGTAGAGCAATATGTAGTTGAGGCAAAGGTCATGATCCCCGTGTTTTGTTTTAAATAATATTGACCCATTAATTCTAAACCTGCTTGTTCCTGAAATTATACAGGATTATGGTTTGCAAACTGCGGGACAATGAAGCAAATCAAGATGAATTACAGCCCTGGCCCTCCCTCCCATCCTCTGACATCTAAACGGGGAATGAGGTCGGTGTGAGTGTTTAAAAGAACTTTAAGCACCCGCTCTTCCTTTGTTGGTGGTTTTCAGCTTTTTTTTTTTAATGTGAAATTTGATTTCGTAACAAATCGTAGCAAATACGACTTAGTCCGAAGGAATTCATTACCGAGGCGCTGGGGGAGGGGGGGTGAAGGGTAAATTCTGAGGTCCTTTGCTATTCTGGTCACCCTCCTCCCCGCAGTGGGCGAGGACAAACACACCCTGGGGAATAGGGAGCGAAAAGTAGCCACCAGTTTTCTGGAGCCGAGAAAACCTGTGTTTTTGCGCTTAGGTTACTTTTATCTGGCTGAAACTTTACCTATAAGCTTTTGAGGCTCAAACACTGAGTCTTTGTTCTGCATGGGACTGCCGCTGCCACTTAAAGAGATCGCAGATAATGTCCCCGATTTAAGATCAGTGCTCAATGCACATTAACTTTCTTTCTTTCTTTCTTTTTTAAGCTCTGCCTCTAACCTACGGAGGGATCACGCGGCAGTGGGGGGCAGATAAAAGTCCTTTGGCCGAGGGTCACCTCCGTCCTTGTTGTTCACTTGAGAGCAGTGGAGAGGAAAACGGTCCCCACGGGCGGACTTTGGCTTCTGGAGCCGCGGAGCCCAGCGGTCCGGGCCTCCCCGAGCTCCGCCTGGTATGGGGGGAGGGGCGGCAGGGGAGGGGAGGGAGGGTACTGGGAGAGGGGATTTGGGGATGGGGGCTGGAAACGCTAATGAGACCTGCTGGGAGGATTTGCGTCTCCTGCAGGTCCAAGAGTGACTTGGGAGAGCTGGCTCCAGGAGGCGGACCTCGGCCTAGTTTGCTGGCTGGAATAGAAGTCTATTTCGAGGCAATCAATCAATCTGCAGAAAACAAAAATGGAAGTCGAGGTTTGGGAAGAGTTGTCTCATCCCCAACTTGAGTGGTGCGGGCTGGGGGCGGAGACTCGGGACTGATGAGAAGCCCTTTTTCCCACCTCAGCTCCTTCCCCTGGACTTCCAGAAGGAAGAATTACCCTCTTCAACCCCCTTGTTCCCCATACCCATCCTCGCTTGGCCCCCGACCCTTTTCCGCCCCTCTTTTTCCTTTCAAGCGAGAAAAGCCTAATTCCCTCCCGAGCCAGTGGAGTCGGTCCTCTCGCCCCTCCCGCTCCCACGCGGGTCCCCCCTTCAGCCATCGCTACTGCCACCACCTCGGTTCCACTCAATCGATTTTTGCTGCATGTCAACACTTATTACCGGTGAGTGTGAGGGTATTTTTTCTCCTTCTCTAGGTCTCTTAATGATTTCTGAGCTAGTTGTGTATTAAAGTGCTTAAAGGAACCTTTAAGGTAATCTATAGCATGGACACCAACCTCCCCCGCCTGGGATCAAAGATGGCGAGCCGGAGGTCGGGCCCCCAGGAGCCTAGGCTAGGCCTCAGTGCTCTGCCCCCCACTTCTGCGTGCCCAGAGGCTGGGGCGGGGGTGCTGGACCAGGAATCCCGCACAATGTGCGGTCTAAGGGCTTTCTCCCCACCCCACCCCCACCCCAGTCACCCCTCACCTGTTACTCTAATCCTTTCTTTCGCCTGTCCCCGGTTTTTAAACTTTTAAAACTCTTAAGTCCTCAAACTCTTCATTCCCCTAATAGAGAATTCAAATTGGTGGAGACCTGGGAAAAGATGTATGTGGCCCACGTTTGTCTCAATTTCCTCGCAGTTCCTAAATCTGAGTTTTACTGCCCTTAACTTGGCTAGAAATTTAATTTTAAAAACGATGTTGGGCAATCTGAGCCATGTGGGCGGTTTGATTAGGAGACAAATCCTCCCCTTCGTCTCCCGGCCCTGCTCTTTCTTCCACCCCCCACCCTTGTCCTGTGAGGTGCTGAAACCCGGGAGTGCCTTTAGGAGTGTAACAACAACAAAAATAATGGGGAAAAAATGAAGAGCATCTTAAAAGTCCCAGTATTCCTCGAAAGCCCCATAAATTAACCCTGAGAAGAGCAGCGAACTCTTTTTAAGGCAAGTCTATAAAAACCTGGCTCGGTGTCGAAGGAGGAGAAACTGCTCCCCCCCCCCCCCCCACTGCCGCCCGGCGTCGCGAATGTGACCAAACAAAGGTCTGCCCTGCAATCCACATCGTAATCCACGGGCGCCTTCGCCGCCGTCGCCGGGGCTCCCCAGCCTCCCGCCCGAAGCTCTCCGTCGACGCGGGCTACGCTGGGAGTCCCTGGCTCGCCGAGGTAAATTTTTTAGAGAGGGACCCAAAAAAGAAGGGGTGTAATCAGATCAGAGGCCTTTATGAATATAGTCTCTATTGACTGATTTATTAACACCCTCCCCAGCGCCCCCCCCCCCGCAAGCAGCAATTAACTAAGCACATGGGGAACCAAGAAATGTGGCTGATGGAGCAGAGAAGAAATAAACGGGAGAAGTTTCTTATAGCAGATTTTCAGAAGAAATATTTTAAGACTACCCTTCGTCCCCCAGCGTCCCTAATCTGACAATTGCATTTTCACTGAACTTGGGAAAGTGACAATTGAAGAAGAGATTTTAAAAAAAGAAGAAGAATGTGTTACATAGAAACCTGATTTTCCTTTTCAGGTTTTAGCAGAGAAACCAGAGAAATTTTACTCTAATCTTGAAAGTTCATTTGTCACTCTGCTTCCCAAACCCCTCTTCTCTGCCCCCCATGAAGAGAGGCCTTCTATTTGTTGACATTCTATCTGAAAAGATAGAATCCAGAATTTACTGTGCTTAGGATGTATAACTTCATTTCTTGCTGAGTATTTTATGTATTTTATGTAAATTTTGATTTTAGATTTTGAAGAATAGAGAAGGCCTGGAAAACATAAAAGGTACCATCAAAGTTGTATTTAATTCTACTTAATTGCGTTAAAAAATCATTGCTATTTCTTTTGTAACAATATATTAACAGTTCAGTGGCAACTGGAAAACAGGAGATAGTTGAAGCTTAAATTCCTCAGTCAAAAAAATGACTAAAAGAACTATATAAATTTCTTTTTAGAAATCTTAAAAAAATTAATAAATGTGTGGTAAAGATGTTAATTTCTGAGAGCTGTGTGAGGGACTGCATTTTTTTTTTTCCTTCTCTCTGGAGGGCTAAGTTGAGACTCATTGGGCCCTCACTGAACAGGGTATGTGTCTGCGCCCTTTGACTTTGATGGATCTTTCCAGACCTAGTTCTCCCGTTCTTCCTGCAGAAATGTTTAAGGTGCTTCCCTCCCTCCACTTTGCCCTGTATCTTTTCCCCATATCTTCCCCCTCTCCTGTTTTCTTTATCGACACCAAAGCTTTTTTGCTTGTTCTTGGTTTGTTTTGGTTTTTTGTTTTTTGGTGGGTTTTTTTTCCCCCTGTTCTATCAACTTAGAAAATGGTCGGCTTATGCTGGGACCTCATATACCAGGGCTAAGGCTTGTCTGAGGTGGTTTCCTTAGACTCTCTACCAATGCTTCCTCTGTCCAGAAGTAGCAAAGCCTTCCTGTCTTCATCGACAGTTTGCAGCCGCGCTGGACCCCTCCCACGCAATCCCGGGCAGGAACATTTATCTTCACTCCGTGAAGGTGAGACCTAGAACCGTCTCAGCTGTCCCCAAGAAGGCAGTGGGGCAGCATGTTAAATGGGACTTGGATCCCAAACTAGTGACAACCCAATTCTTGGACTCTTTCCCCATTCTGCTTGCGTCAATAGTCCCCTCAACTCTGCTTCTCTGGGTATCTGGGGAGGGTTGCTGCACCCAGTAGAAGGAAGCTTCATGGTATCTTTCTCTGTCGTCCGGGATGGACTAGCCAGGCCTTCTCTGGCTTCACTTAACGCGGCTGCCTGCGTTTGGTTGACGACGGGGGTGTGTGATTTCACGAGGCAGTGTGCTGGCACGGGGTGGGGTCGCTGATGTGGACAGAGGCAGAGACTCTGCAGGTCATTCCCAGTGCCAAGGAAGGGGCTTTGCCTGCAGGAGCCCAACGCTACAGACGACAGGTCACTTTGTTAGAAAATAATATAGTATCAAACAAAAGAAAGTAAAATAAAACCCTTCTGCGGGCCTCAGGCAATGTTCATTCACATTATTCTGCTAACCTCAGCGCCTCCAGCCCTCGCTTAAAGTCCTTGAAATCTTAGGAGCCAGTCTTATCTGATGAGGCAGGGTCTTGTTTGTTTCTTCGACAGAAAAAAAGAGAGAGAGAGAGAAAGAAAGAAAGAAGAAGGGGAAAGAAAGAAAAAGAAAAAGTCCCGCCTGCGAATTCTAGGCTGCTGCTCAGCGGCGTGAAGCTCCCCTCCCCAGCCCGGAACCTCCTTTTCCCTTGCAGCATCCCCCCAACCCCCGCCTTCTCAACTTCCCAGCTCTAGGGGACCGCAGTCTGGACATCTGACCAGGATCTTCTGGACCCAGCGGTTCTGCGGGAGCCACGCGGCCCAACTCTTGGAAGGACGCAGGGTGCCGCCGTTCCACCTGAACTTGCCTCGCCTTGGGCCTCGCTGAACTGTGGCTGGGGCACAATCCTGTCCTACCGCCTTCTACTGACCAGAACAGCTGCTTTATCTTAATGTTCATTTTTTTGGCCGGGCAACAAGCGAGAAGGGCGGTGGCAAGACGTGCTGCTTCGCATTACCCTGACGCTATTTTCAGAGGCGCCCGGAGAAGTGGCGGCCCAGAAGGCAACCCACGCACCTCCGAGGACCCCTTTCGTGTCCCCCGCTCTAGTGTTTGCACGTCCCTCGGGACAACAACACCCGAACCTAATCCTCAGCTGCCGCCGCACGCCCACCTCCCTCCGGCGTCTCCGAACCGAAGCGCCAGGCTAGCATCGCCACCGGGTCTCTGGGGCAGCACAGAGACGCCTCCAGGTCGCTCCGGGGCGAAGCACCCGCCCCCGCGCTCTCGTTGCCCCCGGCACGCGCAGCTCTCGGCTCAGGCTGCGGCGTCGTGGGCGGTCGGGGCCCAGGCTGAGCTTTGCCTGTTGGCTGTGCCTCAGGGGCGCCTGCCCGCCCGGGCCGCGGACGGCTTGGTTTCTCCGCAGTCTCGGAGTCGGCCCAGGGAGGCCCAGGCCCGAGCAGCGCCCCGCCCCACCCCCCGACTCCCCGCCACAACCCTCCTCACCCTCTCTCAGGCTTCTGTGCCTTCATTCCCGAGCGGCCATATACCTTGAATGGGTCATCCCTGCCTGCCTCCCTAGAGCTGCCTCTCGAAACCCTGGGGTTGAACATTAACCAGCCAGAGCTATAGAGTGGAGTAAAACGTTACATATAAAAATGAATCATCTATCCGATCCTGGGAGAGAGGACCTATAGCGAGCTCTGCACCAAGAACTGCCCTGGCAATGTCCCCGGCCCAATGCACAGACCCTTCTGGCATCCACTTCCTAGAGATCATTTCGCCTGCCGGCCCGTGATGTTAAGTAGAGGCGGGGGAAATGGGGGTTATCGAACCAGCCGATCTCCTTGAGTAACCTGATGTTTGAGCTTTCAAACGCAAGCGAATTTCCTTTCCTTTCACACTTGAGGTACACAGGAAGTCCTGGAACAGCCTTTCGTATCTTAAAATAAGCGAAAGTAGCTGAAGTTCTAGGAGAGGCTGCCTACATGGTCAAGAACCCAAGCTGATGGGGTCGACTCGGGGAATCCACCACCAGCCCTGGCGCGCTGGAAGGACCCTGGGAGGCAGGGCTGGGTGGGATGTGAGTGGAGCGGGAGCCCTTTGCAAGTCAGGCTGGAGCCTGAGTGGAGGCGCAAGGTGGGCGGTGCAAGGGGCGGGGGTGGGGGCTGCTCCTCCCCCCGGGCTGAACCCTTACGCACGGTCTTACGGAAAGCCGAAGCTAGCTCAGGTCCCACCCCGACTCCCCTCTCCTGGGCCCAGCCTGTTTCCCACTCTGACTTATTTATTTCTTTAAACGTAAGTACTGGCTAGACCCACTTGCCCCGTCAAATATACAGAATTTATGAAAAGGTAACTACTGGGAAAGAATTCAAGATTAGTGCACCTCCTGAGTTCTTACGCCCTTACCTGGAAACATTAGCATGTCGTGGTGTTCAGCAAATCCCTGAATAGAAAGGTCATTCTGTTTCCAAATCTCTCACACCCTTTGTCGAACCTCTCCCTTTCCCTCTCCCCTATTCAAGGAAAGAGATAAAGAAGGTGCTAGCAAGAGAACGATGTAATGTTATATAAAACTTTCAGGAGCTGCCAACCAACCTGCAGAGTAATTCTCCTACTTCTAAGGCAGATTGGATTATTTCTATCCACAGTAGTTGCTTTACTCAAAACACAGTGCCTGGCCCATAATAACCTCCTAGTAAAGATTTATCGACCGGGCAACACCCTGACTCCCCACTTTGGACTCTATCTATGACCTGCTCATTGAAGCAGCATAATTTTTTTAAAAAAGATTTTATTTATTTATTTGACGGGGGGTGGGGGGGGGGAGGAAGAGATATCACAAGTAGGCAGAGAGGCAGGCAGAGAGTGAGGGGAAAGCAGGCTCCCTGCTGAGCAGAGAGCCCTATGCAGGGCTGGATCCCAGGACCCTGACATCATGACCTGAGCCCAAGGCAGAGGCTTAACCCACTGAGCCACCCAGGCACCCCGAAGCAGCATAATTTTTACTGAGAACCTTCACCCAAATCTTTGTACTCAAGGGTGTGAGAAAGTGACTTTTGCATCTGGTGTGGCTTATGCACCTGGCGTGAGCTGTGCAGCGTTCCATTACTCTCACGGTCATGTCATAGCTTCTTCAGAAACCAGTTCTCTAGTGTGTTTGCAGCCTGTACAGTGATTGTGAGAATTTCTGGTGGGAGGTAGAGGAGGGCAGCAGGGACATTCAGGGAACAAGGTTCCAGAGCCTCAGCAGGTATCAGGCATGTGGCGAATACAGTGTATTTGTAAGAGTTGAATATTAATCAGTTCTAGGAGAAAGGACTTTGAGAGTAAGATGTGGTTACAGAATATTCATCACTTCAAGTAGCGTCAGTGCCCTAAGTTCAGAGCACACAGTATTTTTATGTGATTACTATATAGCAATACAACCCACTTTTGTCATCACCCAACTTTGTGTTACCCCACTTCCCTTGGAAAAATAGAATTGACTCAAATGTTCTACCAGTCAGCTCCCCAGAGGGAATGAACACATCAAAGCAAATAAATAAAAAGAGACATGAGTCACACTCAGTTGCCCTGCAGTGACTTAGAGACTCAGAGAAACACAGGCGGGGAAAGGGCCTTTACTATTAAAGGTGCAGGTAGCTGGGGAAAGGGATAAGATAAAGGGTATTGCAGTGCTCACTCTGTCTCCCCCCCCCTCAAAATTACCATGTTATCTGACACTCACAACCTATTTGCATTCTGGGTAACAGACAGTTTGACCAAGAGGTCATAGACTAGAGGGCTTGGGTGATTGGAAACAAGTTTGACAAGGAAGGAATCTGGGTGAGGTGCCACCGTGGAGGTGGAGAGAAGATGAGGCCATAGAGGCTGGAGCAGCTGCCAAGCCAAAACTCTGCTGGACTCAGTAGTCACGTGCAATGCCTTGTTGAGAACGGAGGGGTTCGGAAGAGCTGTTGCCAACACAGCTTCATGGATGGGAGAAAGTTATGTCTCTCTCTTTGCATCCCTCTTCTTTACCTTCCCTTCATTTCCTGCCATCCCATTTCTTTCTTTGCCATGGGCCCTTCTCCACCTCAGGAGGCTCTCTCCAGAATTTTGGCTGCTCCTGGATTATCCTCCTTTTGTCCCCTCTTTTGAACTAAGGCTTCCTAGTGTTTACTCTTCCAGATATGAAAAGTTGTTTTATCCAGTCTACTTGTAAACCATTTGTGTTCATAAATATGGAGTGCTTGCCTGGCCAGTAAAGGTGTCAGGACCGATAAGTAAAGCATGCAACATTGGAATATGCTTTTTCACAGCAACAGAGGGACTGCGAACATTCTTTTAATAAAGCTATGCTGGAAACAGGATGTCCAGGAGTGGTCAGTGAATAGTGAACTTTTCATCCCAGGCGGTGTTGCCCTTGGTATGACCACCAAAGTGGGACATCTCAGTTCAGTTTACTGTTCTCAGTTTGGAAGTTCCTTTTGTCTGAAACTACCACTTACACGTATTGTCAACATTATATATTCTAAAAGAACCCAGATACAGTCCTGTGTAGAGTTTATGTGCTAATATGAATTCCTTTCTGCATCTCTCCAAACAAAGCTACTTATTTTTCTTGTGCTATATCCTATTGTTATTCACTCAGCAGTATTTTATGGTGATTTCTGTTCCTTTCATGGTTAGAAAACGCCTTCATTGTCATCCTGCATTTTCAGATTAGAATTTAGTAGAAAGATATCTTCCTCCACAGAAGAGTTGCCCTATTTCCAACCCTCATTGATTCCTTTTTCTTTCTAACTTCTTCCAACATGTCTTTTAGAGATACTTCTACCCTCATGATTCTCTCCTTTTTACCTTTAAAATTTCATTTCTGGGCACTCAGTGTTCCCATAACTGAAAACTATTTTTTTTTAATCTGTATTACTCCCTTGTCAATTACCATGTAGGATGTTTTACCATGAGTTAAGATTTTGGGGTCATTTTCTTTTAAGTTTTTTTTTTGTTGTTGGAGCCTGGAACCACACTTGCTAAGTAGTAGGTGTTCAATAAATGCCTATTGATCAAACGGTATAATTAAAAACCTTGTTCACAAAAAATCAAAGGCCTAAGATATTAAAATCTATCAAATTGGCATGAATTGAATCTCGGATTAATTCTAATGTTTTTCTTATTTTCTCTCAACAAATCAGATATGTAAAAGAATTCCATGGCAGATGTCACTGCCATCACTTTTTCTTAATATCAGAGCACTTCTAAGATAATGAATCATATCATTTTTCCGGTGATGATTGGGGTTCATATGGTACTGGACACATTTTAATGTTTCTTAGAAGCTTGGAGAATGTGTGTGGTGAGAGAGACAGAAAAGAGACATGTACATGGTGGTTGGAGGATGGGGGCACGTAGATGACAAAAGTTCCAAGTTTATAATGTCAGAACCTACGTCCATTCTACTAGTTAAGAGACCTCTAATCTTCACCATAATTTTACACTCCTAACAATTTAACGATTCATAATAAACAGCAAAATATAGTGCTTCACAACAAATGATGTACAATTTTTTTTTCATTTCATGTGAAAAGTTAAAAATGTTAGTCAACCTCAGAACAACAAAAAAGTACTAACCCAATCAGACTTTGACTAAAGTCATAGACCAAACAAACCATGGTTATTTCTACTTGTGCTAATTGTTGCCCCATAAACCTCAAATTTTTTTTTAAAGATTTTATTTATTTACTTGACAGACAGAGATCCCAAGTAGCCAGAGATGCAGGCAGAGGCAGAGAGAGGAGGAAGCAGGCTCCCCGTGGAACAGAGAGCCTGATGTGGGGCTCGATCCCAGGACCCTGGGATTATGACCTGAGCCGAAGGCAGAGGCTTTAACCCACTGAGCCACCCAGGCGCCCCAAACTTCAAATATTTTTGATTAATTTACTGGTTGCAAAATATTCCTTAGATCATTTACCTTCCCCACTCCCACTTTCCAGCTGCTGTCATAAACAAAAAACACATTTCACCAGAACAAAGGGAAGATTGACATTACTTTTGGTGAGACATGTATGGAACATTTAATCAGTCTTGTTATATACCAGAAAAGATGTTTTACTTTATTATGTTAAATAAACAAATGAATACTTATACAAACAAGTATATATATGCAGGAGCTGAAATGGTCGAGTTATAATTAGGTGAGTTTTGCAGTGCCTATATGGTTTTCAAAATCCCATCTCTACTGGAAGAAGCACTCGTCCTGGCTTTGCCATTTTTTAGAAGCCCCTCTAGATGAGGCTGGGAATTCAAAAAATCAAAGGGGAAGATGACTGGGAAATTGCAAGATGAGATAGAGTAGACAAATTATGTTTGACTGGTTCAGGCACTGTAATCAATTAGAAAATCATCTACAAACTCAAGAAACAACAGGCCATTATTCTTTTCACAGCACTCTAAATATATTTTGCCATTATTAGACCTGATTTTATGCATTATCTTTTCTAAACATAACTATAGGGTGATGCAAAGATCTGATGTATTGAATCTTTCTATGAGCCAAGCACTTTGCTAAATGCTGTTCACGTATTTCTTTTTTTTTTTTTTAAGATTTTATTTATTTATTTGTCACACAGAGAGAGAAATCACAAGTAGGCAGAGAGGCAGGCAGAGAGAGAGGGGGAAGCAGGCTCTCTGCTGAGCAGAGAGCCCAATGTGAGACTCGATCCCAGGACCCTCAGATCATGACCTGAGCCGAAGGCAGAGGCTTAACCCACTGAGCCACCCAGGCGCCCCATGTTCACATATTTCAATCTGTTCTCATAACCATCCTATAAAATTGATACTGTTTTTTTCTTTTTTTTTTTTTAAGATTTTATTTATTTATTTATTTGTCAGAGAGAAAGAGAGAGCGCGAGAGCCCGAGAACACAAGCAGGCAGAACTGAGGGCAGAGGCAGAGACAGAGAGAGAAGCAGGCTCCCCACTGATCAAGGAGCCGATGCGGGACTCGATCCCAGGACCCTGGGATCACGATCTGAGCTGAAGGCAGCGGCTTAACCAACTGAGCCACCCAGGCATCCCCTTTGTTTTGGTTTTTTGTTTGTTTGTTTGTTTGGTTGGTTTTGACAGATAAGAAAACTGATGCTCAGAGGTGACTTGCTTCAGGTTACCCAGCCAATGGGTGGCAGAGTCAGGTCTAGAATGGGACTCAAATGAGGCACAATCTGACAAGAGGTTTGTTCTCTCAACAACTAAATAAACGGCCAATGTGAAAGACTTTAGTCTTCTGTATCACTTTTGTTGACACAATTAGAAAATGCCATTCATGAAAGACATATAAAGGAAATATATTAAAACTGCTCTGAAAATAATGTTGCCTAGTCAGTTTATTAGATGATTGATTAGTGTTTGAAAAAAATGATGATTATAGTAACTGAGACAATCAATGGCAAATTTGTTCTACTCTTTCACGTGTGTCTCAAGGCACGTTTCTTAGACTAAAGTAATAGGCATAACCTCAGTAGCTAATTTGAAGTGTGACATTTTATTTTTTATTTTATTTTTTTAAAGTAATCTCTACTCCCAACGTGGGGCTTGAACTCACACCCTGAGATAAGAGTTGAATGCTCTACCACCTGAGCCCCTGAAATGTGACATTTTAGATTGGATAGGAAAAGGAGCAAACCCTTGCTAATATTAAAGAAAGAGTGCACACACTCATCAGTTCGTATATAATGAAATGATTTTTCCTTGTTCTGTACATTATGACTTCTTTCTTCCTCCTTTCTTGCCTCTCCTCCTTTCTTGCCTCTTCTCACCCTCCATTGTCCCTTCCTATCCTAACCCTAAGTAACAGCTTAGATATCCTTACACTGGAAAAGTCTTCCCTGACATCTTGGCATTGATTTGATAGAGAGGCCCCTCCTGTGTGCTCCCATAGCCGCATCAAAACACATAACACACTTTCATGAACTTATCACATTTGAAGATTGTAGGTCAGGTATTTTGTGGAATGGTTTTCAGTTTGGGGTGTGCGTGTGATATTTTCATGTGATTAGCTTCCAATTACATATCTTCTATGATATTCAGGAATAACACAGAAACGATGCTCTGTTCTTAGGCACACAACGTCCCTTCTAACAGTATCTCCTGATGTTACATTGCTTACTTGATTTAGGTGGCATCAGCTAGCTTCTCTACTATTACACTTTCTCTTATTGTAGTTAGTATTTCACAAGCATCAAGTATTTCTTTATAGTGAGAAACCGAAGCCTCCTGCCAACAGCCATGTGTGTGAGCTTGGAAGTGGATTCTCCAGCTCCCTGAATGACTGCAGCTGTGGCCAGCAACTTGACCGCAGCCTAAGCTGCTCCCAGATTCCTTCCCCTCAAAACTGGGTGACATAATATTTGTTGTTTTAAGAAAATAAGTTTTGAGTAACTTGTTACATTGCAATAGGTAACTAATGTACTATGTATCTACTTACTTCTATAAGTTTTTGTCACTTTTCATCTGTTGCAGTGTCCCCCATTATTCTTTGCACTTAGGGTTCTCTTTTTCTCCCTCTCTTTCTTTTCTCTCTCTCTCCCCTCCCCCCTACCATTTTTTGGTTTGTTTTTTTCTGTTTTTTTTTTATTTTTAAAAAAATTTTATATATTTATTTGAAAGACAGAGATCACAAGTAGGCAGAGAGGCAGGCAGTGAGAGATGGTGGGGGGGAAGCAGTCTCCCCGCTGAGCAGAGAGCCCAAAGTGGGACTCTATCCCAGGACCCTGGGATCATGACCTGAGCTGAAGGCAGAGGCTTTAACCCACTGAGCCACCCAAGCACCCCCACCCCTGCCATTTTAATAGCATTTGGGGGGAAAGAGAGATAAATTTATCCGATTAGCTGCATTTTACCTGAAGTCAAGGAAGTGAATTTTTTTTTTAATTTAATTTTATTTTTCAGTGTTCCAAGATTCATTGTTTATGCACCACACCCAGTGCTCCATGCAGTAAGGGCCCTCAAAGGAAGTCAATCTTAAGCACAGATTTGAAGGAGGGAAAGGACAGGACTTAGTGGTTCAGTTTAAGAAAAACATTTGAGATAGAAGAAATGTGAGACAAACACTAAGAGAGAGAAAAATAAATTTATAGAAAATAACAAGCAACTGAAAAATATTTTATTTCATATCTAATAAGTAAAATTCTGAATTTTTAGAAGTATAATTTTAAGACTATTTCTTTTGTCTGCCCAGCACCACCCTCCTCCTTCTGGAAACAGAAGTGTCTTCTTTTTGGAGGAAATGCTCTTCTCTTTACTTAAACTATATTGTTCTAGTGGAGGCTGCCATTTATAGAATTGGTCTTTCTGTTCACAAAAAGAGGGATATGACCTGGGTCGACCCTTCAGTCCCTCTTTGGGAATTTCAAATGGACTTTAGAGAGAAGTAGTCCTTTTCATGAAGAGATTTCTAAAGCAAGGTTCTCCAGGGTAGAAGGTTGCAGTCTCTAGTAAGACAGGAAGCCGACTCAGAGAGAAGCACAGATTAGAGTTGGATGGAGAGAGACCCTAGCCACGCATCCTTGTTTCTGTGATCCTTGAGGTCCGTGGTCTTCCTGAGATTTTGCTACTTGGGTCAATATTTATTTCCTGGTTTGTTCAAGGTAGTTAAAATCAGGTTTCTGTTACTTACAGCCAAAAGTTCTTGCTTCAATAGAGTGTCTCTTTTCCCACCCCCATAAATACTCTTCTCCCCTGAAAAAAGCAGAAGAAAGTGCTTTTGAAACCGTGATATCATCTTTTGAGATCCTCAGAGGCACTGCTGTAAGAAGAAAAATCTCATCTTCCGGTGTCCTCCGCTAATACTACCTGGGAAGTATGGAGGGGGTAAAGGAGAGTTGTGTACACAAACATACACACTCCTGTTAAGCTTTTTTGCCAACACAATAATATTTATTGAAGGTCTATTATATTTCAGGCACTTTTACAAACATCTGTTCTGCATTAGTCCAAGAAAGTAGATTTTCAGACTGTTCATAATTATAGATGAGATAATACCTTTAAGATAAAAGATGTCAAATATTAATTTTTCCAAAATGGAAAAGTTATGAGCAGAGACTAATTTTGTGTACACTTCCTTTTAAAAAAAATTAATTCAAATTCAATTTAGCTAACATATAGTGCACTGTTAGTTTCAGGGGGTAGAATTTAGCAATTTATCAATTGCATATAACACCCAGTGCTCATTACAACAAATGCTCTCCTTAGCGCCCATCATCCAGTTATCCCTTTGCCTACCCTGTGCACCATTCTATACCTTCTCCACGTTTAACCACCATTTGGATGTTTCTTTTGCTTTCATAATGAAAGGTTATCCCAAGAAACTTGAAACAAGATTTCAAGAGGCAAATGCTATTACAGTATTACTATTTGAATGACTTGTTTTTAAAGACATTTTGAGAAAGATGATAAAAAGTGAACAAAAATCCAAATCAGCTATAACTAAATAACGTGACTTGCCTTGAAATTCTAGCTTTATTCATTTAAGTTTGTGTCCTCCAAAGAAACAGACTGAAAAAGTGAGCCCAAATGCATATAAACATACTTAAGTTCAGGAGAGTTGTGGTGCTAAAAGCATTAATTCCACTTTTGATTATTACTTTGAAACCTGGGCAATTCGTGTTTATCCAGTAATTTCTCATGTGTTCCCCCACCCCCCTTCTTCCTGGGAGAAATGGTTACAACAGTTTAAAGCTCTTTTCTGAAGAAATTTCCATACTGGCAAAGGTACCAACTTTTCACTTTCGTAGTGGGTGGTCTGGCACAGAAATTCCCCAGTGGCTGAGAATCTGGAGCCTGGCTGGGCCTCCCATAAGCTGCAGTATTAAACATTTTTATATGTAATTTAAGATGTGAACTGTGATAATTAAAAATAGGTAATTAGGTTTTTCCCATTAGAAAATTGTCAGGAATTCCCAGCATATTCTGTAGAGTTAAGACTATAGGTCTGTGTCATAAATTAAATTTCTTCTTGCTCACTTAAAAAAAAATGTAGTATCTTGATTCCCGACTTTGCTCTTCCCTTTTTTATCCTTTCTTCTATGTCCTTCTAATGTTTTTTCTTAATTATTAAATATACATGCATGTTTAAATTATAATTCATAATATGTTTTGTTTACTATATAATTCATTTATTTAATAAAAAAATTTATCAAATACTATGCTAGGAACAATAGAATATAGGAAGGTAATAATGATTTATTAAAATAAGTGTTTTATACCCAACATCTCACTAATGATGATATCAAATCTATGAAATAGGCATTCATTCCCATTTTCCAGATGAAGAAATTGAGATGCCATGAGATTAGCTAATTTACCACCAATCACATAACTACAAACTGGTAAAACAAAATTTAAATGTGAGATTGTTTGACCTTCAATGGTTTTTCTCTTGACTACACTACGTTGTGATCTTATTCACCACTGCAATCCAATGTAGAATGCTTACCCAACTGATTTCATAATGGTTCCAATTCAGGAGCAACCACCTCTAAGTAAAGCAGATGTGCTAACTATTATACATGGAATGATATAACCCATGTTCTCAGGAAGTTTAAAATATATAAGAAGAGATAAATCATGTAAGCATATAACTGAATCCTAAGTCAGAATTCAGTAAGTAACTTAGGAGTAGTACAAAGTACCCTGGGCTTTCAGAAAAGAGTGAGACTACTTCTGGGCTGGGAGGATTAAAGCATGTCTAAGATACTTTTTGATTTTGGTTTTGAAAAATGGGCAGGGTTTTAATGGAAGCGAAGGGAGAACATTCAGGTAGAGGGAAAAATGCAATACAGATTTAACAGTAGATGTAGGGTGAGTTTGGCAGACAGAATAATACAGTGTGTCAAAGTAGTGGAAGGTAAGTCTGGAAAGCTAAATTGTGGATAGAATGTTGCAGACACTGAAACTAGACTAAGAAGTTTGGAGTTAATTGTACAGGCACTGAGTAGATGGGAGTGAGGTTTTTGAGCAAAATAATGAACGGATAGATGCCGTACTTTGGTAGGTTAATGCAAGGATGTGAAACCAAACTACAAAGAGAGGTAAACTGAAAGGTTTACATTGGGGTATGGAGGAAGGAGAAGCAGACTCCCTTGTCAAGCAGGGAGCCCAATGCAGGGCTTAGTCCTGGGATCATGACATGAGCCAAAGCTTAACCAACTGATCCACCCAGGTACCCCTAAAATTTTTGAGTTTATGTGATTGACTGAATGATGAGCCACTAGCAGAAATAGAGAGCTGCTATTCATCTAAAGAACTGATTCCTAAATTAGGTGAAGGAGAAAAGGAATCATGACAAGGAACACATAGTGAGGAATATAGTTTTGGAATCCCAATATTAGGGATTCCAGATTTTCCTGGAAGACAATTCACCAACTGACATGTTCAACCAAGACTGATCTTACTGAGAACGCAAATTGATGGTAACCTATTATGGTTGTAAGGCAGCCTAAAGCTTGCCCAAAACTTTTCACTTATTTGTCAGTTTAACTGTATCAGAAAAATCCACATCATTAGATGCTCTAATATAGAGTCAGGCATTGCCCATGGTCCCTAAATGTTATTAGACTGTCCAACTTCTTATTAAAAATAGTCAACTTTTGATTGAATAGAGGAAGATTGAAAAAGATTCCCATCTTGGAACACTAAGGAAAGACTTCGGTAGTGTAACTGGCACTGGCAAAGAGGAATTGGGTACCAAGAAATTTGAGAAGGGGGAACTCATGATCTGTCAATAATTTATCAACCAATTCGCCAGTTAAAAGTATTTATTAAGGATCTATGAGCATAAAGTATTTTGCTAAGTCCAATGGGCGAAAACAATGAGAAAAACATTGTTTGTATTCTTAAGAAGTGAGCAAAGGATAATGAATTTATCCCACCCCATAACTTTGCCAAAGGCTGATATTTTGTGTAAAGCCTTAGTAAATAAGTTATGTTTCAAGTTTTCACACTAAAAAATTTAAAACATTGTAGTCTTCAGTACTCATTTCTTGAGGATTTTGCCTAGGTAGCCAATCTTTTGAAATATATTAGAGTTCCTGATGAAGTTGGAGCTGCCTGCTATTTATTTTTTATGTGCATGGGAAAAATGGACCCTTATTTATATATGACAGAAAATGAATTTAATGTATCATTTCTAGAATGGTGTAGGTGAAGATATATGTATTTTTTTATGAACAAAATGGTCTAAATTGGTCTAGAGACAAATGTTTAGCAACATTTCTATCAATAAATGCATTTTTTAAAAGATTTTGTTTATTTATTTGACAGACAGAAATCACAAGTAGGCAAAGAGGCAGGCAGAGAGGAGGAAGCAGGCTCCCCGCTGAGCAGAAAGCCCGATGATGGGGCTTGATCCCAGGACCCTGGGATCATGACCTGAGCTGAAGGCAGAGGCTTTAACCCACTGAGCCACCCAGGTGCCCCCAATAGATGCATTCTTTAGAGGACTTTTATTTATCTTTTTGATAGAGAAACACAAAGAGAGAGGGAACAGAAGCAGGGGGAGTGAGAGAGGCAGAAGCAAGCTTCTCGCTGAGCAGGGAGCCCAGTGTGGGGCTTGATCCCAGGACCCTGGAATCGTGACCTGAGCCCAAGACAGATGCTTAACAACTGAACCACCCAGGTGTCCCCAGTAAATGTATTTTTAAAAAATTCCATAACTATAATACTTATCAAGAATTCAAAGCTGTGCAGAGTTGTTCATATGATAGAATTAAAATTCAAAGAGATCAGGTGCCTAGGTGGTTCAGTCAATTAAGCATCTGACTTGGTTTTGTCTCAGGTCATGATCTCAGAGTCGTGGGATTGAGCCCAAGTCAAGGTTCCACACTCAGGAGGAAGTCTGCTGAGATTCTCTCCTCCTGCTCTCTCTCTCTCTAAAATAATAAAAAAAATAAATCTTCAAAAAAATTCAAAAAGATCTGAAAAGGTTGGAATACAGAATTGAAACTACAATGGCAATTTAATGATAAATGTGGGTGATTTTTAGAATTAAACAAAATCAATAAATACCAAAAGGGATGAAGCTGGCTTAACAGGATTTCCTAAAAATTAAATTATCCAAGATGTTAGTGGATGTAGTATCCAACCTTCACGAACCCAATGATTCCAGGCTCTTATAATTGACATCTTCTTGCAATCCCCTCTCACAATGAATAAAATTAACTTACATAGCTAATAAGATATTGTGGAAATGATGTATGCCTTCCAAGACTAGAAAAGGAAACAATGCTAAAACGAAGAAATGGTTTCCAAACAAAGATCAAATCCAGGCTCCGCCAGGCAATTATGGTATGAAAATGAATCTGAGGGTAGAGCAGTAAAATCCTTTGCTAAGACCTTGGAAAGATCTAAGGTTATGACTCAAGAGAGCCATCCAGTGGCTTCATCCACCTTTGGGCCTGGTTTAAGATATCAAGATTCTTGACTTTGAGATGATGTTGTAAGGGGATGCAATGTTTGGTGACCTTGAGAAGGTGAGGGTTTAATTTACCTATGGTAGGGAGTTTAATTGTTAGGGGACAGAGGATGGATTTTAGTATCAGTTTGTGACATGGCCCTCAAGTAATTCTTGCTTCCTGATATTCATGCCTCTGTGTAGTCCCCTCCCATACTGGATTGGGTTAAGCTGTGTAACCAATAGTATATTATGAAAATGGCAATGTGTAGCTTTCAAGATAAGGACATAAAAGATATTGTAGCTTCTGCCTTGCTGTCTCTTGGATCATTCACTTTTGGAGCAGTCAGATAACATGTCATGTCATGAGGACCTTCAAGGAGCCCTAAAGACAGGTCCATGTGGTAAGGAACTGAGCTATAATGAACTCCACTGCCATATAAGTGAGCCATGGTAGAAGTAGATCCTCCAGCCCTAGGCAAATTTTCAGGGGATGTAGGCCTAGCTGAGATTTTAACTATAATCTCATGAGAGACACTGAACCAAGGACTACCCAGCTAAGTTATTCTCAAATTCCTGAGCCACAGAAATCGTTTAAGATAATAAATGTTTGTTGTTATTTTCAGCCACTAAGTTTTTTTTTAAGATTTTATTTATTTTTATTTTTTTATTTTTTTAAGAGCAATAGCACACACACATGGCAAGAGGGGATATGGAGGGAGATGGGGAGAATCTTAAGTAGACTCTGTGCTGAGCACAGAGCCCAACATGGGGCTCAATCTCACAACCATGAATCATGACCTGAGCTGAAACCAGGAGTTGGATGCTTAACCAACTGAGCCACCCAGGCACCTCTTTTAAGATTTTATTTTTAAGTAATCTCTATACACAATGTGGGGCTCAAATTTGCAACCCCGATCAAGAGTCACATGCTCCATTGACCGATCCAGCCAGAAGCCCCATTCGGCTGCTAAGTTTTGAGGTAATTTTTATGCAGCAACAGGTAACTAATACAGTGAACTACAGTCTCATCCTGAGGCAGTAATATGAACTGACTGCTTTAAAATGTTATGTTTTTCAACTGCATCCATTAAATGAAGTTTCCATAACAACTATGGTGATCGTCCGTTTCTAGACTTACATCAATTTAAGATACTGTATATAGTCTGAGTCACATACTTTGAAAGCCATTGGGAAAGTCACTGAGGGGGTGCCTGGGTTGCTCAGTTGTTAAGCGTCTGCCTTCAGCTCGGGTCATGATCCCAGGGTCCTGGGATTGAGACCCGACGCGAGCCCCGCATGGGGCTCCCTGGTCAGCGGGAAGCCTGCTTCTCCCTCCCTCAGTCCCCCTGCTTGTGTTCCCGCTCTCACAGTGTCTCTCTCTGTCAAATAAATAAATAAAATCTTAAAAAAAAAAAAAAAAAGAAAAGTCACTGAGAGTACTAAAGGCCAATCAGGATAGTGAAAACAACACAATATAACATAAAGAGGATATGAGAACAAGTGGTGATACCCTGCGAAGATTTAGGGGTGACATAGAATCTGTAGATGTGTTTAAAGTAGTAATACAGGGAACATGTAATGACTATCTCCCGCATATACTGTGTTCTTCAAAGGCAAGAAGAAGAACAAAAGGCTAAAAGTTATAGAACGGTAGATTTCATTTATTTATTTTTATTTTTTTAAGATTTTATTTACTTATTTATTTGATAGACAGAGATCACAAGTGGGCAGAGGGGCAGGCGGGGGTGGGGGGGGCAGTAAGCAGGCTCCCGATGAGCAGAGAGCCTGATTCAGGGCTCGATCCCAGGACCCTAGGATCATGACCTGAGCCGAAGGCAGAGGCTTTAACCCACTGAGTTACCCAGGCGCCCCAGAATGGTAGATTTTAAATAGCATATGAAAGCATCCTTTGGTGCTTCCAATTCTCTGAAAAAATAATGATTTCCTCACTGGAAACACAGACTAGATTACTAACTATAAAGAATGCAGTACAGTAAAATCCTGGTCTAAAATGTCAGGTAAACTTTGCAAAATGGCTTTAAATGGAAAATGCTTTAAAATGGCAGCTTTCCCATCTGATCTCAAATACATTTGTTTAGTCATCTGCAATAAATAGCAGATTTTTCGGTATTCCCTTACACAAACCTTCAAAGTCTTACAGACGTTTCATCATAGGTATCACGGTGGACAGCACGGTGCAGTTCCATGGAATGTCATTACCGTTTTCTCAATTATATGACTGTCTGGAAACAAAGCAGAAAGACAACTACAGAGGGAAGATACCTCTGTTCTCCTTATTTTGTGTGAAGGTTAAAAAAAAAAAAGTACTTCTCTGAGATTGATGTATTTTCTGAAGCTAAGATTTAGACTCAGCTTTGGCCTCATTTTAAAGCAGAACACTGTAGATAAGAATGATTTATAAGATTTAAAGTCAAGTTGCATATCATAAAATACAAAGAAGGTAAGCATAAATAATTTTCTCTACTGGGAGCCATTTCATAATCTATTGTCTGAGGTTCATCTAGAGAGTTCATTACATGCTATGCATGTAAGGGTTAAGCTTTTAATCAGCTAATCAGAGTCATATAATTGTTGATGATAGAGTTGGAAAAAAGTGGAGGATTCTTAACTCTTAATTCTTTTTTTTTTAAAGATTTTATTTATTTATTTGAGAGCGAGAGAGAGCATGAGAGGGGAGAGAGTCAGAGGGAGAAGCAGACTCCCTATGGTGCTGGGAGCCCGATTCGGGACTCTATCCTGTTACTCCGGGATCATGACCTCAGCTGAAGGCTGTGGTTTAACCAACTGAGCCACCCAGGCGCCCTTAAGTCTTAATTCTTAATTCAGTTTTGGGGGTCTCCTAAGAGCTATATTATTTTTTTGAATAATAAAAATAAAATACACAGAAGAAGAGTTAATGTTCTCATTCTTAAAAATATCTTAGGAATTATTGCTATGATAATGTTTACAATTATAAAAACGTGTCTGTAATACTTTACTTATTAGATAATTGTGTTTAATGTAACAATATTTTAAAGCAGAAATGTGGAAAACAAAACTATAGTATTTTACCAATTGTCTCTGAAGTTATTAAAGAAGCCTTTCTCAGTTTTACCATCTATAAGTTGGGATAAATATTTATGTACAACATATAAGAATGTTATGCAAACATTGACTTATCTATTGTGCTTTGAAGATGAAGATACTGGTAATTGTGAAATATTTTTAAAGAAGAGTTTCATCCTCAAATTCATTAAGAGAGTAATCGTATTTCCACTAGAATAATGTATATTAAAATGTTAAACTTAAGTCTGAAGTAAACATTTTTTTTTTTTTGATGTTACACAGGCTCAGTGAGCACTTCCCCAAGAATGTAAAAACCCATTTGTAAGTTGCTGTCTGAGAAAAATTTTATGTTCAAGGTCTTTTCTTATCACTGCTCCTCCAGCCTAAGCCTTCTAAGTTATTTTTCTATCATCATTATTTTTATTTTATATTACCAGTTAGATTAAGTAAAAAAATATATAAGGCAAAGTATTCATAAATACATCAACATTCAAACATGGATACTTGCCTTTCAAAACGTTAGTCAGCATGCCAAGATTTTTAGATTGCAGTTCAAAGTTCTTAAATTCTTTGCTTTATAACTGAAGGGGAATGGCTGCTTTTTTCACTTCTTACAAAATATGTCCCTAGTCTGAGCCTTCACCATTCTCTGGGATCCTCTGGGATTAACATTTATAAGCTGAAGATACACAAAAAATGAAGGGTCAAGGCTTTCCAAATAGGTATAAATTTGTTTTCCTTGCATTGGTAGAATGAGGTAGTCTTGGGTATTACTGAGGAAAAGGGAGAACACTAATTTTCAACACATACTGCAATTAAATTCAGTTTCTTGAAAAACTGAATTGGTCTGGGTTTAGAATTTGGAAAACTTATAAGAAAGTATATTTCTGATAATGATAGGAGAATCCACTCTTCATATTGGATGGCTATTTATGTGTGTCAATATTAAATATTTAAAATACTGAAAAATTAATATATTTAGTTCCCTTCTTAAAAAAGCTGTTGGCTTTTTAATTTTGAAGCCACCGTTAAACTGTGTTTGAAGATTTATTCTGAAGACATTATAGCATAAACTGAGTAAAACATGGTCAGGATTCCTTGGAATATAGGAATATAATTTTTTATTGCTACGTATTTATTTTGTATAATGAGAGCTAACCTCATATAATTTTAAAAGAAAATGAGTTTTAAAATGTAAAATGAATGGATTCCTGTTTTCTCAACTATCTCTGTAAATTATATACCTATAACAAAATAACTCATTGTTATTGAGATATAGAATATTTATGAAAATTCAATATTCCATTTCTTTAAGTCATAGTTTAAAGTGAGTTTTCTGTGTTTGACTTCAAAGAAAATTAATCCATTCTCAATTTGTGTAATCCTTACCCCTAATCTATTTCAATTATGGCTTCCTTAGTGGGTCTGATATTTACACTTTACTTAATAGCATGATTATATTTGAAATGATGCTATCAGGGGCACCTGGGTGGCTCAGTGGGTTAAGCCTCTGCCTTTGGCTCCGGTCATGATCTCGGGGTCCTGGGATCAAGCCCCACATCAGGCTCTCTGCTCGGCAGGGAGCCTGTTTCCCCCTCTCTCTTTGCCTACTTGTGATCCCTCTCTCTGTCAAAATATTAATTAAATCTTTCAAAAAAACCAAAATGATGCTACTAGTATAACAAAAAATATACATCTTTGTATTTTAGAATATAATTTCATAGACACTTTGATACATTATTATACTTCATAAAAGCCTATGGCTAACCGAGTACATTTTAACACTATAGAAACATACACTATTTTAGATGGTGCAATGGGTAAGAAGAGAGAGTTGGTGTGGAAAACACTGACCATCACCAGGAATTCATTGGTCACCTATCATTTACCTTTATTCTTTTTTTTTTAAAGATTTTATTTATTTGACAGTGAGAGAGATCACAAGCAGGCAGAGAGGCAGACAGAGAGAGGGGTGAAGCAGGCTCCCCACTGAGCAGAGAGTCCAATGCAGGGCTTGATCCCAGGACACTGAGATCATGACCTGAGCTGAAGGCAGAGGCCCAACCCACTGAGCCACCCAGGCGCCCCTTTTATCTTTATTCTTAAGTAGAAACAAGATTAAATCCATCAACTCAATAGCACAAGTATTCAGATTGCATTTTTTGAAGAAGTGTTTCAAGGAAAAGAGTTCAGAGAATGCAGTTTGGAGGACATCTGGCCCATCCACATACAAATAAATAGTAGTAAATACTTGACTTGGAGCTGCCAGAATTGACAATTTATATTCTAAACATGCCGTATATATTGGGAGACTGTCTAAAACTTTTCTTTAAACTTTGAGCTTTTGTGATGGTTTTCCAGAAATTTAAAAGAAAAAAAAAAAGAGGAAGAATGCCATTCCTTTCAGTAAAAGACTTTAGCTTCTTAAATATATATTTTTCTTTTTAAACAAATATAATGAAATTATTGTGGAACATTTTATTTTAAAAGGATCACTAAATTGTGAGCTAACTTGAATCTTATTTATCTTTGTATCCCCAAATCCTAATAGTATTCAGTACGAGTTAGAGATTCACTAAATATGTATTGAATGAAATATTTCACAAATAAAATAAAACTATCATTTAAAAAAATCAGAATCTTTGCTATTATTAAATATGACATTAATTCAAAGATGACAGCTAAAGGTTATTTTATCTTCAGTGGCCAAATCTATATCATTAAACATTAATTAAACATTAACATTTAATAGGCAATCAAAACTTAATATAATTAGGCACAATTGTATAAATGCTATTTATTAATTCCACATTAATTTTGCTTAAAAAATGTTTTTCTGGCTAAAATCCCAAGTATTACATATATCAAATAGGATACAAATCTAATGAATTGAGGTTAAGTCACAAACAGCCAAAATATAAAAATGTATAGCAGAAGCGTGAATTAGTCCGAACACCTGTCACTTATGTTGCTAACTAGAATAAGTTATCTTTATTTCATTGACTCTGGAGTTTATTTGCATTTATACCAGACACTTGGAAACTAGCTCTTGTTACTATGATGGCTGATAATGGATAAGATGCTGTGCCAAGTTTAGTAGGCAGTAATTTCTTGTCTAAAAGTACAAATGTGTGAAAATTAAAACAAAATGGGGATGCTGATAGATGTTCAGCTTGAGTATTACTACCCCAGACTTCATCTGTTTTCAAATTATCTTTTCTCCTCAGATGTTTTAAGAAAACCTCCAAATAACCCTTGAAATGACAGTACATCTTTACCAGGATCTCTCTTCTGAATTATGCACATTTTAATTCTCAAATTATGTTAAGGATCCAGATCTACTCTAGGACTACTGAATATACAGAGCTAAGTAATATTAGTTTACTAAAAAGAATTGCTCCCTCTAGTGAATTCACAATATTACTTCACTTTTTGGTGCTGCAGCATTGCTTAATTTAATAAATGATATAAATGATGATGACTACAGGTTGATGATAGTGGTCTGGCCTACTTCTGTGATATTACATTTTAATGTTTTCTGTGCTTGCATATGGGGAAGCTTTGTAATGACTGATTAGAGCCGCTTGCTGGATATTTTAGAACACTACATTTTAAAACCCTGCATTGAAAAACAATTGACTTCTAAAACTCTTCAGATTACTTTTGAAACACCCATGTTATTTTGACGGCTATGGCCCTGTTGACATTAGCAAAGTAAAGAGGGGGAATTAAGCAATTGTCCTGATAATTAAAACTGTGCCTGGTGGAAATAAGTTTAACTGGAAATGTAATTCTAGATACAATGCTTGTCTTTGCTCTGGTTACCATATACCTCAGAAAAATTATACATTATTAACCTTATTCCTCTCTACTAGTCAGAAATGCTGTGCAACTAGTGATACAGATATAAAAATATTGGAAACTTTTTGGAGTTTTATTTAAATTTCTATTACAGTACCTGAACTTAAAGTAACTTAGTGGGGCTGCTATGAAAGGAAGAGCATTATTTAATTCACGATCTGTTAATGCAGACCTTGCCTTAAAATACTTCACCTTAAATCACAGATAGGAGACATTAAAATTGAGTTGTTGTCCAGGTGACTACATTTATACAACTGATTCCTTTAAATGTGATAATAATAATTGAACAAAACAAACAAAATCCGTCAGGACTCACTTTTTCTTCAAAAGCAGGATTCCATTTTCTGGGGGAAGTTGAGTTACTTGGATAATTATTCTGCATTGGATGAAATGGAAACGAACAACAACAACAAAATAAATATAAATATAAATATAAATATAAATATAAATATAAATATATATGCATTGGACCTCTCTGCCTGGCTAGGCAAACCCTTTTTACAACGTAATTTCAGTGCAGATAGCAGATGGCACGGGTTACAATCCTATCGAGTTACTGTTTTTCTGTATCAATAAAAGTAACTCCATCAAGTTTTATGTGGTTTTCACCTTCCAAGTGCTTAGCAAATATTAATTCATCATTGCAGCACTCCTATGAGGAGGTAGGAAATTTTAATAAATAAAACATAATAAAATATACACTAGATTAATTTACTTGAAGCACCTGTGAAAGACAAGCAGAGTAACTCTAAAAAATTAAATGATTATATTAATTATAATGAAAGAAGGTCATATTGTTTTATGACTCACTCTCCCTTGAAGTAATTTCAGGAGGAACTCATGGGAGTTAGGAGTTTGCCATGTTTTAAAACATTTTGTGTCTACTCCCCTCTCTCGAGTGAAGCAACAATTAACAATACTTCCATGGGGACGTGACTACATCCAGGCAAGGTGCAACCCTGGTCTCACACCGCCCCCGGCGGCCCCTGCCCCTCCCTCTTCCCCTGGCCGGGGGTCACCGACCCTCCCCAAAGAGCAGAAGCCCCGCCCCGAACGCGAGGCGCGCTCCTGCGGCCCCTCGTGGCGGCCGGCGTGGGGGCTGAGGCACGGATTCCGGTCCCAGAAGCCCAGTTAGGTCCCGGCCCGGGCTTCGGTCAACTCCTCGCCTTTCCCGAAGCTTCCTTCTTCTCCACGACCGAGCGCGCCACTTATTTTGAGAAGCCCGAAGCTTCGTCCTCGTGCCCTGGGCCTCTCCGTAGTTGTTGCGGGGTGGAGCGGTGCCCTGACCTGGGGAGACCTAGGGCAGCCGCGGGAGGCCCGCCGAGAGGGCTGGGCGCGGTGGAGGCGGCTGCCGGGCTCAGGCTCCCGCCAGCGGAGGCGTGGAGCCCGCGGGGGGCCGGACGTCGCGACCCCAGCGGATGAGGGAGCGGGGAAGGCCGTTGTCGGAGGCCGCTGAGAACCAGGAGGCAGTAGTCCCACAGCGGGAAGCCGTGCGAGGTTTGCGGCCTTGACCTTGTCCCAGGTTCCCACGTGGTGAGGCCCGAGGACCCGTCGAGGGCTGCGGTGAGATGTGAAACTGCGTGCTTGGCCTCTCTCGTGGAGCGACTGGTGCCTCACCCGCAGGGCCCAGGTCGACGAGGTACAGCTGTCAGCGATTTGCCCAACGCCCTGGCGCTGCCCTCCGTGGGCTTTCCGGCGGTTCCTGCAGACAGCGTGCCGTGTTGAGCGTTGCTAACCGCAGAGCAGCAGAGCTCTCCTCACAGCTCTCCTCACAGCCTAGCGCCACTGGTTGAGCTTCATCCAAAGGTAATGCCTCTTGTCTTTGGAACAATAACTGATGAGGAAGCAGTCTATTTATTCGTTTTTTAATTTTTTAATTTTTTTAATTTCATGAGTGGTGAGAATCCAAGGCTTTGAAGCAGTAGATTCGAGTTTCGAGGAAAACAGAAGCGCAGGGAAAAAAACATTAATTTGGTCCATTCCTAGCCTTTCCCTTGCGCTGTCGGAGAGAGGAGCTCACTTTGAAAAGATGACAGATTTCAGGAAAGTTCATTGTTTCTCCTTCCGAAGAGCTATTTCTGTCTTCCTCTTAAGAGTATTTTTTTTTTAAGGTTGTATTTATTTGAGAGAGAGAGAGAGAGACAGAGAGACAGAGCTTACATAGAGGGAAAAGGGGAGAAGTGGGCTCCCCGCTGAGCAAGGAGACCCATGCAGGGCTGTATCCCATGACCCTGAGATCATGACCTGAGCTGAAGGCAGAGGTTTCACCCCCTAAGCCACCCAGGAGGCCTTCTCAAGAGTATCTCTACTTTGGGTCACTACTGATTTAAAGAGACAGAAAAGGAGTGCCTGGGTAGCTCAGTCGGTGAAGCTTCTGCCTTCAGCTCAGGTCAAGGCCTCAGGGTCCTGGGATGGGTCCTGCCTGGGGGCTTCCTGCTCACCAAGGAGTCTACTTCTCTGTCCGTCTCCCTCTACCCCACTGTTCATGCTCTCTTGCTGGCTGGCTCTCAAATAAATAAATAAAATCTTTTTTAAAAAATAGAAAAGACTGAGAGCTGGACTTCGGTGTATCAGACCTATCTGGTTTTTGTTCAGGTTTTTGTCAGTGGTTTCATTCCTTACATTAAATGCTATCCTGCCCCATCTCAGGGTTCAGATAATAGCTCTTTCAGTTAATAGCCCATCTCTGTCTACAAAGAATTTGAGGTGGTTTTTAAAGTTACGAATATAGAGAAGACGACAAAATATAGCTATTAAGAGTACTCAGGGTGGGGATAAAATTATATGTAATCGCTAAAATTTACTAACAAACTTGCCTCTGAGCTTCCTCAGGTTCCTTGGTTGAAGTGTCTTTTCTGTTCAGAGCAAATAGTAAAAGAAATAAAGGCAGTTTGGTTTCTGCAAGGTCACTTTGTAAAATCCTTAACCTGCCACTAGAGGCTGCTCTTATTATGTGAGGACTAATCTAGTGAAAAGAGCTTTTTTCCCTCAACACTGGAAATTACTTTGGAAATTGCATTGTTTTACTACTCACATTTTCATGTCTTTTTTCCCTACTGACAGTTCTTTTCTTTCTAAAAATTTATTACTGTCGTTATTAGTTTTGGTTCCTATCAGTTCTGTCTGATGGTTTGTTTTGGTATCCAAATAGAAGATGAAGGTACTCTTACTTTTGGCTTATGCTTTTGTAATTCATCACAATATGTGGTCTGGGATACATTTAGTCACTGTTAGGAATTTCCTTTTTGCGTTCAGAAAACTCACTTTTATTAAGGCACAATTCCATGACCAAAATGCATTGTGTCTACTGCTTTCCTTATTAACCATTACAGTGAATTAAATGATTGCTCTCTTTTATCCACTCTCTTTTTAACAAAATAAGGACTATTCAGAAAGGACTTTTCAAATAGGCAAAATATAATTAGATCTCAAGCAAATACCGAGTAAGTACAAGGTGAAGATTTATGAAAAATCCTAATAGCTGATACAGGGCTTATCCCTCATCAAAGGCATGTTGCATTCAAAATATTTTAATTTCTGACAAGTGATACCAACCCCTTAAGTGTAAGATGGCAAAGTATTAATGCGCAAATGAGACTTAAAGTAACATTCAGCCTTCTACATAATATACAAGTTCTGCCCTTTTTGACTTCCGGGTCTCAATTTGCAAAAGGGACAAATTTTCATATTTATTGAACTCCTGCTACGTGCCCATTACGGTGCTAGGTAAAACTATGTATAGTTACTTTTATCTTTACAGCAGTCTTACAAAGAGACATTAGTACCTTTTTAAAATGAGTCAGTAGGCTTCATGAAAAGTAACTTGTTCGGGATCTAACAGTTATCAATGGTTTGTAAAGCCAAGATCAGATCTGGTCTGGTTGATGCCAAAGCCCATCCTCTTTCAACTTATCACTATTGAAGAAGTGTAGCAAGAAAAAGGGTACTATTAAGCAATCACTCATACATTTGATAAATACTTGTAGAATTTTATTTTCATTAGCTAAATTCTGTGCTTTATTCAGATTTCATTAGTTCTTATCTAATGTCCTTTTTCTGTCCCAGGATCCCATCCCGGATACATTACATATAATTGTTATATGTCTTTAGTCTCATCTTGGTTGTAACAATTTCTCAGACTTTCATTATTTTTTAATAAATTCACATTTATATCATTATTTTTGACAGTTTTGAGTACTGGCCAGGTATTTTGTAGAATGTTCTTCCATTACAGTTTGATGTTTTTCTCATGGTTAGACTGGGATTATGGGCTTTGGGAGGATGACCACAGAGGTGTAGTGCCATCTCATCATATCATATCAAGGGTATATACTGTCAGTATGACTTACCACTGATGTTGATTTGGAACACCTGGCTGAGATGGGGTTTGTCAAGTTCTCCACTTTAAAGTTGCCTTTTCTCTCCCTTTCCCTACTCTTTGGAAGGAAGTCGTTGTGTATAGCCCACACTTAAGGAGGTAGGAACCTATGCACCACCTCCTTGAGCTCAGAGTATCAACATTATTATATGGACTTATGCACAGGAGATTTGTTTACTCTTCCCCCTTTGTCAGTTTATTTAATCATTTATTCATATCAGTGTAGACTCATGGATATTTCTTTTATACTTTGGTTATAATCCATTATGGCTTCATTTATCAAATTAGTCATCTTTGGTCATTGGGAGCTCTTCCAGTTGGCTCCTGTGTTCCTCTGACATTCCTCTGTGATTATGAGGTTTTTAGTTTTGTTTTTGAGCATTTCCTTATTTTCTCACACTGTAAGATGTTCCAGGTTCATCCTGTATATTTCTTGCCCTAGTCCTAAAATCAGCTATTCCAAGGAGCCTGGTTTCTTTTATTGGAAAATAGTATTAGAAACCAAGATATGGATGCTAATGTGCTCAGTGCTACTGGGGTGTCATTGCTTCTAGTCTTTGGCAGCTGACAGATCAAGGAAAGAATGTGTGTATACTCACCTCTCTATATACACATATCTATAAATATCTCTATCTGTAACCATCTGTGTCTAAATTAAGCTAAACATGAGTTCATACTGATGCTTTGAACTCTAATCTTTCACCACATGGAATATTCCCTTGCATGTCTGTAACTCCCATTCCAGTAGTGCAAAACCTGGCCCCTACCATCTGCCATCCATTTGCTTGTTCCTGTATACTGTATGTGTATAGTGGTATTGGGATTGTTAGCCAGAACTCCTATGGGAAACAACTTTATCAACAAAGCACAGTGCTCATATATAGCTTCTTCTCCCCTTAGTCTTACAGACTTCACTCATTTTCAGCTACAGAGATCAACCCCTTTCCTTCTACCCATTCAGTAAGGTTGCACATAAATTTGTAATAAGTCAAATGCTTACATTCTGTACTTGATCTGGGATCCCAAGACCTCATAAATGATTTCTTTTCTAATTCGTACTCGTTAATGTTTATTCTTTGTGCTATACAATTTCATGGGTTTTGACAAATGCAAGAGATTGGATTTCGGATATAGACGTTGGAGACATCCCTATGTATATGACAGTAAAAGCCAGGCAAGCATGGAGCCCTGGGGGTCACATGTGGTATAAAAAGCAGGAGGAAGGAGTAGAGAATGCTAGGAAACACTAATATATAAGGCGTAGCTAGAAGATGAAAAACTAGAAAGAGAGAAGGAGTGTCAGGAATGTGTAAGAGAGAGCTCTGAGAAAGCCAAGCAAAGAAAATGACAAGAAGAAAGATATTAAAGGTAAGTGTCCTAACCCCTAGGGCCTCAGAATGTAACCATATTTGGAGGTAGGGTCTTTTTTTTTTTTAAGATCTTTATTTATTTATTTATTTATTTGAGACAAAGAGACAGAGGACAAGTGGGGGGAAGAGCAGAGGGACAAGCAGACTCCCTGCTGAGCGGGGACCCCCCCCCCCCGGGACACCCTGTCCCCCATGCAGGGCTTGATCCCAGAACCATGAGATCATGACCTGAGCTGAAGGCAGATACTTAACCAACTGAGCCACCCAGGTACCCCAGGAGGTAGGGTCTTTACAGAGGTTAACAAGTTAAAATGATATAATTAGGGTGGGCCCTAATCCAATATGACTAGTGACCTTATAAAAAATGAAATTTGGACACAGAGACACACGTACAGGAAGAGTACCATGTGAACATGTAGATAACCTTTGTAGCCATGGGGAAAGGCTTAGAACAGGGCTTTCCTCCCTAGCCATCAGATGTAAACAACCCTGCAGACACCTTGATTTCAGATTTCTAGCCCTCAGAACTGTGAAACAATAAATTACTGTTGTTTAAGCCACCCAGTTTGAAGTTTAACATGTTTTTGTTTGTTTGTTTTGTTATGATAGCCTTAGCATACTAATATAGAAGGAGTGGTCTGTTATTTTGTTTGTTAGTGATTGCTCAGGTTAGATAAGAAATAAAAAATGGCCATGGACTTAGAAATTGATACATGGATGGTAACTTTATCAAGAATGATTTCCAGTGCAGAAACCATATTGTGTTGGATTGAGGGGTGAATTAGTGGGTGACCAAGGGAAGACAGATCATAGCTTTTGCTAAGAATGTTTGTTGATGTTCTAGTCATTTCAAACTTCCTACTAAATTGTACTTGATTCTCTTGCTAATTCTATCCACCTTGTATAAAGAAAAATCAAATTAGCTTTTCTAATTCTTTATTTTCAGGATATTTTTTCTCTACTCAAAATTTTTTAGTGGTTCTGTTATGACTTCGTTAAGTTAACCTTGTTAAGTGGAGCACAGGGTGTTAGATGGTGAGTTGTGGCTCAACAGAAGACCTGGGAAACATGTTTTCATTAGTGTCCATGGGGGTAGTGCTTTTGGGTTCCCTATGCTAAAGCCTAACTGGTTGATTCAAACAAAAAGGGCAGGGTTTTGGTAAGCATCATGGATGTCTCATCTAGAGACAACACAGGGGAGAGTTTGGGAGGAAGGGGGGACTTTGGATCACAAGGGCAGTTGGGGAAGTCCTATTGAGAACTTATATTTGTGTGTGACTCTCCAAGCTGTTATTTAGGGCATGTGCTGCAGGGATTTGTGTCAGTTTAAGGTACCTACAGTCAGTCCCCTTGGCCAAACAAAATGGATGCCTAGTCAGCGATACCATGGAGAAGCTTGACCTAACTTTTGACTGGTTCCAACTTCTGTTATTAAAATATCAGTTGAAAGCTGCACTTTTACATTTAAAGATGTAATTTCAGAGGCAGATAGTGGAAAATTGGGAGTAACTCTAAATAATACTAGTAAACTGATGTAGGTGAGCAAATAGAGCTTTGCGGAGCTCTGGGACGTCAAGTTTCAGTGGATCTATAAACTGTACACCTCCTTCCTCCTAGCTGGATTATCAGCCAACTGGGAGATAAATATGGAGTTATTATGATAAAGACTTGAATAGGGGACATAGCTGAGGTGTGCAGTAATAGTAACAAAACCAAAGAATTAGATAGAGTCACCACTCTGTCCCCGCACCGTGGGTAATTTCACATCTGTTTTCCCTACCTCACAGGGAACCTTTATTGTTAAGTTTGTTTTATTGATCAGAATATATGCTTTCTGAACAAGTAGACTCCTGGAAGAGGAAAGAAAGGGAGGATTGATCATGTATGTCCAGTTCCTGCTCCTAAATATGAGGGGAGAAGTGAGTAATGGGCAGAGCAAGGCCAGTATTTTTGCTCTGTTGGAAGGTAACTCTGTTGGAAGGTGAAGTACTCATTAGGAATTGGGAAGAAATTCACTCTTAACTTTTGGTAAGGAAGACAAGGAAGGCTTCTTGTGAGAGAATCCTAGGCACTTAGAGCCCTTGTATCAATATTTTGGGAAACTTCAAGTCTTCCTCCTCTACATCTCCGAAATAACCCAAAGATTACTTAATTCTTGAGTCTACTATGTGGAGAGCTACACCCTTGAGTAGTATTTGTAATTTCCTGTTACAGGATGAGCAGTTAACAAGGCACAACTAAACCTATGGCTGTATCTGTGAGGTATCATGTGAAATCAAAGCATCCACCATGGACCTTGTATCTTATTCCTTATTGTCTTGAAATAAAGACCTTCCCTTCCCCAATACCAACATGAAATACGAAAATAAAAATATCCATGTAAGAAAATCTAAGTATGGCAGGCAGAACTAGAATTTAGGGTAGATACTGGGGCATAGTTAAATAAAGCATGAATTCGGTGACTACAACTAGAAGATCTGATAGCAGCTGACCAATGAGACTCAGCTTTGTAATCAAGGCCAATTGCTCTAAGTCTATATACTTCTTGTTGCTCTGTTCTACTCTCATTTTATGATTGCACACTTGATTTAAAAGTTTAAACTGTGATACTTTATGTACAACCATTGACTAATCCTACCTGGATCCAGAGTATAGTCTACCACTTTATATTTAAAAGAAAGGCGGGAAAATACAGTTCTTTATCACCAGTCAAGCATTTGTTTACCAGGCATTTTGTCCAATTTTTTGGTGTTTTCTTCTTGATAAACTTCATATTTAGACTTATCTGAAAAATCAGAGCATAGATTCTTCATTTTTATGTTATGGATACATCTTTTAGGAAGAACGTACATTTATTTGAGATTTTATTGATCCTTAGACCTAGACCTTTAACTCCTTAGATGGGAATCAGTTATACTACTCAGGGATAATCTCATTATAATGTTGACATATATCTTTCCAATTATAATACATCTGCAATTTACTTTAAAGTGTTAATTGCAAAGATATATTGATTAAAATGATAGATTTTATGAAACTTTATCTAGAGTTTTGTGTTTTTTTTTTTCTCCCTAACAAGAGATGGCTGAGGAGGGAGCTTACCAATATTTTCTTTAAATCTTTTACAGGCTTAAAAACTGGTATTGTATCCTGCATCCTGTAAATTTGGGACCTTAATAATCAGCCTATATATAGAGTAGATAGGTACAAAATCATTTACCTAGGAAAGTCTTGCCTTTGCACAATGGTTCTACTTTTGGAGTAGACTTCTATTCAGACAGCTGTTTCTCAGGTTTCTTAAGAATATGTCAACATTTCCCTCTGTTCATCTGGCTATTAAAGTAGCAAAAGAGAAAATATGTACTCGGACTTATTACTATTTTGATAACACATCAAAACTCTGTTGAAAATGCTGTTTCCTGGGGTGCCTGGGTGGCTCAGTGGGTTAAAGTCTCTGCCTTTGGCTCAGGTCATGATCCTGGGATCGAGCCCCTCATCGGGCTCTCTGCTCAGCAGGGAGCCTGCTTCCTCCTCTCTCTCTGCCTGCCTCTCTGCCTACTTGTGATTTCTGTCTGTCAAATAAATAAATAAAATCTTTAAAAAAAAAAAAAAGAAAATGCTGTTTCTTGAGATCATCTGAGGAATATGGTCCAATTCATTTGTCTAGAAATTCTAAAATTTAACTTCAGATTAAACCAGATATCAATTAGCTATATACTTAGACTCTATTATTCCTGCTTTCTGTAGAATTGTTTTAATTGAGAATTGACTTTTGAATTTAGCAAGTTGACCTCAACAAGTGCTATTTCCATGGAATAGTGGGGATGAAAGCACCACTAGAATGGGCGCAGGGAGAAATTTTAGATGAGCCTAGATAAATTTGTTTTCTTTTGTTTTTGTCTTTTATTCTCTGATGAAAGAAACTGTTGATTTTTGGCACTGTCCTTGGACATAACTGCTGTTCTATAATATTGGTTGAAAAAATAAAAGAGTATCTCTAGGTAAACATGTATAAGGATTTATCTAAAAGGGACCCTAATAGTAGAATTGCTAGGTCTAATGGCATAACCATTTACAATTCAACAGTTTCTGCTAAATTCTCTAAAATGGCTAGCATAGACAACTCTTTAGAGAAATTTTACTGTGGGGCACCTGGGTGGCTTAGTGGGTTAAAGCCTCTGCCTTCGGCTCAGGTCATGATCCCAGGATCCTGGGATTGAGCCCCACATCGGGCTCTCTGCTCAGCAGGAAGCCTGCTTCCCCTTCTCTCTCTGCCTGCCTCTCTGCCTGCTTGTGATCTCTGTCTGTCAAATAAGTAAAATCTTTAAAAATAAAAATAAAAAATAAATTTAAAAAATTAAAAAATTAAAAATAAATTAAAAAAAGAAATTTTACTGTATATAGGAGAGATCTGGGAAGAGAAATGGGGTCAATAGATATGTATTCTAACTTTTGGGAAAATAATAACATGTTTCTTTGCTAATGTAAAGACCCTGCTAGAGAAAAAGACACTGATGATGTGAGAGAGAAGGAGATTTACTAGTGCAATGCTTTGTGAAGTTGAATAAAGATGAAACCTTGTGCATTGGCTTTAGCTAGGAGCTCACCCACAATAGGAGAGAAGATAGAACATATGGGTGGATATGAATGCAGTTGTCTTATTCCAGTGTATGGAAACATCATAATTTATTTAACAAGTTTAGTGACTGTTTTCACTTTCATGCATGTTTTTATTTTCAGGAATTAAGCGGTGAAAATCCTTTCATCCTTGTATACTAAGAATGTCTTTGTACAGGATGTATAGGATAAATCTCTAAAAATTAGATTGCTGGGTCAAAGGAAAAGCATATTTAAAATTGTAAAATGTGTTGACAAATTCCCATTCAAAGGACTTATTCTTATCCACAGTACTACCAGCCATTTCTCCACCCCCTTATCAACAGTAAATTTTACCAGTCTCCAATTTTGGTTCATCTGATAGGTAAAAAATAGTATCTCTTTATTTTGATTTTGGGTGTTTGGGAATATTATTTCTCTTTTCAATTTTTACGTGATTAAAAACATTTTATTAAGACATAAATACATACATAAAATTCACCTATTTAAAGTGTACAATTAAATGATTTTTTCAAGATATATATTTTAGCATGTGTCAGAACTTCATTCCTGAGGGTGGAGTTAAGAAGGCAGAGGATTCGGGTACCCTAAGCTTGTTTCCTCCCTTGAATACAGATAGATAATTATCAAACTACTTTTAACACCTGAGAAATCAGTTGGTGTTCTGAGAGAACAAAAAATTGGAGGTCAACCAGTAGACAAATGACCATCTTTTGGAAGGTAGGAGGTATGGAGACTTGAATTTGGGGGAGCTATAGCTGTGGATAAGGTGGCGGGGAGGGAGCCTGCTTACAGGGGTTACTGCAAAGTACTGTGAGCTGTGGAGTCAGAACTTTTAGAAGTCAGCTACAGTGGAGGATGTGCCTGGCTTAAAGGTGCTCAGATGGAGAAGAACAGACTCCCAGGTGGGACGCCATGGTCTGAGGATCCCCTGGGTTGCAAGAAGAAAAGATGGTGCCTAACTGCTGCACTGTTCCTAGGCATAGGAGTGTGGAAGTGCTGACTTTCTGCCCTGTGTTGCCATGAACTGCGAACCACTGCACAGTCCTATGGCTGCCTTCCTGGAATGGGTCCAGCAAAGGGCAGAAGCATAGTGTGACCCTCCCTGGGAGGAACAGCATGGCTCCATGCTGCCAGAATACCTAAAATTTGAAGTTTTGAAACTTAGTCATTCACCTGTGATAAAAAAGCTCAGACATAGGTAGGGTGACCACAGGTTTCTGACAGAACAATGGGGAGACAAAAAACAATGGGGAGTGATTGACTGCTCTTCTATGAGGGCTTACTGAAAAGTGTGTGGGGGTGGAATGGGAATTTTCAGTTCTGGGGCTAGAGGGCCGGGCACAGCCATGTTCATCCTGCCCGTCAGTGCTGAATGCCTTCAGGGAGCAAAATAGCACCACATAATGGAGTCTGGAGCTGCTTATATCAAACCCCACTTCCCTACACCCTGGGGTCATACTTCCACTAGGGTAAGTCCACTTAAGAATCAGTGCAACAGGCCCTTCCCCCAAAAGACCAGCACATACAAACTCTTTTGCACAGTTTACTGATCATAGAAGGCTGCATAGTTTCAGCTCTTGGGCGAAGTAGTATCCAGTTTCCTTTGTATTTTTATTCTTTGTTGTTTTCTTTTTTTATTTTATTTTCTTATTTATTTCAATTCTCTTTTTACTAATTTTTAAATTTCTATATATAGAAATTTAAAAATCTATTCTATATATATTCTATATATACAAGTGTGTATATATATATTATATATGTATAATATATATATACACTTTATTTTTGTTTATTTTCATTGTATTTTTTTCTTTCTTTTTTTTGGCGGATCTAGATTCTTTTAACAAGCTAACCAAACACACCCAGGATCTTGTTTTCGGGGTCTTTTTTAAAATGTAGTTATTGTTAGAGGGTTTTGGGTTTTTTTGTTTGGTCTTTTTTGTATTGTTTTGTTTTGTTTTGTTTTGGGGGTTTCTTCTTTTTCTTTCCTCTTTTTTTAATGGGTAAAATAATGAGACAGAGAAATTCACCAAAAGAAAGAACAGGAGGTAGTACTCACAGCCCAGGGTTTAATTATAAGGAAGATGTCTGAAACAATATAAAACAATGATTATAAGGATACTAGCTGGGTTTGAAAAAAAGCATAGAATACCTAGAATCCCTCATTGCAGAGATAAAAGAACTAAAATCTAGTGAGATTGAAATTAAAAATGCTGTAAATGAGATGCAGTCCCAAGTGGAAACCATAAAAACAAGGACGAAGCAGAAGAACAGATCAGTGATACAGAATATAAAACTGGAAAATAATGAAGCCGAAAAGAAGAGGGAAAGAAAGGTAATGAACCATGAAGGCAGACTTAGGAAACTTGGCAACCTACTAAGACATAATAACATTTGTATCATAGAAGTCCCAGAAAATGAATATAGGGAAAAAGGAGCAAAAGGTTTATTTGAACAAATTATAGCTAAAAAATTCCCTAATCTGGGGAAGGGCACAGACATCAAAATCCAAGAAGCATAAAAAACTCCTATTAAAGTCAACAAAAGCTGACCACCACCATGGCATATCATAGTCAAATTCACAAATACACAGAAAAAGAAAGAATCCTGAAAGCAGCAAGGGGAAAAAAGTCCTTAACTTACAGGCGAAGACAGATCAGGTTCACAGCAGATCTGTCCACTGAAATCTGACAGGCCAGAAAAGAGTGGAAAGAAATATTCAACATGCTGAATGGGAGAAATATGCAACCAAGAATTCCTTATCCAGAAAGGCTGTCATTTAGAAGGAGAGATAAAGAGTTTTCCAGACAAAACCTAAAGGAGTTCATGACCAATAAGCTAGCCTGGCTAGAATTTTAAGGAAGACTCTTTGACTGGAGGGGGGAAAAAAGACCAAAAGCAACAGACTAAAAAGGACCAGAGAACATTACCAGAAATACCAACTCTATAGGTAACATACACAATGACACTAAATTCATATCTTTCAATAACCATTCTGAAACTAGGGGCTCCTGGGTGGCTCAGTTGGTTAAGCCACTGCCTTTGGCTCAGGTCATGAGCCCAGAGTCCTGGGATCGAGTCCCGCATCAGGCTCCCAGCTCCATGGGGAGTCTGCTTCTACCTCTGACCTTCTCCCCTCTTACACACTCTCTCTCTCTCAAATAAATACAATCTATAAAAAAAATAATTCTGAATGTAAATGGACTAAATGCTCCAATCAAAAGACATAAACCCTTAGCCAAATTTAAAAAGAAAAGAAAAAGGACACAAATAGATAAGATCACAAATGAAAGTGGGGGGAATCACTGCCAACACCACAGAAATACAAACAATAATAAGAGAATACTATGAAAAATTATAAGCCAACAAATTGGGCAACCTAGGAGAAATGGGCAAATTCCTAGAAACCTATAAACTATCAAAACTGAAATAGGAGGAAATAGAAAATTTGAACAGATCCATAACCAGTAAAAAAATTGAATCAGTAATCAAAAATATCCCAGCCAACACAAGTCCAGGGGCAGATGGATTCCCAGAAGAATTCTACCAGACATTTAAGGAGAGTTCATATCTAGTGTCCTCTAACTGTTCCAAAAAAGTAGAAATGGAAGGAAAACTTCCAAACTCGTTCTATGAGGTCAGCATTACCTTGATTCCAAAACCAGACAAAGACCCCACTAAAAAAGGGAATTATAGACCAATATCCCTGATAAACATGGATGCAAAAGTTTTCAGTAAAATACTGGCAAATCAAATTCAACAGTACATTGAAAGAATTGTTCACCACAATCAAATGGAGTTTATTCCTGAGCTTCAGGAGTGATTCAACATTCACAAATCAATCAACATGATATATCATTAATAAGAGAAAGGATAAGAACCATATGATCCTGTCAATAGATGCAGAAAAACCATCTGACAAAATACAGCATCCTTTCTTGATAAGAACCGTCAACAAAGTAGGAATAGAAGGAACATATTTCAAAATCATAAAGGCCATATATGAAAGACCCATAGCGAATATCATCCTTAATGGGAAAAACTGAGAGCCTTTCCCCTACAGTCAGGAATAAGACAAGGATGTCCACTTTCACCATTACTATTTAACTTGGAAATAGAAGCCTTAGCCTCAGCAATCAGACAACAAAAAGAAATAACAGCATCCAAATTGTTAAGGAAGAAGTCAAACTTTCACTATTTTGCACATGACATGATACTTTATGTAGAAAATCTCTGTGTAGCAAAAAAAAGTTGCTAGAACTCATTCATGAATTCAGCAGAGTTGCAGGATATAAAGTCACTGTGCAGAAATCTGTTGCATTTCTTTTTTTTTCTTAAGATTTTATTTATTTATTTTAGAAAGTATGCGTGTATATAAGTGGGGGAAGGGCAGAGGGAGAGAGAGAGAGAATCCTTAAGCAGACTCATCACTGAGTGCTGAGCCTGATGCAGAGCTCAATCCCAGGACCCTGAGATCAAGACCTGAGCCAAAACCAAGAGTCAGCCACTTAACTGACAGTGCCACCCAGGTACCTCAAATCTGTTGCATTTCTATACACCAGTGAAGCTGCAGAAAAAAGAAAAAAAAAAAAGATCAAAGAATTGGTCCCATTTGCAGTTAACAAAAACCAATGATACTTAGGAATAAACCTAACTAAAGAGGTGAAAGATCTGTACTCTAAAAACTATAGACACTTTTAAAATAAACTGAAAAGGACACAAAGAAATGGAAAAGCATTTCATGCTTATGGATTGGAATAATAAACATTGTTAAAATGTTTATACTACCAAAAGCAATCTACACATTAAATTCAATCCTATCAATGTACCACCACCATTTTTCACAGAAATAGAACAAACAGTCCTAAAATTTGTATGGAACCACAAAAGACCCTGAGTAGCCAAATAAATTCTGAAAAAGAAAAAACTGGAGGCATCACAATTCTGGATTTCAAGCTCTATTACAAAGCTGTCATCATCAAGACAGTATGGAACTGGCACAAAAACAGACACATAGATCAATGGAACAGAATAGAGAGCCCAGACATGGACCCACAACTATATGGCCAACAAATCTTCAACAAAGCAGTAAAGAATACCCAGTGGAAAAAAGACAGTCTCTTCAACAAATGATGTTGGGAAAACTGGACAGCCACACACAAAAGAATGAAGCTGGACCACTTTCTTACACCATACACAAAAATAAATTCAAAATGTATGAAAGGCCTAATAGTGAGACAAGAAACCCTCAAAATCCTAGAGGAGAATACAGGCAGAAACTTCTTTGACTTCCGCTATAGCAACTTCTTATTGGACACATTGCTGGAAATAAGGGAAACAAAAGCAAAAATGAAATATTGGGACTTCATCAAGATAAAAATCCTCTGCACAGCAAAAGAAACAATCCACAAAACTAAAAAAGCAGCCTACGGAGTGGGAGAAGATATTTGCAAATGATGTAGCTGATAAAGGGTATTCAGAATCTGTAAAGAACTTACAAACTCAACATCCAAAAAACAGGTAACCCAGTTAATAAATGGGCAGAAGACATGAATAGACATTTTTCCAAAGAAGACATCCACATAGCTAACAGACATGAAAAGGTACTCAACATCACTCATCGTCAGGGAAATACAAATCAAAATCATGATGAGATACTACCTCACACCTGTCAGAATGGCTAAAATTAAGAACAAAAGAAACAACATGTGTTGACAAGGATGTAGAGAAAGGAGAACTCTCTCACACTGTTGGTGGGAATGAAAACTGGTGCAGCCACTCAGGAGAACTGTTTGGGGATTCCTCAAAATGTTAAAAATACCCTATGATCCAGCAATTGCATTACTAGATATTTGCCCAAGAGTACAAAAATATAGATTTGAAGGTATACATGCACCCCAACATTTATAGTAGCACTATCAACAATAGCCAACTATGGAGAGAGCCCAAATGTCCATCGACTGATGAATGGATAAAAAAGATGTTGTATAGGGCGCCTGGATGGTTAAGTGTCTGCCTTTGGCTCAGGTCGTGATCCTGGGGGTCCCAGGATTGGGTCTTGCATCAGGCTCCCTGGTCCTTGGGGAGCCTGCTTCTCCCTCTGCCTTTCTCTCTCTCTCTCTCTCTCTCTGTCTCTCATGAGTAAATAAAATTTTTTTTTTTAATTTTTTTAAAATTTATTTGTTTGTTAAAGTGAGAGAGAGAGAGCACAGGGAGGCAGAGTGACAGGCAGAGGCAGAGGGAGAAGCAGGCTCCCCGTGGAGCAAAGAGCCCAATGTGGGACTCGATCCCAGGACACCGGGATCATGACCCAAGCTGAAGGCAGCCACCTAACCCACTGAGCCACCCAGGCATCCCAATAAAATATTTTTTAAAAAAGATACTGCATATACATACAATGGAATACTTCTCAGTTATCAAAAAGAATGAAATCTTGCCATTTGCAATGACGTGAATGGAGCTAGAGTGTATATGCTAAGTGAAATATGTCAGTCAGAGAAAGACAAATGCCATATGATTTCACTCATACGTGGAATTCAAGAAAGAAAACAGACGAACATATGGGAAAGGGAAAAGGAAAAAAAGGAGAGAGGGAAACAAGCCGTAAGTGACTCTTAAAGATAGAGAACAAACAGGGTTGATGGAGGGAGGTGGATGGCTAGATTGGGTGGTGGGTATTACAGAAGGCACTTGTGATGAGCACTGTATGTAAGTGAAGAATTACCGAATTCTATTCTAGAAACCAATATTGCAGTGTATGTTAACTAAAAATTTTAAAAGGAAAGGAGGGAGGGAGGGAAATAAAGAACCTCATTTTTTTTTTTTGGTAATATTACACTGTACAGATATACCGTATTTATTTTCTTTAGCTTATTTTTTGAAGTTTTCATTCTAATTAGAGTTAACATACAGTGTTGTATTAGTTTCAGGTGTACAATATAGTAATTCAACACTTTCATACAACACTCTGTGCTCAACACAACAAGTGCATTTCTTAATTCACTTACTCAACCCATGGGTATACTATATTTTAGACCCATTCATCATTTGGGTTGTTTCCACTTTTTGACTATTAAGAATAATACTGCTATCAACACTTGTGTACAAGTTTTTGTGTGGGCATATGTTTTCATTTCTCTTGGATGTATACCTAGGAGTAAAATTGCTGGGTTGTATAATAACTCTATGTCTAGTATTTTGAAGAACTGCCAAACTGCTTTCCAAAGCAGCTGCAACATTTTAACATTCCCACTAGCAATGTGTGAAGGTTCCAATTTCTCCATATACTTGCCAACAGTTGTTATTGTCTGTCTTTTTTCTTATTGCCATCCTAGTGGGTGTGAAGTGGTATCTCATTATGGTTTTAATTTGCATTCCACTAATGGCTTAAGATGTTAAATATCTTTTCATGTGCTTATTGGATATTTGTATATCTTTAGAGACTTCTATTCAAATCTTTGCCCATTTTTACTGGGTTATTTGTTTTTTTATTATTGAGTTGTAAAAATTCTTTATATATTCTGTATGCCAGTCCCTAATCAGATGTATAATTCACAGATATTTTCTTCTATACTGTAGGTTGTCTTTCACTTTCTTGACAGTATAATTTGCAGCAGAAAATTTTTGAATTTTGATGTAGTCTAACTTATTTTTTCTTTTGTTGCTTGTGCTTTTAGTGTCATATCTAAGAAACCATTGTCTAATCTCAAATCACAAAGATTTACTCCTATGTATTCTTCTAGCAGTTTTGTAGTTTCAGTGCTTAGATGTCTGATGCTTTCTGAGTTAGTTTTTGTGTATGGTGAAAGAGGTCCAACCTCATTGTTTTTGCATGTGTATATCCAGTTACCCAATGTCATTTGCTGAGAAGACTGTTGTTTTCCTATTGAGGTGTCTTGGCACCCTTCTCAAAAATCAAATGACTATAAATGATTTATTTCTGGGTTGTCAATTTTATTTTATTGACATATTTCTATCCTTATGGAAGTACTACATTGTATTGATACTGTAGCTGTCTAGTAAGTTTTAAAATAGAGAAATGTGAGTTCTTCTACTTTGTTCTTATTTTGAAGATTCCTTTGGCTATTTTGTGTCTTTCACATTTCCATATGAAATTTATGATCGTGTTGTTATTTCCTACAAAAAAGTAAGCTGTGATTTCATAGAGATCATGTTGAATTTGTGGATCAATTTGGGGACTATGGCCATTTTAACAATTAAGTCTTCCAATTTATGAGCCTGAGATGTCTTTCCATTTATTTAGATCTTTAATCTTTTTCAACAGTGTTTTATAGTTTTAGGTGTATAAGTCTTAGCCTTCTGTTATTAAATTTATTCCTAAGTATGTTTATCCTTTTAGATGGTCTTAGAAGGAAATTTCCTTAGAAGGAAATTTAATTTCATTTTCATATTTGTATTGCTAGTGTATAAAAATACAGTTAATTTTTTTGTATTGATCTATTCTGCAATCTTGTTGAATTCATTTAATAGTGTGTGTGTGTGTGTGTTTGTGAGTTTGCATGGTGTGTATGTATATTGTAATTTTCTAAATATAAGGTCATGTGATGTGATAATGGACATCATTTTACTTTTCCAATCTGGATGCTTTTCTTTTTCTTTCTTAATTACTCTTTCTAGAACCTCTACTTCAATGTTTAGTTGAAGTGTCAAGAGAGAACATTTTGGTCCTGTTACTGATCTCAGGGGGAAAGCATTCAGTCTTTTACCTACAAGTGTGATGTTAGCTGCTGGTGTTTCATAAATGTCCTTTATCAGGTGAGGAAGTTCCTTTTAATTACTAGCTTGTTGAATATTTTATCATGAAGAGGTACTGGATTTTGTCAGATATTTCTTCTGCATCTATGGGAATGATTGTCTGTATTTTGTCTCTTCTGTCAACATGGTATATTATTGATTGATTTTAGTAAGTCAGAGCAACCTTTACTGGATAAATTACACTTGGCACTGGTCATGGTCTTTAAATTTTTTTTTAATGTTGTTAGATTTGGTTCACTAGTAGTTTGTTGAGGATCTTTGTGTCTGGATTCAAAAGAGATATTGGTCTGTAGTTTTGGGATCCTTTTTTTTGTGAACTCTTTGCCTGGTTTTAGCATCAGAATAATAATGACCTCATAGAATGACTTGAGAAGTGCTCCCTCCTTTTCTATTTTTTTGCAAGAATTTGTGAAGGATTGGTGCTAATCTTTCTTTAATGTTTGGTAGAATTCACTAGGGAAGCCATCTTATCCTAGCCTCTTTTTTGTGTGTGAAAAGTAGTGTTCCTCCTTAAATGTAGATTCTCAGGCCACACTCTAGACCTACAGAATTAGAATCTGCATTTTTAAAATATTTATTTATTTTAGAGAGAGAGGGAGAGAGAAAGCATGAGCAAGAGTGGGGGGAGGGACAGAGAGAGAGAGAGAATCTCAAAACAGGCTCCACACTGAGCACAGAGCCCTTATGGGTCTTGATCTCATGACGCTGGGATCATGATACCAGCCAAAACCAAGAGTCCAAGGCTCAACTGATTGCCATGAATGTGCAGCTTCTTTGTGAAGTGTTTTATTACTAACTCAATCTCTTTACTTGTTACAGGTCTATTCAGGTTATCTGTTTCTTCTTGAATCAGTTTCATACTTTGTGTTTTTCTGAGAATTTGTTCATTTCACCTAATTTACCTAATATGTTGACATACAGTTGCGTATAGTGTTCTCTTTAATCCTTTTTATCTCTCTCAAGTTGGTAGTGATGGCCCCTCTTTCATTCCTGATTTTGGTAATATGAAGGTTCTCACTTTTTTTCTTGGTCAGTCTACAGATTTGTCGATTTTGTTGTTCTTTTCAAGGAACCAGCTCTTTGTTTCATTGATTTCTTCTATTATTTTCTATTCTTTGTTTTGTCAAAAGTTCAGAAATAGCTGAAGTAAACCAGTGAATCACTAAAGTACTAATTAATTAAAATTTACTGTGCACCCACCAAAAGACAGTTTGCAAACTGGGAACCCTCGAACCAAAACATGGAATGATTCCGGGGAGTATATTGTTCCAAAGCAGCTTATATAGTGAGAAAACAGTGTCTGTTTATTCTTCACAGTGATTGGTTATAATATTAGCATTTCTTCAAATGATGGGGAGCTGGTCAGTCATTACCTCATATCAACCTCATATCGAACAGTTTAAATTTTGCTTATGATTTTCAGAGACATAGGTAAGAACTGGCCCAGGACAAGTTAGTCTTTTCAAATGAGCTGAAGTAATCTTTGTTTGTACAACTTAAATGGTTTTGTTGGCTCAGGGAATATTCAAGGCTGTTCTCTGTTTTTTATTTTAACAATTCCCCCTTTTTGGCCATTCTATCAGCAAGCTAAGGGTATGACCAAGCAGTATAATGTTATTCTCAGTTACTACTGCTGATGTGGTCAGGCTGAAAAATCACATATCTACTGTTTCTATTAGTTTGTCATTAGGCTGGAAGACCATGAAGTGATCATTTATGTGGTTGTTGATTTCACCCTGTTGTCTGATCCTAATGGATACCATTTGGCAAGTGAGTGGGCACTGACAGACTTTGAAAAACCTCAAGAGTATAGAACTTGAAATGATGAGTACACAGAGAACAATAACCAAAGATTGAAAAATTTCCTGGAGCACAGATTTCCAGGAGCCAAGATTTAACCAATTAAATACCTACTCAATATTAAATAACCAAATAAATAACCAATTAAGTCACCACAATTAAATACCCCCTCAGGTGGGTAATATATATTTTTTTACATTGGCATTTCTATGGAGAAAAAAGAAAAACAAAGTTAATAGTTTAAGCAAATTATAAATTCAGTTTCTAAGTTTAGAAGAGTGGTCAGTTGAAAAAAGTTCTAGGTGTCAGTTTCTCTAAGCATCTTCAGATGGGGTGAGGTGGCAATCTGACAGATCATCCTGGTTTGCAGTTTGAATTGGCCTGGTGACCTTTCTGAGTGCTATTAGCAGCAGGCATGATTTGTCCACACAGGAGCTGTTGTGATAATTTCTCTGAAGGTTATATCAATTTGTCCAACATTAGCTTGCCTGACTTTGAGAAAAGGGCAATTTTAGTTTCCTGGTGATTCCAAGTGGAAAGACTGGGAGAAAATTGGAAGTGTTAGTTTGGAGAGTGCTAGCCTAATATTGGAGAAAACCGGAAGAATTCAGGATCCAGTCCAGTTTTCCGGGTAGAAAACAAAACCTCAAAGATAATTAGTAGCACTAATCTGTTATCGATAAAGGCATATGACTAAAACATAATTTTTCTGTAGTCATTCCTATTTCTGTCAAAGATAACTGTAGTAAGACTGATTTGTTTGCAAAGTAAGTCTAGTTTCAATAAACTTGGACTTATTGTTTACTTAGGTGCAACAAAAAGAAGAATAGACTATATAGCTCTTTTAAATCTGCATTGCTGGATGTTCTTTTTTTAAAGTATTTTATTTATTTATTTGACAGAAAGAGAGAGAGAGAGAGCGAGTGCACAAGCAGGGGGAGCAGCAGGCAGAAGGAGAGGGAGAAGCAGGCTCTGCCCTGAGCAGAGAGCCTGACTTGACTGAGGGGTGGATCCCAGGACACCAGGATCATGACCTGAGCCAAAGGCAAATGCTTAACTGTGTAAGCCACCCAGTACCCCTGTATTGCAGGAATTTTTATAAGGAATTTCAGATTCAATTTTCAAAAGCCTCCTGAGGCTAGGAAGTCAAGCCAAGGACTTGTCCAATTGTGTCTTGTTACAAGGAGAACAAATTCTTATTGAACTTATGCAAATACATGTGTTGTGGGATCAGGTAATGAGAAAAGGATAAATATTTCAGCCTCCAATGCAAAGGTCCACTTTACTAAATTGCTATAAGTTATGCATAACTTGAAAGAAAGGTGAAAAGGGAGTTCTTTAAATCTGGAAAAGAAAGCATTAAAGAATTAGTAATGTTTTAAATAAAGTCATAAAAATTACAGTTATCTTTATTAGTTCATTTACTATTATTGTTTTGTTTGATCTTGGGTTAGCAGCTTTATGAATCAATTGGTTTTCCATTAAAGTTTTAGAAATTCTTACCCAGTGGTGCCTGGGTGGCTCAGTCACTTAAGTATCTACCTTCGGCTCAGGTCATGATCTCAGGATCCTGGGATCCAGCCCCACATCAGGCTTCCTGCTCAGCCGGGAGTCTGCCTCCCTCTGCCCCTCCCCCTCCCTCAACCTCCTGCTCATGCACTAGCTCATGGGCTCTCTCTCTCTCTCTCAAGTGAACAAATAAAAATATCTTAAAAAAAAATTCTTAACCCAGGTTCAGATAACAATCTTCAAGTTATCAGAATCCTGCCTTTTAGTGTACCTGTCAGGGTCTTTTCCATGAATCTCTTTGAAGATAAAGCACTTTTGCAGGACTACTTTTCATAAACATCAGTGTAAAACAATAACTGTAAATGACAAAAGACTTAAAAATGGCCAAAGATCTGATGAGTTCACATACACATACACACAAAAAATGATGCAATTGATAGTAAATTTAGTTATTTTTGTGACATATAAGATAGTGATTAGAATTATGACTGATAACATTATACCAAGTGGGTAAGGAAGCTACTAGAAATAATAAAGGTAAAAGAAAGTAACTGTATAAGGAAAGTGGGTAGGCATATGTGAACTGGCAAATTTATAAATATATTTCATAATTTCTAAAAGTATATTCTTCCTCATAGTAAGTTTTTCAGTGTGATACAAAACATGTTTTTTTTTTTAATTTTTAATTTTTTATAAACATATATTTTTATTCCCAGGGGTACAGGCTTGTGAATCGCCAGGTTTACACACTTCACAGCACTCACCACAGCACATACCCTCCCCAATGTCCATAACCCCACCCCCCTCTCCCAACCCCCCTTCCCCCAGCAACCCTCAGTTTGACAAAACATGTTTATTAATGGACCCAAATATCTTTTGTCTCCCTGAAAAAATTTAAAAGACAGAAGTAGATAAACTTATGTTTAGCATTTAGTGTTTATCTTATTTGAAATGATTTAGATATGCAGCAAGTATCCATTTAGTTTAACTTAATATAAATTTTTATCTTAGAATAATTTAGAGTAATTTAAATATACTTGTTTTTAACAGTTATGCTTGGGCTAGACATTAAACAATTAGCCATTATCTTAAGTTATTTTTCCAGTTGACAGATTTTGAAGGTATAGAAATAGGATGAGCTTATTTGGTTCCTAAACACAGGCAGAAAAAGTTGTATGTTTGCATTACATTTTAATATTGACAACTCTGAACACATGCTTGTTTTTATTAAACCAACAAACTTAAACTACTGTTTATTTATCAAAGATTACCCCAGATCATGTCAACTTATAAAACATTTGGGTTAGTTTCTGTGTTTCTGAGAGTATACCTGATTTACATGAATGCTTAATTTTCTTTAAGCCAATTAGATAGAGGGCTTTACAAAGTAATTTTGACAATACTACTCAGAAGTAGAAAAATATCATATATCTGTAACATACATACATAGATATATACAAACATACAGATGGACACAGATATCTTACAACTTTTTTTTGAAAGATTTTAGCCATGTCTCACATACAAAACTCAACAGTTGAATCCAAATTGTGTTTCTGACAGATGGACTAAATTAATAAGGTTATGCTCTGATGACCAAAGAGCTTTTACTAAAGATTTTTTATTTGAATGCTATAAGGCTCCTTTTAGAGCTGTTTTTTGAAACCACTTTGTCTTTGAGAAGTTTCTGCATACTAATCAAAGAATGTATTCCATTGTCTCTGAGAGGTTTGGAATCCTTTCTTTTAAGGGTGCCCCTTAAGATGGACCTCCCTAAGTTAAAGATTCCCCATAGTGATCTTTACAATTCCAAAAGTTCACCCATTTTCCAAAAAGACACCAGATCCTGGTCCATAGACAAGGTGGAACCCAACTTTGCCTTTGGATTCCCTAAGACCTTTTAACTAAGAGTGGCTATGTTTTCTAACAGCAACTGTTCTAAAACACATAGAATCACATGTTTTGAACACCCTTTTGAACAAACACCAATAAAGTTGGAGAGCTTAAAACTGTAGAGAGAACAGAGCTCAGAACCAAGAGAGATCCTCAGATTCTGGGGTTGGTGAGATGTCAGTGAAAGCTCAGTGGGCTCTCTGGATACCAGCACCTGTTTGCTCACTGGCCTTGGAATCATTCGGGATCTTCTCTGGATCCCGCTTCTGATGCCATGAAATGTCCAGAATTCATAAATAACAGAGTAAAACCAATGAGTTACCAAAGTAGTAATTAGTAAAATGTGCACACATCAAGAAGACAGTTTGTAAACCAGAAGCATTCAAACCAAAACATGGAGTGAGACTCAGGAGCATAGCGGCTTTCATAGAGAGCATGTGGTGACTGTTCATTCTTCACCGTCACTGATTATATTAGAATTTTCTTAAGTGATAGGGAATTGTTCAGGGGTTACATCAAATCAACTTTGGGAAGCAACTGACATTTTGCTTTTCATTATTTTCAGAAGCATGTGTAAGAAATGACCCAAGCTCAAGTTAGTCTGGCAAAATAAGCTAATGTAAACTGTGTGCGTCTTAAACTGGTTGTGTCTGCTCAGGAAATTTTTAAGGCTGGTCTTCGTTTTCCTAATTTTTTTTTTATTTTAACAGTTTCATTTATTACTACTGTAATTTTTACTATTTCCTTTCCTCTAGTGGCTTTAATTTACTCTTCTTTTTCTAGTTTCTCAAAGTGGAAGTTTAGGTTATTGATTTGAAATCTTTCTTGTCTTTAATATACGTGTTCACAGCTATGAATTTCTCTCTGAGAAGTTTTAGCGTGTGGTGTCCTTGCTTTCATTCATCTCAAGATATCTTTTAATTTGTTTTGTGAGTTCTCCTTTGATCCATTGGTTATTTAGGATTGTGCTGTCTAATTTCTGCATACTTATGAATTTCCTAAATTTCCTTTTGTTTTTGATTTTCTGTTGGAGAGCACACTTTGTGTGATTTCAATTCTCCTGAATTTATTGAAGCTTGTTTTCTATCCTGACACATGGTCAGTCCTGGAGAATGTTGTGGGTGCACTTATGAAGAATGTGTATTAAATAGTTGTTGGGTGGAATGTTCTATGCATGTCTGTCAAGGGCATTCTCTTTTAATAATTATCATTTTTGATGTAGGAAAGTAAGTTTTAGACTGAGAAAAATAAAGACAGCAACTCTTTGGTTGAGAAGAACACTGACAACGTACATTACATGTATAGAAAATTTTTAAAAATATTGTGAGTTATTTTCTAAAAATATGTTGCCCTCATTTCCACTTCTGGACTTTATTCCTTCTTAGATTATAAGGTCACATTCTTTTAATTAGATGAGTGTGTATCATTACACAAAAGGGCAAGATTCAAGAATACAGAGTAAGGCTTTGTAATTGACCACCCTTTTCCTTCTCATAGAAAAGTCACATACTTAAAATTTTAAAAAATAAATTGGTACCTGTCATAAAAATTAAAAATTTCCTTAGGCATTTTACTTTTTTTTTTTTTTAAGATTTTATTTATTTATTTGTCAGAGAGAGAGAGAACACAGGCAGGCAGAGTGGCTGGCAGAGGCAGAGGGAGAAGCAGGCTCCCTGCAGAGCAAGGAGCCCGATGTGGGACTTGATCCCAGGACGCTGGGATCATGACCTGAGCCAAAGGCAGCCGCTTAACTGACTGAGCCACCCAGGCATCCCCTCCTTAGGCATTTTAAAACACATAATACAATATGACACATCCTTGAATTACCAAACATATATTTTATAAGCTATGTGCTTTATCCTGCTTCATTAAACAAATTTTTTTCCTTCTTCATGTGGTTTAGCTTCTTCCTTCAGTTATCTGTTCTCAGCTTTCATGCAGGGAGGGGAGGTGGTTCTTTTACTTGATCTCTCCATGGCCTTGGATGTTTAATGATTGATTGTTTTTGTTTTCGTGATAACGAATATAACATTGGTCTCAGTTACTAGGGTTATTATTTCATTTTTCCATCTCAGTTTTCAAATGGAGAACAAAATTTCTATTGGAATTTTAGAAAGCAAATTAGAAGAGTTCTTCCATTTATATGCTGATATATGATGATAATTATGAGAATATTCTTACTTTTCCTTCTTTTCCAACTAAAGTGTTCCCTTCCTCTCTCTATCCCTTCCTTGGTCCTTTCTTTTCTCTCCCTCCCTCCCTTCCTTCCTTCCTTTTCTTCCTTCCTTCTATCCATAACAGTTGTTGACCCTTTCTATTACTCTTAACAATGAATTTTCCATAACATTCTCCTCAAGCTATATAATTTCTCTTGGGAGAATGTGATGGAACATAGGATTGGAGTTCTTTTCATTGAAAGTGACAGAAACTCAATTTAAACTAGTTTAAATGTAGAGAAAATTTATAGGTTCATTTTTTTTTTTTTTTCAAAGCTCTAAGGGATACCTACATACAGACTGATCCAGGGGCTCAAATAATGTCAGGGCTCAAATAATGTCTGTGTCTTTCCTCTCATCGCTCTGCTCTTTCCCCTTGGCTTCTCTCCATGTGGTAGTGAGATGGCCAAGAATGGCCCAGGAATCCTCTATCTCAGTGACCCCAGCAGAAAGGGGACTTCTCTAATATCCATGTATCAGAACACCAGAATATGTTAATTTGCCCTGCTCTGGTCACGTGGTCACTCCTGAGCCTCATGGGGTTGGGGCACCATGGTGGGAAGGGTGGGAGATGTGGGAAGTGAGGACCTGTGATTTTTAGTTCTGTCAAAATCTCATGGAATCCTGAGGATGAAAAATGCAATTTAAGAAACAACTTAATCTTACAGTAAAAATACAAGGATCATTTAGAATTAATGATGCAAATTCTTGAATCTGGAAGTAGAAACAATTTTAAGGAGACAAACTTCATAAGCACTTGGTGCTTATGCTGCTATATTTCCACTACCTATTGCAGAGAATATAAAGCTTTATCATGAGCCCGTACTACTGTGTGATTTAGTTTAGTGAGACTCCAAAAAGGGAAGACAACTTTTGTAATAGCTTTATTGAGACATAATTCATACACCATTAAATTCAATCTTTTAAAGTAGTATTACAATTCAGTTGTTGTCAGTATATTTAGACTTGTGCAACCATAACCTTTATTTTATTTTATTTTATTTTATTTTATTTTTTAGTTTTAAGAAGGCTTTACACCCAACATGGGGCTTGAACTCACAACCCTGAAAGTAAGAGTCACATATGCTCTACTGAGTGAGCCAGCCAGGTGCCCCACTATAATCACATTTTAGAACATTCTCATCTCAAAAATAAAGCTTTAGCAACCACTTCCCATATCCTCTTCCTGAGCCCCTGGCAACCACTTAATCTACCTTCTGTCTGTACAGATTTATCTATTTAGGACATTTCATAAAAATAGAATTATGTAATGTGTGGCTTATTGTGACTAGCTTCTCTCACTTAGCGTAATGTTTTCAAGTTTCATCCGTGTTAAAGTATATATCATATTAAAGTATGGTTATACTGCCTTTTTTTAATCCATTCATCAGTTGATGGACATTTAGATCATTTCCACCTTTGGTTATTATGAATGATTCTTTGATTATTCATGTATCTGTTTTTGTGTGGACTTATATTTTCAGTTGTCTTGGGTATAAGTGGTGGCATCATTTGGTAACTCTGTGTTTAACATTTGAGGAGTTGGAGAAGTCAAGTTTGATGATTTATTAGTGATGATTCTAGTGTGCTTATGTATCCCAACATAAAAGGGAAACACACCGCTCTAGCTTCTTCTCCTTGATTACAAATATGACTCTGTCTCAAATGCTGCCTATCATAATTTCTCCTATATTCTAAAACTCATCAACACTAGAACAGACTCTCTGAGGGTCATTCTAGTTCATCAGTCTGTGCCAAGCAAAGGACCCAGCTTGGAGCTTTTTACATGCTAAGGAAGATGGCAGGAAAGGGGCACTGGGTAAAATGGAAACATAAACCCAAACAAACTCTGTAGTTAATACTTTGTATCATTCAAGAGTCACTTCAGAAAATATTGTAGATATACCAAGCAGAAAAAGATGAAATACAAGGCATTAGGCACTTACACATCATTAAAAGGGCAGGAGGAATAGAAGTCAGAGGGTTAGTGCCAGCCTTCTGGTTTCAAGGTTGCGTATCACTGCCGTTTTGATCCAGAGATCAGAGACTGCTAGTATCACACAGAAGTGAGGAAACTGTATCTCATCAGAGCTTCCCTGCACCACAGAGATGGCAAATACACAGGGATATGAGTTCAGAAGCTGTCAGCTCACATGTACCCTAGAAACTGCTTTCCCCTGAACTCTCCTAGAAAGGAAGAACAGCCTCTCCTCTGTTTTCCTTTCAAGTCACATAGAAGTGCATATCATTGGCAGAATTTAAATCATGTGGAAGCCAGAGAAGTGCAATTTTTGGCATCCCAGCTTGGCAATACAGGAGGATAGGAACAGAGAAGCTGGGAGAAATGGAGGTGCAGGGACAATAGACAATATCTAGCACGTTGTCAGATACAATTTAAATCAGATGATCCACATTGTCATCAGGAAATAAACATTTTATTTGTGTAAATGACAAATAGTATTTAAAGGCTTTCCAGTGGAACATCCAGTCAAGGTGGTGTTGTTTGCTGAAGTTAGTCAATGACTTCCCACATTCTCCTTGCCCCATGTGTTTCATCCCACTCCATTAATTCCCTGACTCAATTTTTTTTCCAGTTGTCTTCTATTTTTTTTTTTAAGAAGGCTCCATGCCCAGCATGGAACCCAACTTGGACTTGATCTCACAATCCTGAGATCCAGACCGGAGTTGAGATCAAGAGTTGGACACTTAACAGACTGAACCACCCAGGCACACTGGTTCCAGCTGTCTTCTAAATCTATTCCTGAATCTAGGCCAACTGGTACCTAAAACAAGTCTTGCTATATAATAGATTTTTTTTTTTTTTTTTGAGAGTGAAAGAGAGGGAGAGGGTGGGCAGGGGGAGAGGGAGAGAAAATCTTAAGCAGGCTCCACACCCAACACAGAGGGTCTTGATCTCACAACCCTGAGATCGTGACCTGAGCCGAAATCAAGAGTTGGGCACTTAACTAAGTCACCCAGGTGCCCCTATAATAGATAATTTTTAATATTAGTTATTTGAATGAATATATGAATGAATGAGTACTTTATTCAGACTTCTCATTATCATTCCTTTCCCCAAACTTCGTTTTCCTTTCAATGATCTTTTAATTGCTCTGATTTCCTCACTTGTCATTTACTTTAGCTAAATGATGCCCATAGCATCTATTCACAAGTTTAAGGTTAGGCAGTGATCCTCAACTGGGGAGATTTGGCCTCCTACAGGGCACTTGGCCATGTCTAGAGACATCTGGGGATGGGGGAGAGACTACTGGCAAATAGAGGATAAAGTCCAGGGATTCTGCTAAACATTCTACCATGTATAGGATTATTGGATCTAATGGCAAACATGTGCTCACTTTGGATATTTTTGACTCAAATCAGCATACATCACTTTTTACTCCTATTTCACCAACCACAGTAAGTCACATACCCATGCTAGACTTTGGTGGGGCGAGATAATGGGATCCTCCCCAGGGAGGGACAGGAAATCTTTGTGAACAATACCATAGTCGGACACATTGTCCCTCCTTAGTGCCTTCACTTGCTTATGTTCAGTGATTCTTGAACCCAGGTTTACTGTGTTATCCACACTAGTGTCACAAGTGGGGACTAGGAGCCTTAATAATGACAATAAAAGCATCTAATGTTTATTCAGTGATTATTATTTCCCATACATTCAGCCTTTATCTGCATTCTTGCATTTCATTCTCACAGCAACCCATTGAGGTAGTTACTATTTTTATTCCCACTTTATAGATGAGGACACTGAACAATGGAGAGATTAAAGGTATTTGACTACCAAGTAGCTGAAATTCAAATCCAGATCACTCCAATTCATTTTTTTTTAATTTTAATTATTTAAATTCAATTAACATATAGTGTATCATTAGTTTCAGAGGTAGAGCTCAGTGATTCATCAGTTGTATAAAACACCCAGTGCTCATTACATCACATGCCCTCCTTAATGCCTGTCACCCAGTTACCCCATCAGATCCCTCCAGTTTTAAGGTACACATTTCCATTCTAATGCTGCCATTAAGAACATAGATTCTGGTAATAAACTGCCTAGGTTCGAAATCCTGGCTGGTGTCAGACTCTACTTTATGGCTTGAGAAAGTTCTACAACTTCTCTGTCTCAGTTTCTCCATCTGTAAAATAAGATATTAACAGTACCTACCTCATGGGGTTTTTGTAAATATATAGAAATTAAGGTATGTGGAGTTCTAGTGTTTAGGACAGTGTGTGGAGTACTAGTGTTGAGAATAGTGCTTGGCTTAAAAAACAAACAAACAAAACCACTTTGCTATTATTATTAGTTAATGTTTTAGAAAACTCCACTGGTAATTCTATTCCCTTACCTTCAGTTCCCTCCTTAGTCTTGATTTCCTTTGAGAATCACTGTTCTAAATCTTTGTTCCCCCCTTACATTTACCTATTTTTGGACTAACACTTTACCAACAGAGAGGGTATACAAGAATACCATTGCTTTCAACCTAGATGTATAGGTCTGCTTCCCAAACCTTATCTACCTGTCACTTTTGCTCATGGTTTATTATTTGAACTCTTAGTTTATATTCATGTGGGTGCAAAGCAATGATCTAGAATACAGGAGGAGACTGCGTAGGTCCAAGGCAATAATACCGGCCCTGTTCCTTGCCACATGACCTTGCTGATTATTTCTTCCAGTTAATTTTTAAAAGTTGATGGCTTACTGCAGTTTACTTTTAGAAACAGTATACTAATTTTCCTCCTCTGTGAAAATCAGGACAAACCAAGCAAGCAGAGTAGTAAATTCTTCTTGGCATAGGTCTGTCCGTCGGTCACCAGCATTTTAAAAACCAGATGCTGTTTGAGAAGGGCCTGATGGGCTAGTGAAGTTATTATGACAGAGTGTGCACGGCTCTTTTTCACGTGGAGTAAAGAGAACTAAACAATTCATTTTCCATTTTACTGCTTAAAATGGAATGAAACAGAATGACTTAGAGGCAAGTTGGAATTGTCTTATTTACCATCTCCCTCAAACATACTTTTCTTTAAAAATGTGTTTATTATATAAAGCAGGAGGGTAATCCATCCCCCTCCTTTTATGTTGACTTGAAACTGCATAGACTTCAAGTGCTGGTTTTGATTGTGATTAATTTGAAGTTAGGGTGTTAAACCTCATGAGGATAATAAGGCTTTCCTGATGATTTATGGTGTTAATGTGTTTTTTCTTCTGAAGTCATTTAAATAACATTTTTAAAGTTCTGGTCTGGAAATTTCTTTTTCTTTTTCTTTTTTTAGATCTTCCCTACAACAACCACCACCCCCCCACCTGTATTTGAATTTGTCAATACAGCTGTGTAGATTGAGAAGCAATAATTAAGAAATAGCAGTAAGAAAGTTTACGAAGACTGAGAGTATTTAATTAAGGCATAATATACTATAGATAAAATCAAAGCTAAGATTTTGATTGTTTCCATGTGCTTCAATTAGCATCAAATCAATCTTAAATCATTTTATACTTCTGAAGTTTCCAAATAAATTTGGATTTTCTAGATACAGCTGACTGAAATGTAGTCATTTACCTTCTTTGCTGTCTATTCAGCTTGCATTGTGGATCTACTAGGCATCCAGTGCCATAGTAAACCTATTCTTGCCACCAGTTTCTACAAAATTGATGTCTTTTTTTTTTTAATTTTTTATTTCTTTTCAGCGTAACAGTATTCATTGTTTTTGCACCACACCCAGTGCTCCATGCAATCCATGCCCTATCCAATACCCGCCACCTGGTTCCCCCAACCTCCCACCCCCCGCCCCTTCAAAGCCCTCAGATTTTAGTCTCTAAAATTGATGTCTTTAATCAAATCACGAATATAAATTTGATCAGTGCTATTCTGTGTGGATTAGGATCTAAAGGCTTATACATAAAAGTTATCTATAAGAAGATATATCCTCAGATATGCAGAGTCATGCTGGAGACATACACGGGTTTCCTCATTTTCACACTTAGATTGCTAGGTTAGATCAAAGCTAAATTCTAATTCCATTTAGTTTTATGGAATAATCAGCCTTCTCTCTTTCCTGACCAGTTTCCAATTATTTAGCCTTTTTTCTCTAAAATTCATGGAGCAAAGTTAAGCACTATCTTTCCTCTAATTTCATAGCATATTTGAAGGAGCTTTGTAGGGAATGGAGCAGGACGACAGAGTACCAAGCATGAAAAAGGCTAGGTTCTTGAATTGTTTTTGCCTCATGCTAAGTTATTTGGGGAATGCAGCAGTCATTATTATTCAAGAGTAAAGTGACACTGGAAAACAACATATGTTCTTCAGGTTAACCATTCAGATTTATTTTAAAAAGGAGAAGAGAGTGTTTTTGTTGATTTTAGAGTGAAGGCAATAGGCGTTTCTTTGGCTAATTCATGCAGTCCTTGAGTAAATTTAAACCTGGGTTACTCTGGTAGGATTTAAAGGAGTAGGACACATGTGAATACAATGATATTAGATATGTGTAATTCTGAATAATAAAATAAAGATTAAGATGGTAATTTTGGTCCCTCAAGTACTGGTATTTAAACTTTAAAAATCAATCAAGAGAGAAGATTAAGTGGTGTTTCTTTGGTACTAAAAATGTAAAGCTAAGACCAAATTGTTCTATTTTCACAGATTTAAGATATAAAGAATGATATTTAAAGACATTAAAATGGCTATTAAATTCTCTTCAGTTTGCAAAGAATCTCCTATGAAGTACACTTAGAAGAAATCCCTGAGTACATTCACTACTGTATTAGTATCTTCCTTCATAAACAAAGAAGAACAATTTGAAAGCTTTGCAAGATAGAAACACACTACTTAGCAAAAGCAATATCTGCGTATAAGACTCCCTCCATAGTGCTTGTAAATTTGGCCAAAATATATGTAATAGGAGAAACAATAGAATCATAAAATTAAAATATGACATTTGGATACATTAACCATTCTTAAGGTAAATCCAAAAACCATTGTCTTATGGTATTTCTGTTTTGCCTTAACCACTCGATATTGTTCTTCACTGTTTCCAGCACTTGCTCCCTAGGTTTTTCTCCTGCTCCAGCATCTGGATACTTTTTGAAAAAACTCTCCATCTAGAAATGAGAGAGAAATAATTAAGAAAGTCATTTTCAGCCCAATTAGTATTCAAGGCTTTTATTTACAAGCTAGATTTGTCTTCTTCTTCCCTGGAAATTCATTATCATTGCACAACACTGAGTTACATGTCTTGGTGCCTCAATTAGACTGAGCCCTTCTCTCAGACTGGCAATCATTACCCATGACTTTTGGACTTTTGGCATCATGTCAGGTCCAGAGAGGCTCTGCCATCTTGGGGAAGGAGAGCAGCACACTAACGGCTGCATGCCCCTCTGTGCTTCCGCTGCTTCTCTATTTTCTGTACATGGTTCCTGGAAAACCCAATGTGTGGAATGAGGGCTTTGCTTAGCCTTTTGCTTCAGGAGCTAGGACTATTTTAATATACTTTCAGCTCCCTTATTAAGGCCTCATAATACCACCTCTGTTAACCTTGGTTCTCTCTTTCATCTTCCTTCCAAAATCCTCCCCCAAACTTAATCATAGTAATTTCTGTCACTTCCAAAAATAAGAATAATTTTGTTCAGAAGAATGTTAACGTTCCAATACATAATATACAGATAATGAAAATTCATACAACCTCAACTTTCCAACATTAATAAACATTTTTCCCTCTGGGAACTGAGATATTTGAAACTTAAACATCTTTAAATTCCAAAACTATGAATTTTGAAAGGAATCCGATCTTGACTATCTTATTCCAGGTTACATACAAGGAAAGGGGAGACATACTGTCCACACTTTGGTAAGCCAGAAGGTCTCATGCAGCCTTCTAAGCCCCTCACGGCCTCAGTTTTCTCAACTTTTACACTTTGTTACTTGAATTGTTTTCAGTTTAGAAAAAGTAGGTCTACATTTAATTAGATATAAAACTTATTTCTTTCTCCTTGTCTTCTGACATCTGAATAGAGAAAATGCCATTTCCATTTGAAAAAAAAAAAAAAAAGGAAAAGAAAAGTTTAATTCTGTTCTTCCTAGACAAATTTAGAGGGATTTCACTTCATACCTGCCAGAGCTGAAGTTCAGTGTTGAAAGGTTCTGCTATCGTGACAATCCTGCCAAGGTTTCTGTCATTGAGTGTATATCTGAAGAGAAATTTAAGGAAGGAAGAGGGAATATAAGTGCCCAGAACTTTAAATCCTTTCTCTTGATGTAGATATTTCCTTTTGATTTGTGGGGTTTTAAAAATAGTAATTTTCAAAGTAAGCAAAATTTGATTTAAAATTTCTATTCAGGAAAAATTCTTAATACATCTTTCAACCTTTTTGTAGACAGAGCCACACCACCATCCCAGATGCGGTAGACTGCTGGTTGGATTCTCCCAATCTGTTCTTTTATCGTGCACACATGAGAACACAGACAGAGATCACATTCTTCCACCTCCCTTAGGGCAAGGTGCAGATGGGCGGCTCCGTTCTTATCAGAAGAACAGGAGCAGAAATGCCACATTCAACCTCTGCTTCCTTGCTTGAGTGAAGGAAAATTGCTTGCCTTTTATTCCCTTCCTCCGAGCTCTAGCCACACCGACAGGATAAGGTCCTAGGCCTCGTGGGGCAGAACCCTTTACCAACTTGGGAGTTCTTGCTTCGGGAGACTAGCATGAGTGAGAAATAATTATGTATGTCCTTTAAGCTGCTGCATTTCTGTGCTTCCCACACAGCAAAGCAACTCTAGTCAACTTTACCCTGATAAATCCTCCATGCATCTTCCCTCAGGCACAGAAATTTGAACATAAGCTATTTATTCTTCTTTCAAAAAGCTTTATGAGCTACTTGCATACTGTATTAGTCTGTATCACCCAATATGATCTATATTAGGCTACGCAAAGACACTTGAAGCTAAGTGCAAGGATAGGATTTTAGAGATGATACTCTATTCCTGTCCCTCTCATACTTTCTCTCTTATAGAACAAGAATCAGAAATTTCCTTGCAGACCATAATACAAATAATTGTGATTATTGAAAATCTCATTGCAACCAATCATGGTGTGAAAAAAACAACCACAAGAATTATGTATTAGCTTTGAACCACTGGAATGCCAGGGAAGGATAAAAGAAAACATATCACTACACGGAGAAGTAAACAAACATTAGAAGAAATTTTACATTTAAAAATTATCACATAACAAAAGCAGAAGCCATGGAGATAAAAACTAATAAAGTTTGTTTTATGTATTTTTAAATGTTTATACTAAAAAGCTTATAAAATTAAGTAAAAATTCATTCTTTTGTTGTGAAAAGAGCAAATATTTTCACTATACAAAGAACACTTACAAACTGGTAAAAAAGGAGAAATATGCCAATGTGAAATTATCAAAGAAATGAATCAGCAGTTTGCAAAAGAAACATAAAGAGAAAATGAACCAGTGGGGGAAAAAACAGGAAATGTTCTAATAAGTAACCATGATTTTCAGTGAACTAGGTCCCGTGCTCACTCTTATCACAGACACCAATGAACTGAAATCCACCATTTCTTTCATCTCTCATGTCTTAACAATCTAATGTAAGCAGTTTCCCTTTACTTAATGTCATCAGTCATTATCCCAAATATAATGTATATGCTGCTTGTCCTCACCCCTCACAGACTCTGAGATCTCTTCCAACTAGCCTTCTGGAATGAACTCTTTCCAGGGAGTATTTCTTCTCGTTTGGAGAACATTTATTTTCCCACATCCTTCATAGAAACAGGTCAGAAATGGAGTTGATGTGCTCATGCTCCCCACTGTGGATTCCAGACCAGTATTTCTCCACTCTTTTTAAAAACCTCTGTTCCTTCTAGTTATTCCCCCTCACCTAACTTAAACACTTTAGCACCTGACTCCTAGTCTTCCTCTCTACTCCAAGCTGTGATTTCAAGGCCCGTATCAATGATAAATATAGTATCTCAGCTCCTTAGTTTCTTGACATTCTCATTCCCAATGATATTTTCTTTGCTTTGACTGTCAGTTCCCATGATCATGCCTTGTGATCATCAATAAGTACACTGTCTCTAAAATTGTTCATTCATGCACCCTTCATGATAAAATTTACCTTTCAGTTTCCACTGTGACCATTCTCTGACTTCATACAGATTTCCTGCCCATCAACCATCCCTAGCCCTACTCTCCTGGACCACCAGCTCTCCCTTTTCTTGCACTTGTTTCCTTATATAGTTTAGATTCCAGGGTCTACCACTTCCAATAACATTTTTTCCTAAGCCCTAAACTCCCTTATAGTTTAATAACTTGTTTCTAGCAGCAAACACTCTAGCTTTGGATGAAATCAACTGCCCATTTCCTCAGTGTTTGCGTCAAGTGGCTCATCAGTCAAGGGAGGTCACCCAACTTTTTCCAAAATGTTTCAGTATAAATTCATGAATATCAATCTTAGATGGACCCTCCATGTTGACAGTCCTCCTACATTACCCTGGAGAGTTCATTCTCTTAATCCTTGAATTGCTTTTTTCAAGTGTTTTCACTCTCTTCCAACCTCCAGACATTCTCCTGCTTCCCTCCTTCTTCAAAAAAGATGACCTTGTCTTCTAATTCACAGAGAAAATACATAGTAACTCCTACATCTTTTAGTTTACAGACATACAAAGATACCTGTTTTTCTTCTGTCGTCTGGGCATTGACTTCAACTTCTCCCCACTTTCTTAAAAATTTTATTTTAAAAAAGAATCTTTTCTGTCTTACATATTAAATCTCTCATTCATCACTGGCTCTTTCTCATCAGCTTTAAAATAAAGTAAACATATTAAAACTATCTTCCATGGGGGCGCCTGGGTGGCTCAGTGGGTTAAAGCCTTTGCCTTTGGCTCAGGTCATGATCCCAGGGTTCTGGGATTGAGCCTCACATTGAGTTCTCTGCTCCATTCCTCCTCTCTTTCTCTGCCTGCCTCTTTGCCTACTTGTGATCTCTGTCAAATAAATAAATAAATAAAAATCTTAAAAAAAAAACAAAAAACTATCTTCCACAAAGAAAAAGAAAAGTATTCTCTTCCTTGATCTGGCATCTCTTAATATCCTTTATCTCACCTCTTCATTCATGGTCAAAATTTACAAGACAGTTTTCTACATTTCATATCTTCATTTCCTCTCCACTGACTGATTAATTAAATTGCTTCAATTTAGGTTCTGTCACCATTGTTCCACTGAAAAACTCTTTCTAGAGTTACTATGCCAGTAAATCTAATGGACATTTTTCAGTCTTGGATTTACTTAAACCTTAAGTAGCATTTGACAAGAGACTATAACTTCCTTGAAACAGTCTCCAATTCAGCATTTCAAAAGAGACTCAATGGCATCATAAATAGGAAACTGAATTCATTGTTCTCCTTCTCCTTATCATTTCTACAAATCTAGGCATTATCCTTGTCCCCTCACTTCTATTTCTAATTCACCAAGCTCTAAATGTTCTTACCTCTTCATCTTAATTGTTATATCCAGAGTCCAATCTACCACTATCTTTTTCTGGGACTGCACCAATAGCTCTCTAACAGCTTTTCTCAGATTCACTCTGGCCCCCATCTAGGTCTGTGCTTTACCACCAGGGCTTTCTTTTCAAAATAAAATCAGTCATTTCACTTTTTTAAAATCTTTTAGTGACTTTGCACTGTTCTTATAGCAACAGCCGAAATCTTAACCTGACCCTGCAAAGGTTGGCCCTTATCTTTTCTCTTTTCTGATAGAAGGTATTCAGCCAGGAATGTTTCATCTCCTGTTCACCTAAATAACTCCTGCTTTTCCTTTAGAATTCAGCTCAACCATCACTTCCTTAGGGAAGCCCTTAATGTCCAAATGCTCTTGACATGGCCAGTTTCCCTTTTACACTCTTCCAGTGTGACTAGAACCTCTTCTGTTTGCAGTTATTACAGTTTTAAGTGTACATGCATTTGTGTGATTCTTTAATTAGTATTGGTCTCCATTACCAGATCTTAAGCTCCATGAGGACAGAGATCCAGGTCTGTTTCTACTATTGTATCTCCAATCCCAAGCACAATGCCTGGTTCATAATAGATGTTATATAATATTTACTGGCTAAAAGGATTATAATTTAAAATGAGATATCAGTTTTTATATACTCAATTAGCAAAGGTATTTCTTTTTTTCTTTCATTTAAATTATGGTTAGTTAACAAACAGTTCAATATTGGTTCAGGTGTAGAATTTCAGTGATTCATCATTTATACATAACACCCAGTGCTCATCATAAAAAGTGCCCTCCTTAATAACCATCACTCATCTATCCTATCCACCTCCTAGCTCCCTCCATCAGCCCTTGGTTTGTTCTCCATAGTTAAGAATCTCTCATGATTTGTTTCCCCCTCTCTCTTTTTCCTTCCTGAATATTCATTGGTTTTGTTACTTAAATTCCACATATTAGTGAAATCATATGGTATTTGTCTTCCTCTGATTTATTTTGCTTAGCATAATATACTCTAGCTCCACCCAGGTCATTGCAAATAGCAAAATTTCATTCTTTTTGACAGCTAAGTAGTATTCCATTGTATATATACACCACCTCTTCTTTATCCATTCATCAGCTGATTGGCATTTGGGCTCTCTCTGTAGTCTGTTATTATTGATGATGCTGCCATAGACATCGGGGTGCATGTATTCCTTCAAATGTGTATTTTTGTATCCTTTGAGTAAATAATACCTAGTAATGCAATTGCTGGATCATAGGGTAGTTCTATTTTTAGCTTTCTGAGGAACTGTCACACTGTTCTCCAGAGTGGTTGCGCCAGCTTGCATTCTCACCAACAGCTCAAGAGGGTTCCCCTTTCTCTGCATCTTGCCAACACCTGTTTTTTCCTGTGTTGTTAGTTTCAGCCATTCTGACAGGTGTAAGGTGTTAGCTCATCATGGTTTTGATTTGTATTTCCTTGATGATGAGTGATGTTGAACACCTTTTCATGTGTGTCTGTTGGCCATCTGTATGTCTTCTTGGAAAAAATGTCTATTCATGTCTTCTGCCCATTTCTTAACTGGATTATCTGTTTCTTGAGTGTTGAGTTTAATAAGTTCTTTATAGATTTTGGATATTAGTCCTTCATCAGATGTTATTAAAAATATCTTCTCCCATTCACTGGACTGCCTTTTAGTTTTGTTGTTTCCTTCACTGTGCAGAAGATTTTTATCTTGCTAAGTCCCAATAGTTCATTTTTGCTTTTGTTTCCCTTGTCCCTGTTGATGTGTCTAGTAAGAAACTGCTGTGGCCAAGGCCAAAGAGCTTGTTGCTTGTATTCTTCTCTAGGGTTTTGATGGTTTCCTATCTCACATATGGGTCTTTCATTAGCAAGGATATTTCTAAAGACAGCCCTGACTATGAGCAAGGGTTGGAAAAATGGTCAAAGTTAATAGTAAATTTTTTTCTGGGTGGCCATTCTGCAACATTCATCAGACAGTTTGGAACAGTTTTATTATCCAACACACAGAGATTGGTTAAATAAACTAAGATGTATCTACACATTGAAATATGATTGAGCATCAAAAATAACATTGAGGAAGCATCAAAAATAACATTAAAGACATGAAAAGACATCTATAATAAAGGATGATGTAGGGGGAGAAGCAGGCTATAAAACCACATGTATCGTATGATTCCATTTCTATAAATAAAGAGCCATAGAAAAATGTCTCAAGGTAAGTAGTAGTGTGAAAAGGGTTATTTCTAGGTAGTGGAATCACAGGTAATTTTTGTATTCCTATTTTTGCTTATCTGTATTTTGTGCAAAAAAAAAAAAAATACCTACCCAGTTTATAATAAGAAAATGGGAGATTTAGAAAATAATCACACCCAGTTCCTATAATGATATTCTGTAGATTCAAAGAAAGTCTGTTAATTAGAGGTAAGAAAACAATTTTTCTCCGTGACCTCTATAATTCTATAATGTTCTTTTTCTGTTTTGTTCTTCATGACTACAAATTAAAGTATATTTGGGGGAACTAGCAATGAATAGATTGGATAAAGACTGAAACTACCTGTGTAAATACTAAAAATGTAAGAACAAAAGAGTTTAATCCCAATAAACCAATATCATATAAACTGTAGCATTTAAAGGAAAGTATGTTGTATATTTATCATATTAATTACTTTTAGAACTAAAATAAGGATTTATCTTAAACATTAAAAAAATTATATAACAATCATCTTCTTGGACTTAATATTTATATAAGTATTATTATATTATCCAAAAGAAATTATTTCAATGCACATAAAACTTGTAATTAAATTCTTACTAAACTTTTTGTCTATGAGGCAGTCTTTAAGTGGTTTCAGTCATGTCCCATTTTCTTAATTTTCAACCATAGTCATAAATTAAAATCAAACCTTAGCACACTACACTGCTGACTTATTGAGTTCATTCACCTTCACAGTTTCATCTAAGACCTTACTGGAATAAACAAAAGCAAAGACTAACTGCAGATGTATCTTTGGAGGGGCGCCTGGGTGGCTTGGTTGGTTGGGCGACTGCCTTCGGTTCAGGTCATGATCCTGGAGTTCTGGGATGGAGTCCCGCATCAGGCTCCCAACTCCATGGGGAGTCTGCTTCTTTCTCTGACCTTCTCCCCTCTCATGCTCTCTCACTCTCTCTCTCTCAAATAAATAAATAAAAATTTTTTAAAAAAGAAGTATCTTTGGAACTTTTTGATGAAGTCTCGAACTAGAAAGGGCATTAGTGGTGTGGCCATCTGTTGTCATAAAACAATCACATGACAAAACCATCTATAAAAAAGTAGCTTATTTATTTTAGGATGACAACAAATTATTCAGGAACCTAGGCAGGAAAATCACTCATTCTGAATTCTGGAAAATATTCAGGAATTTGGAAATATTTGTATAAAGCTTGCTCATATTTGTTTAATTCATCCTATCCAATTTTAGCAGGGAAATTTTATTTATTCAAACTAACCATAATTAATATCGGGTGTTGTTTTTGTGTCCAACATGTGGTTGTAGTATAATTTTATGTTTGAGGCTATGTGAAATAATACGTCATGAGAATTAGATCATTAGACTATGAAGAAATATTAAAAGCCTTGGGTGAGGGTTTTGGAACTAGCATTGGAAATAAATATCAATTTATTATTTTTTTTAAATTCAGGATTAGGTCTAATAAATTTATTTTAGGGCCAGATGTTTATGACTTCCATGACAAAATAACACCTGTTATTTCTAGTTATTAATTATTAAGAAGTACAGCAATGAACTAATTTTTTAAATGAAAAATGTCTTATTTGAAATAAATCACACCAGAACTATTCAAATAAGCCTTGAAAAGTACTTTATACTTAATAAGCAGTAAGGGAATGGCCATTTTATAATGCAAAATGGAACATTATTTATCTTTTTACAATAATTCAAAAGTAAGCATTCTTCTTCATCTGCATAGACTTCCTGCATCATGTGCTTAAAAAATGAAAGACTTATGGTCTTTTTGATTAAAACAAAATACTCAGTACTTGTCACTAGGCATATATTAAGCAAATGAAAGGTACTAGCTAGCATGACATGAAGCTTTATCTTCAGATAAGAACATGTTCTCAATAGAAAGATTCAGTAATTCTAAGTCATGCATTTCATTGAAACAGTTATAAACAGATGGACAAAGCAACACACACGCGCGCGCGCGCGCGCCAGTCAATTTTTGTAGAGATGGATGAGCCGTTACACGCAATCACTGCAAAAACAGAAAAACCAAAACTTCCTCACAAATAGTCAAAAGCAATGTAGATACGGTATCTTAGTTGAAAGATACAGATACAATCTGGATCTCAGAAGGATGAGAAATGTGCGTGAACCTAATGACAGCCTGGTGAATTGTGGGGTAGAAAAGAGAACAGAAATAAAAGTTATCTTCAGAGTTAGTGTTTCTGATAAGGTGGTCATTATCAATGAGAGAGTGCTGATAGGAAAACAGGAGAGATTAGGAGAGGATAACAGGGCCTGTTTCCCAGTGTGGGAATTACAGACAGTAAAGGTCTTTTTGTCAATGTCTACATGGGATATATAATCTATATTCTATTTTATATTCTGTAAAGAAAATTTTTAGTGGGAATAACCACTAAATTTAGAGGATTAGGACCAAGAATAGCAACATTTCTTCTAAATGGGGCTGAAGGAATGAGAAATTTGGGAAAGCATCTCTTTAGTTTGATTTGTTCCTCTCTTGTCCTTTCTGTTTCCCATTTTAAAATTGCTATTGCCTAGAGAATGTAGGTCCCTTTAATACCTAAAGTATAATTATCTGGTCAAGGGAGATAAAAGTTTTCATCCTTATAAGCTCAGTACGATATAAGGCTCCAGTTTGAACCCAAGTCCAGAAACTCGCTTAGTTTTCATTAAATCTTGAGAATTAAATGCATGCCTGGCGTTATACTAGGTGCTAACACAACAGAAGGTTATATTAACCTGTTTTAACCAAACTAAAAATAATGCAATTTAGGCATCTCTCCAGATTTCAGAACTCTGTAGATCAGTTAGAAGAAATAATTTCCAGAAAAGGAATTGGGCCTAAAATTAACTAGTTTATTGCTTCCCTAGAAGGAAAATACCATGATCCTTTACTTCTAGTAATATGCCATTCCAGATATTGTATAGAAAGTACAATAAAGAGAAAAGGAAAGAACTTGTCGATGGTATCAAACAGAGAGAACAAGCCATTATCTGATTATCCCACCTGTTGACTAGATATTCCCAGTTGAGCTGAATCCAATTCCAGGCCATATTCTTCCCGTAGCTGTTGTATGAGATATATCGGATAACTGTAAACACATCCTGAGTTTTAATAAGGTTTGGGTCCTTGAGCAAATCTAAATATCTAAGAAAACACAAATAGAAAAACAATTCAAAATGTTAACTATTAACTTTTTAAAAATTAACTGAATTTATTGTATACAAGCACTTCACCCACTTACCTATTATCCCCTTGAACTACAAAATTTTAAAAAACCAGTAAATTAAGGGAAAGTATTTATACTTTTATTTTCTAAAGAATAACAGTTACATCTTATTTGTTTTTCCCTAGATTGTAAGAAACAGCCTTCTAAAGCAATTTATATGGTTAGATTAATTAGCTCTAATTATAGTCTAATGCAAAGAAGTCCAAGATAAATTAAGTGACCAAATTGACAGATTTTTATTAACTGTATGCCATGGCTGTACCTAGAGGGAATATCTTTTTTTTTTAAATTTTATTTTTTATAAACATATAATATATTTTTATCCCCAGGGGTACAGGTCTGTGAATCGCCAGGTTTACACACTTCGCAGAACTCACCATAGCACATACCCTCCCCAATGTCCATAACCCCACCCCCCCAACCCCCCTCCCCCCATCAACCCTCAGTTTGTTTTGTGAGATTGAGAGTCACTTATGGTTTGTCTCCCTCCCAATCCCATCTTGTTTCATTTACTCCTCTCCTACACCCTTAACTCCCCATGTTGCATCTCCTCTCCCTCATATCAGGGAGATCATATGATAGTTGTCTTTCTCCGATTGACTTATTTCGCTAAGCATGATACCCTCTAGTTCCATCCATGTTGTCGCAAATGGCAAGATTTCATTTCTTTTGATGGCTGCATAGTATTCCATTGTGTATATATACCACATCTTCTTTATCCATTCGTCTGTTGATGGACATCTAGGTTCTTTCCATAGTTTGGCTATTGTAGACATATTGCTGCTATAAACATTTGGGTGCACGTGCCCCTCCGGATCACTACGTTTGTATCTTTAGGGTAAATACCCAGCAGTGCAATTGCTGGGTCATAGGGTAGTTCTATTTTCAACATTTTGAGGAACCTCCATGCTGTTTTCCAGAGTGGTTGCACCAGCTTGCATTCCCACCAACAGTGTAGGAGGGTTCCCCTTTCTCTACTTCCTCGCCAGCATCTGTCATTTCCTGACTTGTTAATTTTAGCCATTCTGACTGGTGTGAGGTGGTATCTCATTGTGGTTTTGATTTGTATTTCCCTGATGCCGAGTGATATGGAGCACTTTTTCATGTGTCTGTTGGCCATCTGGATGTCTTCTTTGCAGAAATGTCTGTTCATGTCTTCTGCCCATTTCTTGATTGGATTATTTGTTCTTTGGGTGTTGAGTTTGCTAAGTTCCTTATAGATTCTGGACACTAGCCCTTTATCTGATATGTCGTTTGCAAATATCTTCTCCCATTCTGTCAGTTGTCTTTTGGTTTTGTTAACTGTTTCCTTTGCTGTGCAAAAGCTTTTGATCTTGATAAAATCCCAATAGTTCATTTTTGCCCTTGCTTCCCTTGCCTTTGGCGATGTTCCTAGGAAGATGTTGCTGCGGCTGAGGTCGAACAGGTTGCTGCCTGTGTTCTCCTCAAGGATTTTGATGGATTCCTTTCTCACATTGAGGTCCTTCATCCATTTTGAGTCTATTTTCGGGTGTGGTGTAAGGAAATGATCCAATTTCATTTTTCTGCATGTGGCTGTCCAATTTTCCCAACACCATTTATTGAAGAGGCTGTCATTTTCCATTGAACATTCTTTCCTGCTTTGTCGAAGATTAGTTGACCATAGAGTTGAGGGTCTATTTCTGGGCTCTCTATTCTGTTCCATTGATCTATGTGTCTGTTTTTGTGCCAGTACCATGCTGTCTTGATGATGACAGCTTTGTAATTGAGCTTGAAGTCCGGAATTGTGATGCCACCAATTTTGGCTCTTTTTCAATATTCCTTTGGCTATTCGAGGTCTTTTCTGGTTCCATATAAATTTTAGGATTATTTGTTCCATTTCTTTGAAAAAAATGGATGGTACTTTGATAGGAATTGCATTAAATGTGTAGATTGCTTTAGGTAGCATAGACATTTTCACAATATTTATTCTTCCAATCCAAGAGCATGGAACATTTTTCCATTTCTTTGTGTCTTCCTCAATTTCTTTCATGAGTACTTTATAGTTTTCTGTGTATAGATTCTTAGTCTCTTTGGTTAGGTTTATTCCTAGGTATCTTATAGTTTTGGGTGCAATTATAAATGGGACTGACTCCTTAATTTCTCTTTCTTCTGTCTTGTTGTTGGTGTAGAGAAATGCAACTGGTTTCTGTGCATTGATTTTATATCCTGACACTTTACTGAATTCCTGTACAAGTTCTAGCAGTTTTGGAGTGGAGTCTTTTGGGTTTTCCACATATAGTATCATATCATCTGCAAAGAGTGATAGTTTGACTTCTACTTTGCCGATTTGGATGCCTTTAATTTCCTTTTGTTGTCTGATTGCTGAGGCTAGGACTTCTAGTACTATGTTGAATAGCAGTGGTGATAATGGACATCCCTGCCGTGTTCCTGACCTTAGCAGAAAAGCTTTCAGTTTTTCTCCATTGAGAATGATATTTGCGGTGGGTTTTTCATAGATGGCTTTGATAATATTGAGGTATGTACCCTCTATCCCTACTCTTTGAAGAGTTTTGATCAGGAAGGGATGCTGTACTTTGTCAAATGCTTTTTCAGCATCTATTGAGAGTATCATATGGTTTTTGGTCTTTCTTTTATTAATGTGTTGTATCACATTGATTTGCAGATGTTGAACCAACCTTGCAGCCCTAGAATAAATCCCACTTGGTCGTGGTGAATAATCCTTTTAATGTACTGTTGAATCCTATTGGCTAGTATTTTGGTGAGAATTTTCGCATCTGTGTTCATCAAGGATATTGGTCTGTAGTTCTCTCTTTTGATGGGATCCTTGTCTGGTTTGGGGATCAAGGTGATGCTGGCCTCATAAAATGCGTTTGGAACTTTTCCTTCCATTTCTATTTTTTGGAACAGTTTCAGGAGAACAGGAATTAGTTCTTCTTTAAATGTTTGGTAGAATTCCCCCGGGAAGCCGTCTGGCCCTGGGCTTTTGTTTGTTTGGAGATTTTTGATGACTGTTTCAATCTCCTTACTGGTTATGGGTCTGTTCAGGCTTCCTATTTCTTCCTGGTTCAGTTGTGGTAGTTTATATGTCTCTAGGAATGCATCCATTTCTTCTAGATTGTCAAATTTGTTGGCGTAGGGTTGCTCATAGTATGTTCTTATAATTGTCTGTATTTCCTTGGTGTTAGTTGTGATCTCTCCTCTTTCATTCGTGATTTTATTTATTTGGGTCCTTTCTCTTTTCTTTTTGATAAGTCTGGCCAGGGGCTTATCAATCTTATTAATTCTTTCAAAGAACCAGCTCCTAGTTTCATTGATTTGTTCTATTGTTTTTTTGGTTTCTATTTCATTGATTTCTGCTCTGATCTTTATGATTTCTCTTCTCCTGCTGGGTTTAGGGTTTCTTTCTTGTTCTTTCTCCAGCTCCTTTAGGTGTAGGGTTAGGTTGTGTACCTGAGACCTTTCTTGTTTCTTGAGAAAGGCTTGTACCGCTATATATTTTCCTCTCAGGACTGCCTTTGCTGTGTCCCACAGATTTTGAACCGTTGTGGTTTCATTATCATTTGTTTCCATGAATTTTTTCAATTCTTCTTTAATTTCCTGGTTGACCCATTCATTCTTTAGAAGGATGCTGTTTAGTCGCCATGTATTTGGGTTCTTTCCAAATTTCCTCTTGTGATTGAGTTCTAGCTTCAGAGCATTGTGGTCTGAAAATATGCAGGGAATGATCCCAATCTTTTGATACCGGTTGAGACCTGATTTAGGACCGAGGATGTGATCTATTCTGGAGAATGCTCCATGTGCACTAGAGAAGATTGTGTATTCTGTTGCTTTGGGATGAAATGTTCTGAATATATCTGTGATGTCCGTCCGGTCCAGTGTGTCATTTAAGGCTTTTATTTCCTTGTTGATCTTTTGCTTGGATGATCTGTCCATTTCAGTGAGGGGAGTGTTAAAGTCCCCTACTATTATTCTATTATTGTCGATGTATTTCTTTGATTTTGTTATTAATTGGTTTATATAGTTGGCTGCTCCCACGTTAGGGGCATAGATATTTACAATTGTTAGATCTTCTTGTTGGACAGATCCTTTGAGTATGATATAGTGTCCTTCCTCATCTCTTATTCTAGTCTTTGGCTTAAAATCTAATTGATCTGATATAAGGATTGCCACTCCTGCTTTCTTCTGATGTCCATTAGCATGGTAAATTCTTTCCACCCCTTCACTTTAAATCTGGAGGTGTCCTCGGGTTTAAAATGAGTTTCTTGTAGGCAACATATAGATGGGTTTTGTTTTTTTATCCATTCTGATACCCTGTGTCTTTTGATTGGGGCATTTAGCCCATTAACATTCAGGGTAACTATTGAGAGATATGAATTTAGTGCCATTGTATTGCCTGTAAGGTGACTGTTACTGTATATTGTTTCTGTTCCTTTCTGATCTACTAGTTTTAGGGTGTCTCTTTGCTTAGAGGACTCCTTTCAATATTTCCTGTAGAGCTGGCTTGGTGTTTGCAAATTCTTTCTGTTTTTGTTTGTCCTGGAAGCTTTTAATCTCTCCTTCTATTTTCAATGATAGCCTAGCTGGATATAGTATTCTTGGCTGCATGTTTTTCTCGTTTAGTGCTCTGAATATATCATTCCAGCTCTTTCTGGCCTGCCAGGTCTCTGTGGATAAGTCTGCTGCCAATCTAATATTTTTACCATTGTATGTTACAGACTTCTTTTCCCAGGCTGCTTTCAGGATTTTCTCTTTGTCACTAAGACTTGTAAATTTTACTATTAGGTGACGGGGTGTGGACCTATTCTTATTGATTTTGAGGGGGGTTCTCTGAACCTCTTGGATTTTGATGCTTGTTCCCTTTGCCATATTGGGGAAATTTTCTCCAATAATTCTCTCCAATATACCTTCTGCTCCCCTTTCTCTTTCTTCTTCTTCTGGAATCTCAATTATTCTAATGTTGTTTCGTCTTATGGTGTCACTTATCTCTCGAATTCTGCCCTCATGGTCCAGTAGCTGTTTGTTCCTCTTTTGCTCAGCTTCTTTATTCTCTGTCATTTGGTCTTCTATATCGCTAATTCTTTCTTCTGCCTCATTTATCCTAGCAGTGAGAGCCTCCATTTTTGATTGCACCTCATTAATAGCTTTTTTGATTTCAACTTGGTTAGATTTTAGTTCTTTTATTTCTCCAGAAAGGGCTTTTATATCTCCTGAGAGGGTTTCTCTAATATCTTCCATGCCTTTTTGGAGCCCGGCTAGAACTTGAGAATCGTCATTCTGAACTCTAGATCTGACATATTACCAATGTCTGTATTGATTAGGTCCCTAGCCTTTGGTACTGCCTCTTGTCCTTTTTTTTTTTTTTTTGTGGTGAATTTTTCCGCCTTGTCATTTTGTCCAGATAAGAGTATACGAAGGAGCAAGTAAAATGCTAAAATGGTGGCAACAACCCCAGGAAAATATGCTTTCAGAAAGTGGTTGATTTTGTTTCTAGAATTGCTGTTCTTCTTCTCTTCGATCTCCCATTGGATTTGTAGGTGTTTGCAATCTTTAGATAAGTTATCTAGCTGATCTCCTGCTACCTGAAGTAGTCTCAGCCTGCTACTTCTCCGCCATCTTGACTCCTCCGCTTGTTTCTATTTGCTCATTCTTAATAGTCATTACTTATAAGAAACTATTTGCACCATTTCTTCATTACCAGCCCGACGCGGGCGGCCGCAGCTGCAGCGCGGGGATCCCGGGTGGCGCGTCCGGAACTTCATTCAAGCGCCCAGACCGCTCTCTGGAACGGGAAACCCAGACGGCCCGGCGAGGATGCGAATTGGCTGCACTTTGTCGTCAGGAATCGTTACGAATGCCTAGAGGGAATATCTTGACATACTCTACACCATTCAACTTCTAGAAACTGCACTTTAGTGATAGTCCTGAATTTTTGTGTAACTTATCACTCATCCTCTAATTCACAAGAGTCTTGGTAAGACATGTAAGCACTTGCTAATTTTCTCATCAGATAATCAGCACAGTGGCATCAAAATAATGGATCAATATGATATTTTATGGAATGACAAAATGATCAAGTTCTTGATAGACTATTTTAGAGCCAAGGGCAGAAGAATGGACATCCACCCTAAAGCAAGATGGTGAAGAAGTATTGCTGGCTTTGTTTCTGGTAATCCTTACAAATTGGTTAATGCATCATAATTTCCTATTTATATTCTGCCTCGTTCATGACCTACACATTTCTCAAGGATAGATAATGATATATATATATATATATATATATATATATATATATGGCCTTATTCATTTTTATTCCCACAGTTTATATACCTACACATAGAAAGGACATCCTATATGTTGGTTAAGTGAATGCAGTAAATAACTCAGAAACCATAAGTAGGCAACAAATGAATTAGGGCAGATGCTAGTTGATTTGGGGCATGTGTGTAGTTGCAGAAGATTCATAGATGTGCTTCAAGCAGTCTTTCTGAGTGGAATATAAATATATTTTGTGTGTATGTGTGCATATTGTGGCACATACTCCTCTGATGACAGAAACCAATTTGTTCTGGGTTTTGGATCAAGGTCTCCTTGATCCTAGGGAAGTAGGTAGGCTCCTACCCCAGCTGTAGAGTATGATGATGGCCCAAATCAGTCAAAGGAATTCAAGTTCATCCTCTCTGGCAAACGACCAAGAGGTAGACCTAGAGTATAACCCAGAATGATCAAGTGTGATCCAGTTCTGGTTATGAGGGGAAGCGGAAATAACTCACCTTTAGCATAAAAGACAAAGCCTTGTGAGTAGGAACTCTTTTGTCCTTGCTCTTCTTTCACTAAACATATTTGTGTGAAGACAAACTATTTGGAGCTCTCGAGGTTATGAGACATCCAACATGTTGAGGATGACAGAAAGAAAAACACCCCAGGTCCTGAATCACAATGTTGAACCACTGCTCACAACTAGAAACTGCTGACTCCCAGAGTGTCTTCATATGAGATTACATTTCTTTATTCCACTCTTACATGGATATTTTGTTTCTTGCTGGGAAAATAAGTTTTAATAGATGTTCTTGGAAACGTATCCTACTTTAATTCACATCTTAAAGTGACCGTGACACATAAACCATCAAATGCCACTCATATGAATGAAAAAAAAAAAAACTTACCTTGACAAAAGAGTAACATTCTTCACCGATGCTAATCCATACAACAGTTTTTCTTTTTCCTGAGCTAATGAAGTTTTCTGGTATTGATCAAGAGTGTAGTTCCATGAAGTCTCATTGCCAGAGTTCTGCATTCCATACCGATATACCAGAAGCCTGAGATTTACAGGAAGCCTAGAAGAAGAAACAATGTTTCAGAGATTTTTATTCTTCATTTCTAAGTTTGAGGTCCTCTAGAAATGAGCACATGAACAGTCACCTTACTGTCCCACTTAGCCACTGCTGAAATAATTGGGTAGCATTGTCCAATGCTTCTTGATCTCCCATTTTGCACGCAAACCCTAACACAGAGGCACGGAGCAACCTTAAAAACAAACACACACAAAGCAGGAGCTGTGAGCACTTTTTAACATGTTTTAACACATACAAACAAATATTAAATGAAAATTAGTTTTAAAAATGTAAGAAATAACTTTGTAATGTGGCCTCCTTCATCATTCCATCCCAGAAGATCTGCAATGGGCTTCACTTGACTTTGGAAGTATTTCTGAAATAAAAGCACCATGTACAATGAGTAATAATTTACTATTTATCAACAGTTCCTCATTTATTATAATCTATGGCCCCCTGTTGTAATCTTCTTTCCTACTAGTTCAGAGAACTTTGGGCCTCTCCTTAGGAAAGAGATGTTTTCAGTTCTTATCACATGGCAAATTTGCTTCAGTTCTGAAGATAAGAACATCCTGGATCATTCTCTAATGTTTTATAAAATTTTGGGTAAGCTCCTTTTAACCTCTACTTTTTAGTTAACATTTGTAAGAAATGGAGTAACGCCTGACATACTTATTGCACTAAGAAGATTAATCAAGTATTGATGAAATAAAAGTACTGATAACTAATATATATATGCCGCCTTTGGGTTTACAAAGGATGTTTATTTTATATGACCTATACTATCCTATTGCCGTAGGCAAGGATGGACCGACATTCCTATTGTATGAAGGAAATGAAGACCACAAATATTAAATCGTTTGTCCAGTTATTGTCCAGGAATAAGGAAACAAAATGTTATATATTAGTAAGAATAAATTCATTTTAACATAGATAAATCCATTGAAAATAGGATCTAGTTAGTATTTTATCTATTGTAACAAGACAATATATTGTACTATATTCTTTCTAACACTAAAATATATCGTAAAGTGGTATACTGAACCAGAAATACTGGCACATTTCAAGTTGGAAAAAAATAAAGATAGTATCTTTTTGGTTGGACTAGTTGTGTCATTGTACTTTCCTTTAATTTCACTTGGCACATGGATATGCTCTTGTATCTCTCAGAAGCTCCTTGTCTCAGAAATCTCCTTATTCTGCTCACCGCTGCATATTTACTGTCATAAGATATAACATTAACATCACCTCAATCACAGGGTATAGCTCTTTATCATCTTCAAACATGCTAATAATATAGGTTACAGCTGAAATTGCTCTCTGCCATGGTAAAAAGTCTTCTTCCATTCTGAGATACTTGGTCAGGTTTAGAGCCATCTTATAATCTAGAAGTTGAGCTCTAAGGAAGAGAAAAAAAAACATTAATTAAAAACTATAGACTAAAAACAAAACAAAACAAAACAATCCAACCATAGACTAGTACTCATTTGACCAAAAGTACTAATATGGAAATCATAGAATTCAATGTTAATGACAATCCTTCTATTAAGCAGTTAAGAAAATGATTTATTTGGGGGGACACAATCAAAGAAGCTTGTTCACAATGATGTCTTAGCGCTTTCATATATTCAATAGTAAAGAGGAAGACAGAACATTAAAAAGTACATTTGAAAAATCGCTGAGGAGAAATTCTGGATAAAACTAAAGCCATTTAGCTATAGTTAATATTGATGGATAGACACAAGCCGATTATAATGTACAAATGTGGGGCACCTTGATGGCTCAGTGGGTTAGGTGTCTGACTCTTGATTTTGGCTCAGGTCATGATCTCAGTGTTGTAGGATCAAGCCCCACATTGGGATCCATGCTGAGCAAGGAGTCTACTTGAGGTTCTATCTAAATATATAAATAAATAAATCTTTAAAAAATACTTTATAAGAGGGCCACCTGGGTGGCTCAGTGGGTTAAGCCTCTGCCTTCGGCTCAGGTCATGATCTCAGGGTCCTGGGATCGAGCCCTGCATCAGGCTCTCTGCTCATCAGGGAGCCTGCTTCCTCCTCTCTGCCTGCCTCTCTGCCTACCTGTGATCTCTCTCTTTGTCAAATAAATAAATAAAATCTTTTAAAAAATTCTTTATAAGAAAATAATGTATATAAATGTGCCATGATAAATATATCTTATTAAAATGACTTACCTTTGATATGAAGAGGAGACATAACAATACTCACGAATTATGAATGCATAAAACATTCCAGTTGAACTAGTTTATCCCCTTAAAACATTTCCTTTTTCATACTTTTTCCCAATATTGACAATTAAAAAATGGATTTTGTTCCTCCACAAAATTTGAAGTTTCTATTGACACTCAAAGTTTAAAGAATCCAATTTCTTCCTTAAAAGGGATTCTAGAACCTTTTGAAATACTGTTCTCAGAAACCTGTTATGTCTCAAATTTTAGCCTAGGTTTTAAAAAAAACCTGAGATGGGAATTCTGCCTTTTCAAACCCACATTTTGAAAGTTTAAATTAAAGAATAAATTTTGAATTTTTTAACTGGTTATACTGAAGCATTGAATGCTACTATGTTTGAAAGTATTTTGTGAGTGAAGAATGAATTATATCTTGATTTCTCCCCAAGAGTTTGATTAGAGGACGAACTAGTAGTATTGGACAGATAGATAAGAATGAGAATTTTGGCATCATTTGATTTGTACTAATGAGATACGATACAGTGCTTGTTTTCAGTGCAGAAAGCTGACTTCTTCTATTTTCTCAGGTCCTGATCTTATTTAGAAAGAATTATATTCAGGAGCATGCAGCCTCCCTTAATAAAAGCACTACTAAATAATATTAAGAAATGGAGTGATTTCTTGAGAATGTTTGTTAAGGAAAAAAAATTATAAAATTTTGTGTTGATATTTGAAACTTGAGAATTTTCTAATTTTAATGATTCTCTATTTTCCCTGGTGGATAGAACAGTTAACTATGTCCAGCTGAAGATTTTAAGGTGTTTATGAAGAATAATCATTGCTCTAAGGATCAATTTAGCAAAGAGAATAATGAAAGTTTAGGAAAAATGAGCATTTGGTCAGAAACCAGGTGGTCTGTACATTTCAGGTAGGTGAAAAGATTAAAGGGAATGGGTCTTGGTTACCAGGGCCAGAAGAATTAGCTAATTAGGTAGCATAAGTAGAAGTAAGAAGGGAATCCAGTTATCCAAAAATCAGAGATTCTGAGGAAATACTGTGTATTCAAATGTTGAAAATCAATATCCTATCCTATTGCCTTATTTTTCCAGCAGGCTTGATAACTATACAATAGTTCCATTTTGGTATCATTTGTTTTCTTTAAGTCTGAGTCATATGGTCAGAACATCGGACTGGGAGTGATTTTTTGCTGGTTATTACAAGGATAACATTTGAGAATTTAGCTGAGATATTTTTCATTTCCCACAAATAATGTTACTCTGTAGCTCCTACTGGTCGTATTTGATTCTCCAGAGGAAGAGCAGTATCATTTAGAACCATGATTCTCAAAGTGGAGCATCTATCAACAACACCTGGAAAGTTCATTAAATCACATATTCCCGCCCCCACCCCCACCCCCAGAGTTTCTGATTTAGCAGTTTTGGAGTAGGGCCAAAGAATTTGCATTTCTTATAAGCTCCCCTGGGCAGTGTTGATACTGGTGGGGCCCCATTTGAAGACCTGGTTTTGAGAACAAAGACATCTATAGTGCCCTTCTCAGATCCCCTTACAGTGCTTGGTTGGCTCACAGCTGCCACCTTCTTCAGAGAAGAGCACTTGGCCAAATACATCCATCTTGCCTAAGAGGTAATGCAATACATCACTCCAGGCCATTAATTCTCTGATTCAGGAAGGCAACAAGCCAGCCTGCTTCCTTCAAGTTTGACCCACTTTATAGCATAATTCATAGCTTTCTAGTGGAATCTGGCAAAGCTAGACTCCATCTGAGACCATATCATGGCTCAGCTTTTTATCCCTGCCCCACCCTCTTTTTCATACTCCCTATCTCATGAGAGTACTCTCTCAATAACCTACATGTACATGAACCTTTTCAAATACTGCTTCTAGGGAGCTCAATCTAAGACAGCATTCTTAAGCAACTTTGAGTCTCAAACTCCATTTGTTAAATCCACAGGCATACAGCAGTTCTGAAAGCCAGATATGGTTAAGAATTTTATTTTATTTTATTTTAAAGATTTTTGGGGGGTGTCTGGGTGGCTCAGTTGTTTAAGCATCTGATTTTAGCTCAAGTCACGATCCCAAGGTCCTGGGATCGAGTCCCATGTCAGGCTCCCTGCTCAGTGGGGAGTCTGCTTTTCCCCTTCTTTCTGCCCTTCTCCTTGGCTTGTGCTCTTTCTTTCCCTCTCTCTCTCTCTCTCTCAAATGAATAAATAAAATCTTTAAAAAATTTTTTTTTATTTGAGAGAGTGAGTGAGAGAGAGAGAGCAGGAGTGGGAAGAGGGAGAGGGAGAAGCAGAATCCCCATTGAGCAGGGAGCCTGATGTGGGGCTCGATCCCAGGACTCTCTGATCATGATCTGAGCCAAAGGCAGAAGCTTAACCAACTAAGTCATCCAGGCATCTCAATAATTTTCTTTATTTAAAAATCTTCCATCAATCTAATAAAAGCCCAGCCTGAGGGACTCAAATCATAGAACTGTCCTATCATCTGGAGAAGTTGGAGGCTCTAAGTTAAAGACAGTTCCCACCAGACTCGATGGAAAAAAGGACAAATGGGTCTAATGAGAGAATTCTTGCCCTCCTATCTTGGGCTGAGGCACCCAGGAAGTTTGGGGGAATCATATAACAAAAGGCTTGTCTTGGCTTCCCTGGGTATGACCTGGAAGTACATTCCAGTCCTCAGAGAAGCCGACTTAAGCATAGTGTCTTATCTAATGTCGCTCTTCACTGGGACATTAGAAACAGTATGGAAAAGTGTCTAGGTTGATGCAGCTGACCCCATGTGCTCATTTCCCAGCAAAGTCTTTGGTGGTGTGGAGAATTTCAAAAAATCCCCATTGTGTCTGATTTCTCAGTGTTCATTTGCCAACTAAATTCGTATTTCTGGCTCATAACAGTCTTTTTGCAAAGAACTGGGTCCTTTTGGAGTCTTTCTGATTACCCTACTTCTCCTTTCTCTAAAAGGCAGCGTGAGGATGGGGATGGAGGCGGGGCGGCGGTAGGAGGGTGAAGTTGCTTATCCAGTTCTGTGTTGTGCTCTGGTTACCTCTGCAAACACCTGTAAAATGGTAAAACCAGTGACCCTAGAGGTCTGTAATCTTGGTGTGGCTGATGTTCACTTGGTGGCCTTTATTTGCTAACTTGATTCTCACCTCGGATATCATTGGAGCCACTGCTGTGTGAGGCGGGGCTAAAATTCTGCTTGGATCATTAGCGTAAGTGGCCTTTTAAGCCATCCTTTCCTCACCTAGAGACTCCTGCTCCCACCCACCGACCTGTTAGCCAGTGCTCTCTGCTTTGCCTTGTGTTATTCCTCACCCCTCTCCTGGCTTCACCACACAGTGGGCTACAGAGCACAATCCAAGCTATTGAAAAGGAAAACCCTACTGTAACAGGTGGACAAAAAAGGATTCTTTCTGTCTCTGTTTTGGCAAGGCTCTTTGCCTAACCCCCAAACAAGGCTTGTTGGCCTAAGCCCCAAAGATGCAGACCCACCAAACTGGAACTAACATGGTCAGGAGAGATTTTTGTGACCCTTAGTTGATAACCCATCACCAGCCTATTAAAGACATTGGAGAAGCTAAGGGGCAGAAGGAGACATTTTAACAGAGGGCTTCAGGGGATCACTGTCAGGGTACTGTGAATGCTCTCCTCCCACAGGAGAGAGGACGATACAGGAGGCTTTTCACCTCACTTCAAGCCTAAGAAAAGGGGTTGTAGTGAAAACACTGGAAGAGTTTTACCTGTGTATCATGGAGTTTGGGGACACAGCGGCCTGGTATCTGATACCCTGAGAAATCTAAAGGATAAGAAACTACGGGTGACTACGGCTCTAACTTCAGAATAAAGAGATAAGACTGTGTGGGCTGGCCCATCCTTCCAGACGTTGTTGGGGGAAAAGATATATGAACACTTCTTATGGACCAGATGTGGTTCAGAGTTTTTCACTCACCCACCTCAAGGAACTGCAAGAGAAAGATCTTAGCAATCAAAATGAGTATGGATGGCAAATACTCCAAGAAAACATCACATAGGAAAGTCAGTATTAGACATCTTCAAAGTCCAGAGAGGATCAAATGTAAACAACATGTCAGGATCTTTCCTTCCCTTCACTTGCTCTCCCTCCCTGCTCTCCTGGCCTTAGCGCTGGAGGAGTCAGAGGCAGTCTGGCGAGTGAGGAGCAGAAGTTCCTGCAACAAGATGTTGAAGACGTCAAGCACCTGGTTTCCACTGCAGGTGGCTGGCCTGACACCAGCCTGAGTTGGGGACAGGGAGAAACTTTAAATGCAGTTGATAACTCTGATGGTTTTACAGGACGGGGCTCACACTCAAACTGAGCCTGTCTGGAGGACTTGAAGTAGCTGGGAGAATTTTTATTCCTTGTCTTGAGCAAATGTGCCTATCTGGATATTCATCTGGGACAGTAAGAGTACTAGCTCCTCAAATTTGGGGACAAGGGAATTAATTAAATGCTTATATTTAGATGTGCTCTTTTACTCTGCTTATGAAAATGATAGTTAACATTTCTTTTTGAACACCCAAGTGGTACTGTATAAATTCACAGGCACTTACCTGTTCAACTATATGTTTCTCCTTTTTTCTCCCTAAAGCTTCTGAGTGAACTGCACTTAGCTGTAGCCAACACTGGTGGACTCTACTTCTCTGAGTCCTGTTTCCCTCATGTGTTACAGAAGGAAATTGAGTGATAACTAAATAGCTCTGCTGATAACTCAGATATTTTCCAGATCAGTTGCTGTGTGATTCTACGTATTTTTTGGTTTTCAAGTGAGTCTCTCATTCTTCATTTCCATATCTCTCCAAAATTTTATGGGGGCTATGGCAAAGGAGCTGAGCAAATGCAAGAAAGTCTTTAAATTGTGCGAGTTATTTGCTTTATACACAGTACCCAAGAGAGACCTGTTCAAGAGGCTTTCATTTCTTAAAGCAAGAAGAACTGTCTGCATTGTGTTGTGATGGAAATTAAATTATAAAGATTTTGTAGTTCTGTGTAATTTCTAAGAGCCAAAATGCCAAGCTTTAGAAAAGGTCATGATGCGTTTCTAGGAGAGTTTTCCCCCTAAAGAATTCTTAATGGTTCTCTTGTATTTTTAAAATGTTGATTATCTTCCTTTATCACTTAAGTTCCCAGGCCTATGAACTGTCTGGTACAGTCAAGTGGTATACTTTATTAAGCACTTGCTATGGGCCAGACATTGTTTGGGGTGCTTTATGTGCATTATTTCATTTGTTTCTTACAAAAGAAATCTTATAAGGTCTTATAATCTTGTAAGTCTTATAAGGTCATCTCCCTTTTACTCATAAGGAAATCGAGTCAGAGATTGGTTAAGAAATTTACTCAAGGTTATACAGAACCAAGATCTGAATCGTTTCAGAGCCTGTTTTGTAACCCTATCCATTCCCTCCTAAAAAATGTCAAGAAGGTCTTCTGACTTCCAGTATCTCATCTAGGAAGTCTGTCGAAAATAGTTCTCCCGTGCCTTTAGTGCTGGTGTACTATCTTTCAGACATGTGTTCGGCTCATATTTAATGAGCTTCTGTCATGGGCCAGTCACAGTTAGGAGCTGGGAATAAAATGAATAGGAACATGATCTGGGTGCCTACCCTCACATACCTGACGGTTTGGTAGGTAAGATAGACAGTTAATAAGAAATGACAGCATAACACTGTGGCTAAACACAAGGGCCCATGAAAGGGACACCCAATCCAAACAAAGGGACAGTGAAGGTTTTTTGAAGAAGTAGCAGCTCATTCTCGGTACACTGCATGTATCTAGGAGGAGGCCACTACAAAGCCAGAAAAACCTACTGTTTGTGTCCCTAGCTCCTATAGAAGTACCAGAAATTCAACAAATATCTGTTGAATTAGTAGTGTCAGACTACTTAAAAACAAAACAAAACAAAAAATCTCAAAGACAGTATGGTTACTACTCCTTAATTCCCCTAATCAATGTTGATTTTTTTTTTCTAAGTGTAGGTCACCTTCAGGCCATGAAAACAAAAAAAAAGTCCAGTTTCTTAGGCGGTACCTTAATTCTGATCAATCCTAGAGTACCATGTCTCATTCTTCTTACCCTGATGACCTGAACAAGAGTTGACAACTTTAGCCATAAACTCATATAGTGGGCTTTGGCTCATAGAAGTAAGTTAATGAAACACATTGTTGTTTCATTAAATCGAATTATGAAGGTGCACTTCTGAACATTTGCAAATGTCACTCCTAATTAGCTCAAGGACTTTGATACAGATGAACCCTACTCAAAGTCAATATGGTAGGTGAGCTTTTGTGTGTCTGCTAACAGCAAATTGCAGTAGTTTGAATATGATGTTTATGCGAGTTTTAAAAAAGAGAGTTAAGGAAGACAATAATGTTATAAATAGTGACTTTGGCTATTTTAAACTATAATTAGTACTTAAACTTCATGGCAATTTATCAAGAAAATAGATTTATGAAAAAATCCACAGTATTTTAAATAGCTCAATCTCATTCCAAAACTCACCTTGCCAAGGCAAAAACATCGTCAATAAGACTTGCACGGTCAGCAGAAGAAAAGTCCTGAAAAGAAGAAGAAAAAGAGGTAAGTAGCACAATTCCTAAACCAAAGCATGTTCAGAAAGTTAATATCATGAAGATTCTGTTCTTAGAGCAAAAATAAAACAATTCATGACTACTGCTAGTCTTACCGTGTGGTTGCTGGAGAGATGGGTAGCTATCCATTCCCAAGTTGGTACTTCATAATTTACACGATAAAACCCAATATGATCTGGGTTTATTTTGAGAAAAACATTTCCAGCAGGATTCAAAGTGATTCCTGTGGTAGTAAATAAACACTAATGAGAAACATGTTTGCATATACTGTAAACACAGAGAAATTAGGCCCAGAGGGTCAGAAGAAAAGAAAAGAAAAATATCAACCGAAGGAGTCAAGTTTGATTTGGATCCAAAGCCCCAAAGCCTAATTCTTATTTAGTTGCCTAATTTTAGAATGTCACTGTAGCACATGAGCTGAAGAAGAATAACCAATGTAAATAAGTGTCCTGTGATTTGTGACTTATACTCCTTACTGGTAGAAGCTTGCCAAATGAGTGAAATAATTCCATGCTTTTCAATCCTCCAACAGAAGAAAACAATGCCAAAAGACAAAGAGGTCCTTGCTTTTGGGGGTAGTCCATATAATGCTAATCATGATGGATTAATTACACAAAGAGTACTCATTGGACAGCCTGGGGAGGGGATAAAAATGTAAACATCTAAAAGAATACTTTATTTATTAAAATCAACATTCAAATTGATGGCATTGCCTATTGCCTAGCAAAATAATGATTTGAGATCTGTAATGCTTTTAAAACGTCAAGAAGGCCTGCAGTAGAACTGAAATCCAAACACAACATTCTCGATTTTGTAATCCGTGTCATACTGGCTCTTCTAATTTTATTTATCTTTGTAAAGTCTTCTCTTTCCTTATTTCAATTGATTACATCAATGCTTTTCATCAAAGGATTTGCCAAATTAACTCTCTTTCTAAAGTAGCACCCAGTATTTACACAGGGCTCTAGTATATAGATTTTTAGAGGATCAACATTGAAGGAACAGAGACTTATGTTCGAAGTTAAAAAAAAAAATTCATGTAAAATAGTAACTGTGCTCTGACACGACCAGTTTTCATTAGTTAGCATTGCTTCTATACTTTTTAATTCATACACTCTTTTGTTTGCAAGGACAATATACACTTTAAATAATTGTGGGGAATACTGCATCTATTGAGAAGTTTCAAATAGTTTAATGTAGTGGCTCTGTAAGGATGAGATCCTGGAAAATGGAAGATGAGGCTGGAAATAGAGTCTAGAGCTCTGGAGTACAAGAGCCACGTGCCATGTGAAGGAATCCATCTTCTGAAAGATGGTCACATAGAAAAGATCTTTAAGCAGGGAAATAACATGCTCAAGTGTGCTTTCTAGAAAGATAATTTTGATGGTGGTACAAGAGGTATATTGGAAGGAGATTTTAAAGTCTCCCGTAATCATCCAAGGCAAGAGGGAAGGAGGGCTTACTCCAATGGAGGTAATGAAAAAAAGAAAAAAGGTGATGTTTTCAAGACCCATTACAAGTAAAATCGACAGTTGGTTTCCTTACTTGAGTGGACCATCAGAGGAGGGGGAAATGGCTCGGATGATTAGATAAGTAATGATGCTGCCATTACAGAATAGAGGCAGATGAGTTAGTTTGGGAGGGAAGAAGCTTTAAACTTTGGAAGTGTTCACAGGTTTGGAAGACATCCAGGACACAGTAGTTTTTCATAATATATGAGTAAGCTCTCCAACAAGACAATACTTTTTTTTAAGGAATGTTCAGAGTAGGTGCTTGACAAATTATAAACCTTTACCTCATTCACGCAGTATTTATCTTTCTTTGTCATTCTCCCATGGACAAGTTGTTGAAAGGAAGCTAATCTTCTGGCAACTGTGTGCTTTGAATGTTTGTATCTGGAGGAGAGCCTCTTGCTAAGCACAGACCCATACGTTAATAAGAAAAAGAGCATGAACTTTTGAGTCTGACAGATCTAGGACAAAACCCTCGCTCTGTGACTAACTAGCTGTGTGATCTTGGCCAAATCACTTGACCTCTCTGTGTCCCTGTTCACCATAAGGGAAATAGGGATAAAAATCCCTCACAGGGCTGTTGTGAAGATTAAATAAGATAACATCGGTAAAGTGTTGGTCACACAGTTATTTGTCCAACAGATGGTAGCTATCCTCCTTATTATGAAAGGGGATATGCCGCAGTTCTATAAATAGTGAGGCAAATATAAATAACATTGAGAAGTTCCTGGCAATCCATCTAAATACTGCAGTATTTCAGTGTGCTTTATATATACCTAGTTAAACCTGTCTAGAGTTACTGTGATTTTTCTCACTTTATAGATGAGGAAGCTGAGTTCCAGGAAGTCAGTAATTATGGACTTTCCAAGTTCATGCTACTTTCCCAACAGTTGTTAACAGCAACATACTGTTGGGTTGTTTAGTTACACAGTGAAGGACATAGGACAAGAATACTGGCGCCCACTCCTGGCAGCACGTGGGAGTCAGCGTGTATTAAGTTTCCTTTCATTGCTCCACTTACTATTGTTTCTCTGATCATAATGGTCCTATGTGTTCCTTACAGTTCCAAATATGCATTTGGAAAATACAAAAAAAGTATAATGAAGAATAAAAAGATTATGATTATGACTCACGGAAAGCTCAGGTGATGTTTAGCTTTTTTTAGCAATAAAGTATTTTTGGGGTGAGGTACATCTATTGTTCATTAGACATCATCGCACACTTAACAGACAATAGTATAGAGTAAACATAAGTTTTATACTATGCACTGGGGAGCCAAAAAATTCTCTGACTGACTTTATTGCCATATTCACTCTGTTGTGGTAGTCTAGAAGCAAACCCACAGTATCTCTTTGGTATGCTTGTATTCTGTTTTATATAAATAATCATAAAAAAACCTTAGACAACTAGACAGCTCTTGTGATAGCTTGATAATTCTAGAGAAAGAAGTATTTTTCTTTAGTGATGTAGATGCTTTGTTGCGTTGATACTTGAAGCAAGTTATTTTTCAGTTTAAAATTAGTTTATCTTATTAAGTTTTATGCATCATTTATTAGCAAAACAGTTGAAAAATACAAGAATAGTATTTTTTTACCAATGACACATTATTTGTACTTGGGGAGCTAAAAATTTCTAGTAGGATGCACTATCAGAATTTTGGATCAAGGAAGAAAATTTTAATCTCTGAAACGAAGTCTGACATGATCTATTATAAAATGAATTGGTTATACATTTGTGGTAATATTTTCAACAAATTATTTAAGGAAGTATTTAAGAAATAGTAATCATTATGTTAGTAACAATTACAGAGTCCCTCCTAAATATCAGCAAGTGGCCTAGAGAATTTCCCTAAAAAGAAAGGTATTGTATTAATATGCAATATTTAATAAGCAGGAATCTGGAAAAATGCAACCTGGCTACCTGGTGATGGTTTTGGTGATTGGGAAGAAATAATTGCAAAGAAGAGTTTAGATAGTGAAGGTCTGTTAGAGTGTCTCAGTCTGCACAGGGAAGGGGATGCACAGTTGAGCTGGTACATGTATTCCAGATTTTTTTAACAGATTTCCTCCTGTAGAGAACAATGTATGTGGTAGAGATCTGTTAGTTATTTACTGCACTACTCTCTCTTCCTCCCTGGGTATACAGCTAGACTATATTTATCACCCTCCCTTGCAGTTAGGTAGCAACATGGGATTGACAACTGGACACAAAGTGTGGGCAGAAGTAATAGATGCACTTCTCGACCTGCACCCTCCCTTATCTTCCCCTGTCTTCTGGTCAGATGCAAAGATCCAGCAGAGGAATTTGAGGTCTAGGAAGCAGTGGAGCCATAAGAAGGAGTAAGACAGGATTTCTAAGTTACTATTTGGCAGTGAACTACCTAGGAAAGATGGCAGGTCAGGAATACCTCCATTGGATTTTTGCATGAATGAGAAACTTTCATTGCATCAAAATAGCCTCTAAATGCAATAATTAGACTCCCCTGGTTAATGCAGTATATGAAGCTATCACAGCTTGATGAAATCTCTGAAATAATTGATCTACCTAAACTGTCTCTTTACTCTTATTAAGTAAACTTTCTTCCTGGAAGGAGATACCTAATTAGCTGACATGAGTATTCTGGTTCACCTTGGCCAGTATATTTTTATTTATATAAATTAACAAATTAGCATTCTTATATGTTTGCTTTGTGTGAATAAATCTTCCAAGCTTTGGTTGACCAGGGCTGAACTGATGAAACTGAGCTTTTGAATCTGCAAAACTGAATTCATAATGATCCAATCAAAATTCAAACATCCCATGAGGCTCAGCTTGAAAGAATGAAGAAAGTCTCTCTTTCTCTTTGTTATTAAATTAAAAAACATATGCCCATAATTATTTTGACATGAAACATTTAAATATAACTACCATGAGATTCTAGTAATATTCTATTTATGTGTAGTCAGAATTTGGTTATCTAAATCATCCAGAATGTATCCTTAGATCTGCAAGAGTCATCGAAAGTCTATACCATTTCCTATGGCCTAGGCCTTCTCCTAGACCCTATACACTTAGGAATATCTATTTTAAAATATTATGTTTTAGTAAGATTAGTTATCTGACATCACGTGATAACCTTCAAGTCTTCTAAATGTTAGAAAGCCGCAGATTAAAAAGCAAAAAAGGCTATATACTACTAAATGTAAATGCACTGATAAAGAACAGCTGGTACTAAAGTAGAGGCACAATTAAAGTATCTACAGACATTCTCAAACAACACCGCAGTCTGTGGGCAAACAAGCCTCCGTTAAGCAAGGACTTACTAAACTCTTAGTAAGTCTTGAGATGTGCACAGAACCTCGCTTAAGATGTGCACAGAACCTGACCTGCCATCAAGGAGTATGATGTAAAGGTCGTATCTCCAAGGAGTTTGTCATTTACTTAAAAAAGAAAAGAGAGAGCAAATGAAGATTAAATAACACTGTGATACTCAAAATATAAAGTAGTAATACTAGGAATAAAGTAGGATTGATTAAACCAATAGCACAAAATATACTATAAACAGTGAGAAGAGAGATGACACAGGGCAGGCTGGAATAGCCGGAGAAGGAAGGGTCTGTGATAGAGATCCTCTTCTTTTGTTATAAATTACATGTTTAATTTTTTAATGTTTAAAATATCATGTGCAGCACAAATGTAAATAAACAGCCTTGGGGGAAGTCCCAACATTGCCTGGGAAATTTCTGACTGATGAATCATCAAAGAAACCAAGAAGAGGGAGGTAGGGCTGGTAACCTGAGCCGACTGCCCATTCAGTGCACTTGGGATGTGTTTGTCATCTGTGCTCTGAGCTGAGAGCTGAAGATGTCCCCAGACAGGAAACAGGAACTTATTGCATAGCCTAAAAATGGAGCAGGCACTTTGAAGTAGGAAGAGATGTCTAGTTTGCTTCTGGCTCAGTGAGCAGTCATGATTCTGAAGTTTCAGATAAAGACAGGTCTGTCATCAAAACTCTGTGAACATTGCAGCCTCTTCATTCTTTCACTCATTCATTCAATAAACAATTACTGGGTAACAGCTGAAGACATAGAACAACCACAACCAAAATAAATAAGCTCCATTTCCTTAAGAAATATTCTATGTGGGAGGGGAAAGACAACTAAATCCATAGTTAGAGCCAAAAAAATGTGTTCAATATAAAGACAAAGGGATGCAGTTGCTGGCAGAGCCTTCTGCCCTCACTTTCCTACTAGCATTCTCTGTCCAGAGCAGAGTTCTTATCCACACTTGGTCAAGCCTATCATCCATTTAAATACTACCTTTTCCCTCTAGCCTTCAGCCTAGACATGCTTTTCTTTAGTAACCTTTGCTGAACCCCCGAATCTGGGCTGGTCTTTCTTCTGAGAGCCCTCTTGGCAGTTAGCGTACCAGGCACTCATGACTCTCATTTGCCTACTGACTTGGCCATCTGTGCCCTCACTAGACAGTAAGTACCAAGAGGGTAAGGGATTTTTTTCCCTCAGCATTATCTCCATGCCTACCACTGTGTCGGGCACAGAAGTTAGCTCTTGGTAAATACTTCCTTGAAAGAACTAATTAATTGATTGATTAATAAGGATTAAATTTATTATTCAAATATTCACTCTTATAAGTACCTAACCGCAAAAGTAAACAAAAAACCCTACTGGATTCACAGAAAAATCTGTACAGAAATGTTTATAGCACCATTAACAGCCAAAAAGTAGAAATAATCCAAATGCTCATCAACTGATAAATAGATGAATGGGAGGTGGAAATCGATATAAGTATAATTTGTCAATAAAAAGGAAAGAAGTACCGATACATGCCACCACATGGACGAACCTTGAAAACATTACCCTAAGTGAAAGAAAACACTCATAAAGTACCACACATATCATTCTAATTATATGAAATGTCCCAAATAGGCAAATGTATGCAGACAGAAAGTAGCAGCTGTTTAAGGCTGGGGGTGTGGGAGATAGAGGGAGTGATAGCTAAAGCATGGAATTTCTTTTTGAGGTGATTAAAATGCTTTAAATTTGACTATGGTGATGGTAACACATATCTGCAAATGTAATAAAAACCACTGGATTCTACACTTTAAATGGGTGAATTGTATAATACGTGACTTTTATCTCAATAAATCAGCCCTCTAGGTATAGGATAAAAATTTACTTGCTAGGGGAAATCATACCTAATTAATATTTTAGAATATTTTGCAGGAGCAAATAGGCATATGTAAATAAAGGATAAATGATTTACCTTATTTTTATCCCTAAGAAGCCACAGGTGAAAAGCGTATGCCAACCGCTTTTCTGAAACCAACTCTGCGTGGGATGGGGTGAGAAGAGTATCATTTGTCTTAGAAATAAGTGATTTGGAAACCTAAAACAAGTACAGTGGTAAAAGTGTAAAAAGGAGGAATCTTCTGGGACGGATGCTAAAACCTGCCCTATTATTTCTGTCAGTAATCTGGAGGAAAGAACATGTGATAAGGCCTCCTTGTTTTAATATTAATAAAATTTTTTCAAGAAAGGAAAAGACAAACCAAGGGAGATAGAATACAGAAATATATTTCCAATTGATTTAAGTGAGCAGAGCAGTCACAGCTGAGTTTTAACACAGGCACAAGCCAAGTAATTCATTTAGGGAGCTGGATGGATGGATGGATGGATAGAAATAGGTATAGCTAGTGCCTTGAGCTACTGGGGACGATTTACAACTTAGAAAAATAATTTGGAATCATTCAAGATTCTAATGTCACACTGAATTGGAAAAATGATAGGTCTAATTTAATGTCAGCATTTTAAGAAATCAGGCTTGTCACATAACATTTTAAGAAATTCCATGATTTACTTCTGTGATACAAAGAAAAAAAAAGTAGAAGAAAGAAAAAAGGAAAGGAGGGAAGAAATGAAGAAGGGGAAAAGAAAAAAAGAAAACTTACACATCTATCATCCAGTGGTTGGGTGTGTGACCCTTCTTTGGATATGGGTATTTGTTAATTGTGTCAGTCATGGTAAATCATTAAAAAGAGTATCTCAAGGTAGAAAATTTCTCGTTGTAGATAAGGGCTTGAATTCATTGGAAGATTACTTAAGAGGTCTCTTTTAGCTTTAACGTATATCATAAGTTCCAGCTTCAGTGTTGTTTCTTTACACTTTACATTAGTTTAATGTGGTACATTAATTCAAAAGAAGAAATAATAAATCAATTGATGAAATTTACCTCCTGTTTCTGACCTGTTGTAGAATGTAATACTTGATACATTATCTTGAGTCCATTTAACTGGAATATTCCATGTGTAACTAAAATTTTTTTTAAAAGAAAAATTTAACTTTTATTACTAAAAACCAAAAAACATTTCCAAAGTAAAAATACTTAAAAAGCAATAGACAAGCATGTTTTCCTCATAAATGATCATCCAGTATATAGGATACAGTTAATATAATACCCTTTAGTGATGAAAATAGGCCATATAACTACTTTCAATTTCTATAAATCTCTAAAATTTGGAACTTTGTATCAACAAACCAGCTAGGTATGAAAATTATTTCAATGAAATGCCTTGGGACTTTGAAAAAAGATGCTGCATAAATGTAAGACGTTACATGATAACATTGAGCTTTCACACACATACTTGCACATATTCTAGTGTGCTTAGTTTCTGTCAAGGAACACAAACCATTTTTCAAATTCAGAAGACAATCTTAAAATACGGTGCAGGGGATAACCCATTTTAGGAATTATGTTGAGACTTAAATTACACCACCACCATCCATCCCTTTAAGATTCTCATGTTCTTTCCATATCCCCTATTTTGCAGCATGTGAGTCAGGTGTACTGCAAAGGAAAAAATCATCAGATAAGCATGTTTCACGTTTGTTTGTTATTGTTTCGTTTTTTGTTTGTCTTGTTTTGTTTTTTTAGTGTTCTCATTAGCTACTTAGTATTTTCTTGTGGAGCAGGGAGAGGAGGTTAGCTTTGTACTTTGGTATAATATATACTTAATATTTTAGTCTTGAAACCTCATGAAAGAGGTCTTAAATTGTTTTGACTGTTCTCATATCATGTACTATCAATCAGAAAATACAAGAGACCTAGAAAGAAGATGAATCCGTGTTTAGATTCAGGTTTCAACTCAAAGTTTGCCTTGTTTTTTGTCTTCTGTGATCATTCAAGCCCCCAACAGAGAATGGGGGATGATATTTCTCTTTTTCAAGATATAATAAAAATTTATGTAATTCAGGGAGAATACATTTTTTTAAGATTTATTTATTTCAGAAAGAGAGCGTGCGTGCTTGAGTGGAGAGAGGGGCAGAGGGAGAGGGAAACAGACTCCCGGCTGAACAGGGAGCCTGCTGCTGGCTCAATCCCAGGACTGTGAGATCAGGACCTGAACCAAAATCAAGAGTCAGAAGCTCAACTGACTGAGCCACACAGGTGCCCCATGGGGAGAACACATTTTGCCATCTACACAAAAGAAGTAATCCTTTGTTTTTTAACTGGATTGAAATGTTTTTTAAAGATTGAGTTAGTAGATTTCTTTGAGGATTGTATTGCTGATGGAATGATTTTGGCTCTAAATTCTATAAAACCAATATATACATTGTTTCTTGGGTCATGTTGCAAGCATTGCCAGTGATCCAATCTTATCCCCTTGAATCTCTTTGTCATTTTTGTACACCCCAAACTCCAGTGTGCTTTCCTTGACGACGCTAATCACCTGGGTCTCTCTGTCAGAGGACTGCCCTCTAGCTGCCCAAGCAAGGAAAGCCAGAAGTTCCTTAGCTTTTACATTCTTGGATGCACCCCTTAGCCAATGATGGAAGGGCATGAGAATCTTCCTTGCCCCATTTTTGTCAGGAGCACTCTACAGTACTGTCTCCAGAGCCTCTCCCTGGAGAGGTACCCTCCACAGCCTCAGCTCCGCTCGGCTCGATATTGCACTCTGCTGCCTGATACCCCACATCCCAGTCCCCTTCCAGTCTTAAAAACACTTCCTGGTGAGTAGCTTTCACCTGAATCATCACTTCAGAATCCGCTTTTAGGGAAGCTGACCTAAGAGTGATCCCTTGCAGCTTCTCAACAGACAAACAAGCACTTTTAAAGGTCCCATCCTACCTATATATTTCACTCTTTCACTGTTCTTTTGCTTTGGTAATGCCACATAAACTAACATTTCTTCCCTTCTCTACATTTCTCCAATGCTGACCTGACTGAAAGGACGGAGCATGCAAATACCTGGATGCCCTCTCTGCACAGCCAGGATTTCATATTCTGACCATTCCCCCGTAAAACACGGTCTCTGGGACTACACTCTGCCTAAAAGTGGACGTAAGATATACGACTAAGTTATGTAAAAAAAAAAAAATTCTCTGAAGTCTGAAGGGATCATAAGACTAAAAGGATCAAGGGTTGCGGTTATATAATTTCCTAAGTTTAGAATGCCTTATAGGATCTAATCTAATGTGAGTAAAATAATAGATTTGAGTACAAAATATCAATAAATGGAAATTACATAAATGGAGCGAGAGAGTCTTGTATATGTTACCTAAAATTTAGGAGGATCAGATTTCATTTTTAAAGGCAGAATCCAGTTTTTTGTATCTAACACTCTAATGAACTCTGGTGGTATTAAATATGGTCAACATAATTTTCGCTAAAGAAATTGACTTTGATTGCCCCAAAATAACATGCCTACTTCCCTTTTCCGCCGTCTACATTGAGTGGATTCCTGAAGACATGTCCCTGATAGGGAATTCCCCCTAATGGAGACAAGAAATTTTTTTTTAAGTTTTTATTTATTTATTTGAGAGAGAGAGAGAGAGTGAGAGAGAATATGAGAGGGAGAAGGTCAGAGGGAGTAGTAGACTCCCTACAGAGCTGGGAGCCCGACGCAGGACTCGATCCTAGGACTCCAGGATCATGACCTAAGCCAAAGGCAGTCGCTTAATCAACTGAGCTACCCAGGTGCCCAAAATTTGTTTATTTCTACCAGATGGTTGAGACCACAGTGTTAAAACAGTAACTTATAACACGTGTGGACCATTTGCATTGTACAAAGTTTGTGGTCTGTAAGAATTCCCTAATCTTGGAATATTTAAGCAGTGAGGAAAAGGAGGAAGACATTGAGTTCATAGTACAACTTAATCACATTTCCCACCAGACAGAAATATACCTAGAGAGAGAGTGGGTGAACATTAGGGCTGGAGAAAAGGCTAATTCCTTTCTGGGGTCATTAGGGCATATGTTACGATCTAGGTTTTCAATCAAGTAAAAAATCATGAAGGATTACTTTTGATATAATGTTTTCTCTCCTATTTGTTCAGGAGCTGCTATAGATTTTTAACAAATGTTCTCAACAGGATAGCACATGTTTTCTGGGCTTATTTTTCTATGCATATATAACTTTTTTTTACAAAAATGGAGCAAATAGATTGACTTTATGATAAGTGATCATTAAAAATCATGTATCGAGGGGCGCCTGGGTGGCTCAGTGGGTTAAGCCTCTGCCTTTGGCTCAGGTCATGATCCCAGCATCATGGAATCGAGCCCCATATCAGGCTCCCTGCTTGGCAGGAAGTCTGCTTCTCCCTTTCTCACTCCCCCTACTTGTATTCCCTCTCTCGCTGTGTCTCTGTCAAATAAATAAAACTTTTAAAAAAATCATGTATCGAATCTAAATAAAATAAAAATGGTATCTGAAGATAAAAACTAAAGAAAATGCTAGAGGAAAAGTATAAATGTTATATAGTTCCATGTTCTAAATCTTGATGAGTACAATTTAAAGATTTGTTATAACTTAAAAAGTGAAGACCTGATAATATATTTCATTTGCTGGGTAATAAATTTTTTTATTTGTGTTAAGGGGAATGCATAACCAAGAAGTAGTTTAAAAAATGCAATCCCACCATTTTAAAAACAGTGTTTGGTATGTCTTTGGCTTAACAAATCAGTGGATACATATGACAGAAGGGAAAAATTACTATGAAGCTTTAAGTTTGTTTCTCAGAGAAATATTTTAAATTTTAATATCTAGAGGCTACTAAATAGCAGTTTTAAATATGGCCAATCTAATCTGCTAGAACATAAAACAGTAACTATAAAATAAACAGTTTATAGTTAATAGAATGATCACACAAATTATTATATGGATTTTTTTAATTATCACCCAAGATTGAGGGTTTCAGTTCATTCATATTTATGAAGAGGAAAGAATGAAAACAAAGCTCTTCTATTATACTCTTTCCTTTCCAAAATAAAGAGAAGATAAGTATTACAGGCACTCCCTGACTGATCTCATTTGGTGTAGGAACTCAAATTTCCTTTGTTTTGGCATGAACTATTAATTTTCAATATTTGCATACAGCAAGATACCCAGTTCATATGAAGGTCATTAACTGTGGGGGAGCTGAGTGTCTGATGTTTCCAGAAGAGGTTGTAACAAGGGGAGCACCCTGGCTTTCTTGACGTTCTTCCTGCTCAGGTACCAACTAGTATCTTGAAAGTAGCTAATTTAATAATTCTTGTTGCTCTCCATTCTCTGATGTCTTGGACAGGAAGTTTGAGTTTTGGCAGTTTGAATCATTGGAAACACCCGAGTGCTATTAGTGTGACTTAATTTTCAAAGCCCTGAATTGGAAGCCGGGAAACAGGTTGTGTTACTCATCAGATAGAGTACGTATGACAAAGTTCTCTAAAAATTTGGCTATGGCCACTATAGAACAAGATGAGAACGATTTTCTAAAATGAGATACTTATCTGCAAATTCATCCAGTGCAGTTCCCTGCATATCGTTTGTTTTTTAGTGAGAAATTTGAGCTCAACCTCATCTTTGGAATACCTGCCACACCCCTCCAGCTCAGGGCCACTCTCCTCCTCTCCTTAGGCAGACCCCATCCTCTGTCTCACCTCTTGCGTGAGTCATTCACTACAGTTACCATAGTAACTGGCCTCCCTGCTCCCACTCTTGCCCCTAATCTGACCTACTCTCTTTAATGCAGCCAGAGGAGAACTTGGAAAAATGTAAAGGTGAGCCTGCCAAGTCTCTCTTTGAAGTCCTCGAATTTGCACACTATTGTGCAAAATCGTGAACACGGTGTGCACGCCTGGCCCCTGCTTCCTCTCTCACTGCTGGGCCCGTGCGTCTCTGCTGTTCAGCTTCTTGGAGCCAGACTGCCTGTGTTCAAATCAAAGTGCCATTACCTACAGTCTGTGTAACCTTGAATCAATTATTTCATCATTTCCAGTTACTTCTCCATTTCCTCACCTGTTATGATAAAATGCTCCAAAGTGCTTACAGTAGTGCCAGCTACTTAGTAAATTCTCAGTAAGTTGCATATTTTATGGGTACTGTTACTTTTAAAACTCTGGAGCCTTCATACATGTAGTTTCTGTTTTGAACACCACCACCGCCCCTCCTCCACCCCCACCATGGTGGTCCCTTGGTATCAATCTACTCAGCTTAAATCTCACTTCCTGAATGTCTTCCCTGGCCCACCCTCCTCAAGCTCACCCCCCAACACGCCCATTAACCAGGCTCAGTGTATCAATGGGCACATACGGAGGGAGAGCGTAATCATTGTGAAACTCCCCAAGGAAAGCTTGTTTCAGAAGAGAGAAATGTTTTTGAGTTTTAATATCTAAAGTCTCCAGCAGTATTAAATTTGGCCAATCTTAATTTGCCAAACAAAACAGTAACTCTAAAAGAACCAGCTTATAGAATTTCTGGGAAACCTTTGTCATACCCTATAATTGTCCTTCCTTGTGTTATCTTAATTGCTACCAAATAATTGGTCTTGTGATTATATATATATATATATATATATATATATATACACATACACATACACACACACTATATAATAAGATCACTGAGACTATTAATAAGGAGATAAAGAGGGCAAAGGGCCTTTTCAGTGGAAATCGGGCGGTGGAGATTAGATATCACTGGCAGTGGCCGTGGGTGCCAAAGTCTCTCTACCAAACCAAGTATTCAGAAGTTGAAAGAAGAAACCATTAAAACTGGCATGGGTGATGGGTATTAGTTGAACCTATTGTGGGAATCATTTCACAATATACCTAAATCAAACCATCATGTTGTATGTCTTAAACTTATACATGATGCTTGTCAATTATTTCTCAATAAAACTGGGAAAAAAAAATTGGCAAGGGTGAAACTGAAACATTATCCATGCGACCAGTGCCACACATCCCGTGTTGTTCCCATTTAGCCAGGATCCTGTGTAGACGGAAGCTCATCTGTTATAATGGAGGGCTGAGATGATACCCCCAAAGTGGTTTACCCAGGTTTTTGTGGCCAGCCCCATACCAGAGGTCCTGAGATCCTGATTTCCTTCTCTTCTGTTGGCAGTGATTGGCACCCCAGAAATGCATACAAAATTAACTAGTCACACAGAAGTGGATATAATATTGAGACTTTCTGTACAAACTATATTCACACTAAATGTGATCAGTTGAAATCACGGGCTGTGTTGCACATGTTTCATCAGCTTTTACAATATTTGAAACATTTTTAAAAATCTGGCAAATTACTATGCAACTAATGAATCATTGAACACTACGGCAAACAGTAATGATGTACTATGTGTTGGCTAATTGAACTTAAATTTTTAAAAAAAGGAAAATATTCTGGCGAATTAGAGGGAAATGACATTGTATTTATAATTTTAACTGAAATTCTTAAGATTCCTTAACTCAGTAGTCATATTTAAATGTCTAGAAAAGTCTGAGTTTGTAAAGTTAAAGGTTTCATTCTCAATATGCTAAAAATGCCCAAGAAATTGATATATTCCATAAATTTTAATGTTAGATTGATAAAAACATTTTTATTCATTTTTAAAAAAAAGCTTTTTAATCAATTTTTTAAAAACATTTAAAAAATATTTTAAAATTCAGTTTATAAATCTGTATCTTTAGCTGTTTGTATTTTGAAATTCTAAATGGGATTGAATAAAATTTTAAGTGGTGATGTTCAGAAGTTTCTTATAAATGATATTAGCAAGACAATTTGAGTGATTGAGTTTATAATTGCTGTTTAAATAATCAGAATTTCATTTGTGCAATTTATAAATAGAAACATCTCATCAAAAACTAGGAAGACTGGGGTACCTGGGTGGCTCAGATGGTTAGGCATCTGTCTTTGGCTCAGGTCACAATTGCCAGGTCCTGGGATTGAGGCCCATGTCTGGGTTCCCAGCCCAGGAGGGAATCTGCTTCTCCCTCTTGTCTGCCTCTTCCCCTGCTCATACTACCCCCCCCCCCACAAATAAACAAATAAAATCTTTAAAAACAAACAAACAAACAAACTGGAAAGACTGCTATTGAAAAGCCAGGCTCCTTTTGCACCCTTTCTACAGGCCAGCTCCTCTCTTAGAAGCATCATCTTTTAAAAAATACTTCTGGATTTAATTCCCCTGATGGCTAATTCTGTAACTCTAAATAGCTCTTTTTATTTTTTTTGCGCCAGATAAGATTTGTTAACTCATCCATGAGATGGGGTGATTTAGTTTTCTTATACTAATTTCTTTTCCATTCTCCCATTAACAGTCAAAATTTAAGAAAGCAAAATTATTATTACTTTTCTATAGGTTATAATTGTTCCTTTCAATTACGTACTCAAGCTATCATTTCCTGTCTCATAAATTTTAGTATTGCTCTTCTCTCCTAACTGTAAAACAGGAGATTTTATCCCTATTTTACAGGGAGAAGAAACTGTAGGCTATCCTGTGGAGTGCTGGTAAATACTTAACAACGGGCTCTTGGGGATGGTGGAACCGAACACAATATTTGCTGGTTTCCATGAACTCACCATATGATCGATTTCAAACTACCAGCATGAGGCTCTGAGGTGGAATTAGGGTCAGCACCAGCACACCATTAAATTAGTACCCAACCCGTCCTTCTACCTCCCCTCCCTCTTCCACCTCCTTTCTTCTGCCAGCTTTTTTTCTTATTACAGTGTTAAGACTGCTTCTATTTGCAATCTTCTCTGCCTCTGTAACAGAATTTTATCTTATTCATCCCTGATTATACAAGTTAAAAGCCAGTAAGCAACGCTTATGAAATCATACTCTTGTATACATATTGTTGGCCAGGAAGTATGTTGGAGTTCCATTTCCTTTTCTACTGGCTGATTTCATGGCCCCCTGAGTCATTTCAATAAAAAATGTACCCTAACTCTCTAACATAGGGGTCAAATGACTCTTTTATCTTGTATTTAGCAATGGCATAAAATTATTCTACCTGGTTTATATTTTTGGATCACGATTTTTACATACAGCCTTAATTTGTTTTCTCTCATTTTCTCCTTGATAGTTGACTTAACTGATGGGCCTTCACTAGCTCCTCAGGTATTTTCATTCTCTCAACCCTACTTGCTTTTTGCTGGCCATCACCTACCTGAGCCCACTCATCGGGCTCTTACGCATGGCACTGTGAGCCCCTTGGCTCACTAATGGCCAACATTTTCTCTCATTTTTTCCTTGGTTGGATGCATTGTTTCCTGGGTCCATGTCTTCTTCTTTTTTTTTTGATTTATCCATATTTTTCCTCTTTCTTCTCCCCCAGTCACTTCTAAGAAGTGCTGTGTAGAAAGCCTTTTCTGGGGCTCTGTGACTGAAAATGTCTTTGCTGTGCTTTTGCATTTGGTTTAGTTTGGGTAGGGAAGTGGAGGCTGAAAATATTTTTTCTTCAACTATCTTAGATGACTGTAACATTCCTGAGGGTGTAGCTAAGTATATATATTTTTTTTCCTTTTTTGTACTGTGTAGTCTATGGGACCTTTTATTCAGAATCCCTGTGTCCTTTATCATTTCTTTGATGTAATTTGCCTCTCAGGTTTCTCTGCTTTCTCTTTTGAGAGACATCTCTTAGTTGGGTACTGGACATTGCCTATTTATCTTCTTTCACATTTGTCAGTTCTATGTGTTTGCCATCTAATTTGAGACAGTTCCCCAAATTTATTTCTACTTGGTCAAATAATTATTTGATGACCAAAAATTTAAACTTCCAGAGCAATTCTGTATTTTAAGTTTGTTTTTTCCAAAGAAATTCTGCTCATAGTAAACGGGTGTTAATAGCTTCTTTGATCTCCAAAAGTATTTCATAAATTTATTTTCTATTTCTCCAATTGTGTTTGTTATAGAGACAGGTTTTTTTGTTTACTCAAGTAGGATCTTACCTTTTACGTTTTTAGGATTTTACCTTTTATATTTTTTAATGTGTCATGTGATCTTAATGGTCCACCCATATTTCAGAAAGAAGGACTAAATTAAATATTTTTGGTATCTTGTAGGTAATCCCTCTGCTGTTGAGAGGTGAGGTGTATTTTTGAAACAGGCTCTTCCTCTGAATAGGAAGTCTGACTGGGAGCTCTGTGTATGTATAAGGGGAGCTGGCAGCTCTAGCCCATCCATCCCACAAATGCCATGAGGAGGAAAGCTTTACTCTGGGCATCCTAACCAAGTGAAAATCCTTAGCTCTCCTCCACTGTTTTAGTCAATTTATTTAGGGGGAGGGAAAGAGCCTTTGGATTTTTGCCTTGGGTCATTGCCAGGCTTCTGGCAGACCTCTGAGAGCTCTCAACAGGGAAGGATAGCAGTAGATGAAGGGGAATGGAATGGGGGTGTGTCTAACTGGCACAATTGTCCTGAGTCTAGACTTCAAATTAATTGCCCTGTTTTGAGCCTCACTTCTCACTCCCGCGCTCCACTCTTCGTGCTGACAGTGAGCCCAGAGCCTGCCCAGGGAGAGGGAAGCTACTTCTACTTCTAGTGCAAGTCCCTTTTTATCTGGCTGCATCTACCTTTGTTTGTTTTCTACCAATATTTCTCCTTCTGGCCTATCTTCTAGAATTCTATGATGTATCTTGCCCCTCCTCTTTTCTTTCCTTTATGAGTTTATTTCTTTTAGCATTTCTGTTTTTTATTCAGTGATTTCTGGGAAGGACAGGACTTGGATGCATGTGCTTAGTCCACCATTTTGAACTTGGAGATCATGGAGCTATCTTTGAATGCTTTTGCTTCCTAAAGACACTGTGCTTTTATATTATCACCCATAAATCATGTACTGAAGAGCATGATCCAAACAAATGGCCAGTATTTCCATCAAATTTCTGCTTTTTTCTTGAAATGCTTTATAGATCCTTACCCAAGATCTGAATGTGGCTCAGAAAGATTAGCTTTTGAGTCCAACAGAAAGCGTTTCTGTGTGATGTTCCTCATATCTTTGACATTAAGTACAGGATAGCCCATCTGTTTGGTCCATGTATCCATTACTTCTTTCACTGGTAGATTACTTGCCTGATATTTAAGGAACATGAGGAATAATTAGTAAATTAGGGGAATAAAATGTAGAATAGTCAGATAAAGAAATGACTGATAAATCATTTGTTAATCAGACAAAGAAACAATTGGGATACATTCCTTACCTCTTCAAGCGCTCCCCAAAAATCTTCAGTTTTTGCATTCTTGAATTTGTATTTTGCCAAGTAAATCTGTACGTGAAAGAGAACAAGTATTTTAGAAGTCAGCGTAGGGGATGCCTGGGTGACTCAGTGAAGCATATGCCTTCTTCTCATGTCATCATCTCAAGGTACGGGGATCGAGCCCCGTGTCGGGCTCTCTGCTCAGTGGAGAGTCTGCTTCTCCCTCTCACTCACACTCTCTCTCATTCTCAAATAAATACATTTTTAAAAATTTTTAAAAAGAAGTCAATGTATGCTTTCCTCATACTTCTACCACATGAGCTGAACCCTTAGATATATCTCATTCTAATGTACAATATGGCAAGTGTACCTAAAATAAAATGATACATTGTATGAAAACATTTTGTAACCTATGAAAACATTGTACAAATAATGTATTATTTATTATTTAAAATAATTTATTTATTTATTATTTAAAGCACAAATATTTTTTCCTTATTAATGATATAGCTTGTTCTTTTTAAAATCTAATGGAATTGTGGAAAGGAGAAGAAAGGTTTAATTTTTTTCAGAAGAAATATAAGATACTTAAGGGCAGTCAAGTGTTCAGCAAACAGTCAACAATCCACACATTTGTGATCCAATATGAAGAGAGATCTGTAATTCTATGATCTTCACTTAGTGTTGTTAACCACTGTAGCCCTACTGGCTACATACTCCACCTTCTTCTGCAGTGGTGTTTTCTCATCTCAGACCCTACATGACCCCCATCACACATGAGCAAGGCAATTTGCAAAGATAAAACAGGTGAGCTTGGCTCTAAGGCAGGGCTCAGCAAACTTTTTCTGTAGAAAGCTGCATTGTAAAGATATAAGTTTGGGGGGCTTTAATAGTGTCTGTCGTATCTTCTCAACTCTGCCTCTATAACACATAATATCCATAGATGATATGTAAATGAATGACCATAGCTGTCTTCCAATAAAACATTTATGCACTCTGATATCTGAATTTCGGATAACTTTCAGGTGTCATGAAATATTCTTCTTTTGAATTTCCAACCTTTCAAAATTGTAAAAGCTATTTTATTTGCAGACCTTACAAAAAATGGGTGGTGGGCCAGATTTGGCCTGCAGGTAGCAGTCAGTAGACCCCAGCTTTGAAGAAATGGATATATGATGTTTTGAATAATAATGATGATCATGATCATGATCATGAATAAATTGGGGAAATTATTCTCTTTAAAGAATGTCTTCACTCTTCAATTATTTTTAAAATATGAATTTTTAAACTCGAAGTGTCTCCCCTTTGGCCATTCTGTTCACAATATCTCTGTATATGAGTCTTCAGATATAATGTGGTGTGTCCCTAAAGAAAATTCCCAGTTTTCCCCTACTCTCATAACTGTGGTTCTCCAGGAAACCGTCCAAAGTTCCTGCCATATCATGCCTTTGTTGTTCTCAAGAATTGTCCCATTTACAATATGGACATATTTGATAGAAATGAACCTTCTTAAGTGTTCCTTGAGCTTCAAAGAAAATAACCAGTGGTTGACTTTGCACCAGACATTTTCACTCTAAGTTGCTATAATTTTCAGGAGTCACTGTGCCTTAGTCACATCAGCTTCTAAATTCCTTTCTTTTCAGGCACAGAGAGATAAAACAGTATTAACAGTACTGCTCCAAGAAGCCTGGATGAGGGTTGAGACCAGTTTGCAAAGCCGCCTTCGTATTTGTTCTTTCGATGAGTTCACTGCTCAGCACTACCACTGGAGGGCAGGCAGAGGAAAGGAGACAACATGAAAGGCACATACTCAATATTCAATTTTAGGTATTTGTTCCAGAGCTTGCACAAATCATTCATTCTAAATAAAATAATGGAATACTTAATAAGAGTAATAATTACTTATAACCATAACTACCCATTAATGATTCTTTCTAGTAAGTAGTGGCATCTTAATATTAATGTAGAGGAGTTTACTTGTACACTCACAATGTCTTGAGCTTAGAACACGCAATCTGGGAACTAGAAGGAATTTTAAATATTATCTAATGCAACAGTCACATTTTTAGGGGTGTAGGAAACTGGCGCCTAGAGGGGTGAAGAGAGTTTCCTGTGGTAACCTTAAACAAATTCCGACTCCTGGACCAGTCTCTGCAGGTTTCAGTGGTGATGTTATTATTATTGCTTTTTAAACTGTAGTTTCTTGCTTCTCCTGAAGTACAGGCTACATGGACATTTATATAAACAATATATTAAAAGAATTTTATTTTGTCTAGATTAGTACACTTCGGAATAATCTCTATTAAGAAATTTCTTTCTTTACTTCGAATGATCACAATGCAGTCATTCTACTTAAAATTTTATGGTGGCCTAGGTCTCCCCAATGATAGTCCCTCATTAATTGGTATTGGGATGGTAAAACAAAAGGAAAGGAGCCTTGTTTCTGTTACTAGTGTCCCAGGAAGGGAAAGGCCCATATTCCAGCTGAGCCATTCCTGTCCTATCAGGGATACTGCTGATACTAGGAGAAAAAGAAAGGATGGATATGTTTCTCAGCTTGATTTCATGACCGTGTACTATTACGAATGCCCCCTTTTCTAGTATGATTTTTTAAAGATTTTATTTATGTATTTGACAGAGAGATCACAAGTAGGCAGAGAGGCAAGCGGAGGGTGGGGGGAATCAGGCTCCCTGATGAGCCGAGAACGGGATATGAGCCTTGATCCCATGGGGGACCCTGAGACCATGACCTGAGCTGAAGGCAGAGGCTTAACCCACTGAGCCACCCAGGCACCCTCTAGTATGATTTTTTTTATGCACAAGCACAGCCCTAAAGATTTTCCAGATGATGGTTTTGCCCTATCTCCCTGCATTCTGCACCTGCTTTGTTGTCTGAGATGGAGTTTGGGGGAAGGGGATGAGCATGAAAGAGAACAGAGCTGGCCATCTCCAGATTGCCTGCCACACCAAGTTAGCTCATGAAGAGTCACTTTGGACAGAAAGTTAGTATTTGTAAGGGAAAATTTTTGAATGGTGTCACAGATTGTGGGACTTAGAGGCAGCAATCATAACATGATGATAACTCAAGGAGAGATACTATTCGGATACTTGAATGAAGGAAAGGAATGTTCCAGTTGGTTTGAGAACAATTGAGTGTGGCCTATACTATTTTCAGATATGAGCTAGTGATTGAAGATTGTACGGGAAAAGAGAGGGTTTTAGTGGGTGTTTTTGTTGTTGTTGTTTTGGTAAATTTATTCCACAGCACTATGATGGCATGAAAAACATTAATACCTGTTCATTCTAGTTCAGTTTCTAGCTTCATCTGTAGTCATAGGATGGAGGAAGACAGTTTTCACTTGAGAAATATTAGTTTTAGACCATTTGTGGCTTTTTAATTAATTATACCATAGATATTGGGCTAACAGAAATATGGGAGTATTTCTGAGTTATTAGCATAGCTATTCACTTTTAAGGACTCTGTTGGTACATCCCTAGAAGTTACCACAAAAATCATTTAATTTGAAGTCAGTTTTGAAGATTCTAAGAATGTGTTACTGATCAGTTTCATTTATAATGAGCACTATGCAAATGGAATTTTCAAAAAATAATTGTTTTTGTTTTTTTCTATATTTTATAACATTTATTATAGACCATTCATTCACTCCAGAAACACTTTTTGGATTGCCTAACATGCATATTGCATTCTACTAGATACTGGAATATAATGCAAAGATATAGAAGACCGAGTTCCTCACTGAAGGTGCTCACTGTAAGAGAAGATATGATGAAAAATGTGTTTGAATTTGAGGGGAAAGTTACAAGATGTTCTAATGTGCACATAAGAACAAGCACATAGCTTTTCCCTTTCTGCCAGTGTCCACACGGAATTTTTGATTAATGGACAAAAGGATTTAAATGTATGGATGTACTACTTGAATATTTCCCAAGTTCTGGTCTTATTTCTTACTTTCATAGTCACCTAGAAATTTCAGCATTGGGTAGGAAGGGACTGTTTCCATTTGGGGGAGCCCAGAGAGTGCTGGATGTCACATAAGAAGACTTGAAGGAATGGGGAGTAGGTATTGTCCTGGGGAATCACACTGAAAAGAAGTACTAGCATTCTTTGGGAGAGTTGGCGAGGTGCTGCTCTGACCTGTTTTCTGCTTTCTGGACTGGCTGCCATCACCACTGCTCTGCCAGACTACCTGGGGCATCACAACAGAGAGGATGGAGATGGAAGGGAAAAAGTAGGAAGACTATTCCATCTCTAGGCTGCAATGGTGCCAACCTGCAGACAGGACCATTGCTGGGACAGATTGTAGCAACACTGACAATAATAAACAATGAATTTTGGAACACACAAAAAAATTAAATTAAATTTAAAAAAAGAAAAATGTCAAAAGGACTTGAATGCACCTTTTCCAGTGTACTAAAAAAAATCTTGAAGCTTCTAGTGTTTCCATTTACATTTGAAAAATAAATTAGAATTTTAATATGCAAAAAAAAATTTAAAAATTTAAAAAATACTCCTTTAGTGTAAAAAAAACAAAACAAAACAAAACAAAACAAAACCCCGAGTGACTTGGCTTAGGTTTTGCTAGAAAAATGAAATTGAAACTGAAATATCCCCTGGAGTAATCAGCTTAAGTGGGATGTGTGAAATACTTTTGAAAATTTATTATCATTTCTGTTTCTAAAAGGAAGGAGGCCCTCTTTATTCACTGTTGACTCCATCATAATAGGAATGTGTATATTTGCCATTTTTTAAAAATCCAACAAGGAAAAAGTCCTTTTACAAACTGGAAGGGAAGACTTTTATACGTATATTTAAGTTCTTATGTCATGTCGCCATGGACTGAATTGTGTTCCCTGAAATTCAGACACTGAAGCTCTAATCTCCAATGTGATGGTGTTTGCAGCGTCTGGTTTAGATGAAGTCATGAGGGTAGGATCCTCATGGGGATTGATGTCTCTCTGATAAGAGGCACCAGAGAGCTCTGTCTCTTGCTCACTCCAGGACAGAGCAAAGAGGCAGCCATCTGCAAGGCAGGGAGACAGCCCTCTCCAACACACGAATCTATGGGGATGTGGTCATAGACTTCTCAGCCCCCAGAACAGTGAGAAAATACACTTCCGTTGTTTAAATGACCGGGCTGATGGTATTTATTACGGCAGACTTAGCTAATATGTGTGTAAAGAGTATCTAAAATAACTAAGAAATCCATTCAACTTCTCCATGAAATTTCTGCTAAATGGTAATTACAGAGACAGTGTAGGCACTTAGCTGGGTGTGAAGTCACCTTCTCATGTTTTGCTATTTAATCTCTCCTAAGGAGAGAAAAAGTAAAAAGGGGGTTGTCCTTAATTAACCACATATTGTCACCCATCAGCCATTGATCAGTGTAGCTTACGTTTAATACTATTAAAAGTAATAAATCACACCTGACATCCTCTTTGAAATTTCTCTGGTGTCATCCAGTCTTCAAGCATTCTCAGAATGGACGCTCCCTATGGTAGAAAAGAATGGCAGGTTGAACTAGTAAAGGATAGACAGGAAACAAACACCGGGGATTGCAATTGTGACCAGTATTGCAATATCTTATTTGTGAGATTATGTCTTCAAGATGACCCTACTAAATCACTTGGCCATAACTCCATAGTTTTAGGGTAAAAAATGTGATTTGGCACACCCCCTATATCTCCGCCTCTAAAATAACTAAAAGGTAAAGAGAAATTGATACAGTAGCCATCATTTCAGTGACTTAAGGTTTAAATAATTACTGCACTTCACCAGATGAACCAGCAGATGGGGCTTTTCTAATGAAAGAGAAACGTTAGAACACTTAGAAAACTCCTCTATTTTTCAGGGACTAAGGAAAGTAATTCCATGATAAAATTCTGCTTACTTCTTAAAGTATATTTCAGTACTTCAAAAAGATTACATTTAGTGGAAATAGTTAGTTGAGGAATTATCTGGTCAAATAGTTTAATATAGTTAGATATATCATTAATGCCTAAAATCCTCTTCAAAAGTAGTTTATCTCATTTGGTTTTATTTTATCTGAAGAATCTGAGGAACTCCTCTGCTCTCAACTTTCTCTGCATATGTTATAAGATTAATACTAAAATTCACTATTTATACTTTTAAATCAATTTTCAAGTAACTTGCCAGAAAAACATGTGCTTCCCTAGTAAGGGAGCAATTTTTACTGTCATTTAAGTACACATTATTTTTGTACCTACTAGAAGGCTAAAGACTTAGAACATTTATTTATTTATGACCTAATATCTTAAACCCATGGAATATCTCTGACTCAAAGAAACTGATTTAATAAAATATAAGTGTCCCCATGTGAGTTATTATAACATACCATAAGTGGATTAGAAATGTCCATTTTAACAGAGGAAAGAATTATTGGTAATGTGAGACAAAAATGAAAGGATGCCATGGGAATAATGACATGGGAATAATGACACAGAAAGCCAAAAATATGATGTTATAACTTTGAAACGGTAAGACATAGAAGGCTTTTTTCACTCAAGCCATTTTATCTAGTATTCATTTTAATAATTATAATATTTTGTTTTAAATAAAAAACCTTAGGTATTACCCAGAATAACAAAATAGATTCATTTTCATCGGCCTTTGAGCCACTAGCATAGTGGGTAAGCCATGACCAGCAAAAGGGAAATGACTAAATTATACTGCATGCAGGCATGAAGTTGTTTGGAGGAGGAGCTATAGGAAAAGCTGTGGGAGAAAGTGGGTCACTGTAGATCTACAGTAGCTTTGCAGACCATGTTCATGGATAAAAATGCCCCATCTACAACATGCTCATAAAGTCATCTTCATATCATATAAAAATGATTAAAAGTCATTTCTTCAAACTGAGTTGGGTTTAACTTCTTACTGCCTTCCCTAAAGGATTCTATTAGAAAAGGTATCCACATATATGGCACCAAAGACCACATAGCAGAAGATTAGCTGTCCTTTAAAAAGTCAAATAAAATAATTTTAAACTTGAAGCTTGAAATGTAAATGTTCAGTTAGAATGAAAGAGGTTATAAACAAAAGTGAAAGGAGAAATTTTTAAAAATCTGATTCAAAATCCTGTGACAATGACCAGCATTGATCAGTTTGACTGAAAAGTACAAACTGTTGAATATTCAGCAACCAGAATAAGCTCTACACTGTTTCCTAGAGCCCATTAGCATAGTCTCACCATTCTTTCCATTTTTAGCATTTACTGAAAGTCACTAAACAGGAAGATGTTCACAACAATGTCATATTTTCCCTACCTTGCTATAGGATATTCCATCAAAAACAGATGTTATTTCAGCAGGAGTTGTCACGGTGACAACAATTGGGTGTGAAGACATCAAAGAATCATCCTCTTGCACAGGTAACACATCTTCAAGTAACATCTGGTCTCTCTGAAAGGACAAAATGAACCAAAAAAAGACAGCACTTCCTTTATTCTAGCTCATATTTCAAAATATCATTTATATATCACTTGGGGGAAAATAAATATAAATGACTCAAATTACTTAAGACAAGGATTAGGTGTTTAAGTTAATCATATTTTACCCTTATTGATCTACACTGATTCCATTCTCTCTTTTTATTGTAATTTCTTTGACTTCAACCCTATATGATGGGACAAGAAGACACAAGCATCTGTGAATTCTGTTTCTGCTACTTCTGCATGACTTTAAGACACGTGCCACACTTTTTAAGCCCTATTTCTGTAACCATGCAATGGGAATGATATCACCTCACAGATTTGTTCTCAGAATTAAGACAGGATACATGTTGACCAAAAATTGGTGTTCAGGATTTTTTTTTTGGTCAACCAATTATTAGAATTTGGATGATTCATACTTAATCAAAGAAAATATTAGTTCTTGCTTTAGTTCTAATAATCATCTTCTCATCCCAATGCTATGTTTTCTCAGCAAAATAGAATGGTTAAGAGGTCTAGCCCTGTAGTCAGACTTTCATGGTTTATAGCTCAATTTTTCCATTTTCTAGGTATGTAAGTTTAAGGTCTCTAACCCATCAAATAGGGACAATAGTGGCTTATGCTTTTAGAACTGTTAGAGAATTCAATGATAATGCATGCTATGCATTTGGCATAGTAACTGGCAGAGCGAAACCTAACACATTAGCTGCTATTATTATTTTGATTTTTAATCAATTAGATTAGAATCAATTTCATTCTGTTAAATCATTACTTTAAAAAAATCAAGATTTATGGTCTTAATTAAAAACATTCCCGAAAGAAGAGCGAGCTATATTTACATTTTCCAATTTTGTGATTTCCATTTATAATAGGCAAGGCACTATTTTCAAGTGATGACCACCAATCAAGGTAATTTTCACTTGGATTTTAAATTTTGTTAAACCTAAGAGGCTTAAGTTAAGTAGAAAGAATTCAGTTCTCAGTGTCAGGAAATCTGACAATGGTTTTGGTTGTGTTACCAATTGTCTATTTGAGACTGGAAAGTTTTATTCCCTTTCTGGGCGTCAGCTTTTTCACTATGAAATGAGGCTCCACTGTTGTGGTACTTATCAGGCTTTCCCACAATCTGTTTGTATCTCTTCCCCTCCACCCACCAGAACCTTAACTGGGAACTCCTTGGAGGCAAGAAATAGGTTTTCTTCTGTTTGGGATCCTCTGTAGTGTTCACTGAACACAGAAGATTTAATAAATGTATAAAAAAATGGTTGGATGGACAAATGGGTGGAAGAATGTTTGGGATGGACGATGTGATTAAATTTAATTTAAGAACTGCATACTTGGGGTGCCTGGGTGTCTCAGTCAGTTAAGCATCTGACTCTTGATTTCAGCTCTGGTCACGGTCTCAGGGTCGTGGAATCAAGCCCTTTGTTGGGCTCTGTGCTCAAGCAGATATTCTCTCTCTCTCCTTCTTCCTTGCCCCTCCCCACTGCTCGCTCTCTTTCTCTCTCTCTCTCAAATAAATATATAAATCTTAAAAAAAAGAACTTCATACTAAATTCTTCGGAAATTTAATTGGTGTTTTGAAATACTGAATTAGAATATTAAAATATTAAATATCTTATATATAATACAACAATATTAAAATGTTATAATTTCTTATAATATCTTGCAATAAGAAGGGCCTCAGGTTACTTTATAGAAAATAAGGAACAATATAATATTTCATTTATACAGTTTAATTTCAACAAATTACAAAAACAACAATTTTCAACATATATGAGTGATTCTCAACGAGGGAAAAGTTTTCCCCCCAGGAGTCAGCTGGAAATACCTGGACACATTTTTTTTTTTAAGATTTTATTTATTTATTTGAGGGAGAGAGAATGAGAGAGAGAGAGAGCATGAGAAGGGGGAGGGTCAGAGGGAGAAGCAGACTCCCTGCCAAGCAGGGAGCCCGATGCGGGACTCCATCCCGGGACTCCAGGATCATGACCTGAGCTGAAGGCAGCTGTTTAACCAACTGAGCCACCTAGGCACCCCACCTGGACACATTTTTGGTTTTACAACTGGGGAGGGAGGGTTGCTTGCATCTAGCATATATGGACCAAGAATAACCCTTAATTTCCTAAAATGCACAGGACAACCCCCACAATTGTAAACCACTCCCAAATTATCTGGCACAAAATGTCAATATTTCCATGGTTGACAAATCCTGATGTAGATTAAAGTTTTAAGCAGGAATCATTGTAAATTAAGTTTCTTACTTTTTAAAGTAGGTTATGGAAAGGGGCTAAGGGGGCTGGCTTTAGGCATATAAGGGTGTGTTTTTATTTTTTCCAGTGGAGGGCAGTAGTCTCTACATTATGAGACCTGTAATTCCTACTTTTACACAGCAACACACTTCAACTTCCACATATACAAACAGATAAGAGCACTTACACCATCTAAATATCGATAAAAACAGATTAAGCTTTTCAGAAAAAAAAATCTTTAGGGTTCATAGATGTCTTTGTTCCAGGCCCCTTGGGGACACAAGGTAGGATGATACAGTAATTACATGTATTTTTTGGAGCTTTTAAGCTTACAGGATAGAGAACAATGTTCTTCTTTCATAGAGGAGAGAACTGACTCAGGATATGTCACTTGCTCAAGGTCACATCCCTATAACACTCAGTTTATGCTCTTCTCTCTTTATCACACTATTCCAACAACTTTTGTAAGGTAAGTCCTTTGCAAAATTAGACTTCGATTTTTCAAAGGATTAACACTGCAGAACTTAAATACAGAGCTGTGTTGTCTGAGCTCACTATTTTGTTTTCCTGCTTTGACACATGTTATTGAGAGACTCTGTCCAGGACATCCTCAGATTGGGGTGGTCAGTTGCCCTCCAAGGCCTGGGCATTGGCCTTCAGCAAGGTATAGTTCAGTGGAACGAACTGACTCCCCTCTGTACTCACAAAGGAATTCCCAGTTCACCACTGCACCAGGCCCCTGGCCCAGGAACATTGTCATGGTGTAAAGGTTTCAGTCACTTTGCATGAGGCCATTAGACATTAAGAGCTTATGTGTTTCGGGCTCACCATTTGCCAATCTTTTTCTGCTTCGTTTACTCCAAGGAACTCAAAGAAGGAAGCAAATCCTTCATTTAGCCACAAGTCTTCCCACCATTCCATGGTCACAGTATTTCCAAACCACTGAAATTATAAGCAATAAAGAGACAGTTAAATTATTATGCTTGTGGTAGAGAGGCCTAGAAATTTGCAATATGTTTATTTTTCCATGTAAATGTCACTGGCAGGCATTATACTTAATTAGCATTTGTTTCCTGCTTGCTTTTTTTTTTTTCTATTTCTCCCGATTTTTAAATGATCTTAAATTCTCCTTAGTTTATTGCCTTTATTTAGGTATTATTACTGGGCCTATTTAAAGTCAAACTGAAGTCCGGTGTGTATTTACTAAAAGCAAAACAACGTGTCTTAAAAGGTTTCAATGTGTCTTAAAAGGTTTTCATGGTAAGATATTTGCTAGCACTAAGAAGACAGGCAAGATTTTCTGATTGGCTATTTTTTGTTTGCTAAGTTATTATTAATCTCAATCATTCCTATCGTCTTAAGCCACTTTTAAAATAAAACAAGCTAGTTTGATATGAAGATTCTATACCTGATGCACAAGTTCATGGGCAACCACACTGGCCACCCTCTGCTGGTTTGATGAGGCTGATTCCTGGGGGTCATAAAGCAGGTTTGTTTCTCTGTAAGTGATGAGACCCCAGTTCTCCATGGCCCCAGTGCCAAAATCTGGAATAGCGATTTTATCTATGGAGAAAGAAACAATCCTGTGAGAAATACTTCTTTGAATTTGTTTATAACATTTCTTACTAAATTAAGTTCTGTGCACAAATGCTTTTTTAAAAGGCTAAAAATAATTTCTTAGAGTAAAAAACAATCATCTATTTGTATGAACTTTTCAGCCTTCATGCACTCAGACTTTCCATGGAACTTTTCCTGTTAGCCCCAGATATCAATGTGTCTTTTAGTTTTCAAAGGATACTAATGGCAATACTCTTTTCAGTTCTCTATAATTTTACGTCTTTTGTTTCTCTCTGTACTTCTTTTTTATTTGCTGTTTTTGGGCTTTTTTTTTTTTTTGAGAGTTTTACTTAGGTAACAGAAAGCATCTGTTTTTGAGGATAAGCTGTGAGGAATAAGGAAGTGACGTTTTCAAATGAAGACTTAGAGGTACACAGTTTCCCAGTGCACAGAAATATATTTCTATCCAAGGATGCAGAATATTAAAGAATATAAAATTCAATTTTCCTCTATTTCTGTACAATATGAGATCAACCCAATTCTTTACTGGTTACCACCCATTTGCATGCATTAAATAAGTTGGATCAACATGAAATAGAGTATGTTCTTTCTAAACTCTCTTCCAGACCTAAAATGTTGAATACTACCAGGAATTTCTATTCTTTATTTTTGCTTGGGCCTATAATCTTTGATAAAACATCAGACAGGAAGAGGCAGTGCCTGTCAGTTCTGTGTTAAATCCCAAACAGAAAATGTTGAGCTTGACTAGTGTACAAAATACAGATTCTTCAGCTAATGAACTATGATAAAAATGTAATTTCTTTATTATTACACATAATTTTTTGAAAGTAGGCTTTATCCCCAGTTTGGAGCTCAGTGCAGGGCTGGAACTCACAAGCCTGATATCAAGGCCCGAGCTGAGATCATGAATCAGATGCTTAACCAACTGAGCCCCTCAGGCACCCCATATTATTACTTATAGTTTAAATGAGGCATGTAAATAAAAATAAATTAAATTTTTATCTAATAGACAAGCAAAGGTCCTTTCTGGTTACCATAAAGATTCTTAAAGCTTTTTATAAAAGAACAAAAAGTGGATAGATCTTAAATAAAAGTCAGGATTACAGCAGTGGTTTCCTTTCTGTGTTATTTTCATTCTTAGGTTCGGTTATTTTGTCACAAGAATCCCACTTAAAAGGTGGAGAAGTATTCCCCGCAAGGGCTATTATTTTCTATAATATTATGGAGTGTAATTTTTACCTAATCCTTGAAAGGATGGACTTCTTTGTGACCTCATTTCTCTAGTGAGTATTGACATTATAATTAATTAACTCCATTGTATTTAATAAGTGGGGAGTGTAATAAATGCAGAAGTCAACTGTACAGAAAGTCTAAGACAGAGTCAACTCAGTAAGGATTGAAAATGCATTTAAAAGTATAAAGAAGAAGGTGTATGGGGGGAAGGGAAAAGGGGAACAGAGAAATAAATTTGTGAGAGTTCCACTGCCTGCTTTATCCTGGGTGGTTCAAGTAAGATAAAGAGAAAAGAGACTTTTAAATTAATGTGCTTTACATTTTATTAAATATTATTCTGATGATGAACAGTTGCTTCTCTTCCCATCTCTTTCTCTAATATTTGGGAGCTGATGCCATTGAAGAGAAAAATGGAGCATCTGCAAAGTTGCCCAGAGCCACAGCTACCCCCACGTAGAGAATCTGGCATTCCCAGTCACTTTGCATTGATAGTTTATTAAAGTAGAGGCATAAACAGAAATAAAGAAATCAATTTTGGGTTGATTGCTTCCTTGTGATCTTCATTTTATCCCTACAAATATCTATATGGGTGGTTCATTTAAAGTTTTTGTTAATACCACTCAAAATTACTAATAAAGCACTTCTACTTTGGGTAGCAGTATCATATCTACACCATTTTGATTATAGCCCAAATTTTATTTTAAAAGGAAAACATGCCCCCCCCACTTAGGAAAAAAATATTTATGGAAGGAGTATCAGTGTTTCATTTTAACTGCTGGAGAATCTAGAATTAGTCTTGTACAATGGAAAGACTAGCAGCACATGGGACTCCTATAACATCATTTAACCTTACCAGTTATCAACTCATTGATGGTAGGGAGGCAATGCAAGCTATACAAAGGGTCATGATTTTGAAATCAAGGAATCTAGGTTGCTATTTCTGGCTCCATTATTATCGACACCTGCAGTTTTGCACATTACTTTAGTCTTTATTTGCAAGTAAAATTCTATGCATTTATCAGGTACAACCAGAGTAAATATGGACATTATTCTTGGAGGAATCCAAAGTGCATCTTTCAGCATCTAGTAAATAGACACGTATTTGGGCATATAATAAAAAGAGACTAAGGGGTGACTATTAACTAAGAATGAGAAAACCTGAAATGATTTGACTTAGGTAAAAACAAAGGCATATTAAATATAAGAAAATAAAAAACGAGTCTCACCTAGTTTAGGAAGAGCATAATGCATATCAAAGTATTCTTCAAAATAATCAAACACAATTTTAGTTACATTTGCAGCATACTCAGCTGTGTGCTTTTGCTGTGGCTGGACGTATATAGTGAGCTATTAAACAAAACACAAAAAATTAGTGAAAACTTTTCTTTATTTGATAAAACACAAAAACTATGATATAATGGAAAGAAGGTGAGCTTTGGAGTCAGGTAAAGACTTATTTGAATCCGAGTTTTGGACAAATGATTTCACATCTCTGAGACTCATGTGTGAAGGAAAACAATACTGTATAACTCTGAGTGATTTCATTAACTAGAAATAATGTAAGACACGATGGTTGTGTCCAATATATTTTTTAAATGTTATTACTTTTTTCCATTTAGAACATATATTCTTCGTATCTATGTGTCTACCCATCTTTCTATCAATATCTATCTATCTATGTATCTCTGTGTTATTTATCTTTGAAGAAATGAATCATATGATTTTTCTCATCTAAAGAGTTCTTAGGTATATTTTTTCCACTGTACTCATCTACTCATTACTATCCAAATTACCCTTTTGATATTTTAACTATTTTACTTTCAGAGTCTAAAATACAGTAATTCAAAATTTTCTGAGAGGGAGGCATCAATCCTCTAAGTCTCTAACATATTATTTTGTGTCCCTATGACATGATTTATAAATCACGTCTAAGTATAGACTTTTTGTCCCCCGGTCCAGCATGTATGATCCAGCATAGCCAACATGATATTGAAAGAAAAAAACAAAGTTGGAGAACTGATACTACCTGACTTAAAGACTTACTCTAAAGCTACACTAATCAAGATAGTGCAATGTTAGCAAAAGAATAGACAAGTAAATCAATACAACACAATGGTTGAAAAAGAAGTCTTAAAAAAAAAGTTTGTGAGAGGGCACCTGGGTGACTCAGTCAGTTAGGCATCTGCTTTGGGCTCAGGTCATGATCCCAGGATCCTGGGATAGAGCCTGCTTCTCCCTCTCCCCCGATTCATGCTCTCGATCACTCTCTCTGTCTCTCAAAGTAATAAAATCCTAAAAAAAAGTTTATGAGGAATTCAAAGGAAGCATACTTGTTGAACCTGATTCAAAACCCTCAAGTAAAGCAAAATATGCTTATTTGGTAAACACAAGCCCATCTACCTGCGACACATGACTCATCATTAAAAAAAGGAAAAGAGGAGAGAAATTATGCCTACTTTCTTCCCGTATTATTCCAAAAGCATTGCTAGTTTTGGTGTTCTCTAAGGCACACATCTTGGGCCATCTTTTCTTAGATGTGAAAAACAGCAGAAAGATCCAAGAATTTAAAGGCCAACTACTGAAAGAGCATCCCTGAAATTACCAGAGCTGGCTCACTGTTCCCACATCCACTGGGTAGCTGACATTCTTGCTTTAATTGCAAAAGTAAAGATGTGTTCATCTTCATCTCCAAAAGCAATACAACTCACTCAACTACCATCCCAACAGTCTTTGAGCTTTGTCTTGGGTTTGGATTTGGTTTTGGTTTTTTTCAGTTACCAGGATAGGTGATACATTTTCTCACTGTTCTCATTCTCTTTATGAACAATGACTTGAATTTTCCAAGAAGTTGAGTGAAACTAAGGATCCAGTTGGTGGCCACTGTATAAAGCAAAGGTAATTGCCCCCTATGAAATCAAGACCATCGTGTTCAGCCAGGACAGCCGCAATGCACACTGAGATTCTCAGAACCTTTCATCTGTGAATTAGAGTGTCAAAACTCCCTTGGAATTTCTATCACAACTGTTCTCTACCATTGAGAAACTTGAGGCAGGATAGTTCCTCTTGACCTACTCCACTGTTATCCACTTACCTACTTTTGTGCCACACATAATGTTTGGAGAATCAAAGGGTTGAGAAAGAAGGAGAAAGAGGAAGAAGTAATAACAGTGAGTCCCTAGACTCACTGCTGAGAGTGAAGAGAAGGAAGAGATAAGAGTAGGAACCCCAGACGAACATCTGGAAGGAGAAAGACTCTGTTCTTTGTGCCGAATCTTCTTTCCCATGCTAGTAGATTGGCTCCTTCACACAGAATGCTTCTGAGACAACATAATCTGGTTTTTCTCACTCTCCATATTTCTGTGGTTGGATTGATGTTAATGTAAATTCAGTCAGAATGAAAGTAGCCCCTTCCTCTTTTGTTTCTGAGAAACACCACCATGAAAGTATGTTCTGTCTTTGCAGTCTGGCCAGTCTGAAGATCACCTGTGATCTGTGACCTTTATTTTGAAGGGTCATCAATCATATTTTCTGACCATTGCTCTGAATCACTGAGCTAAGCACTCAAGAATATATAGATTCAGTCATTAATCTTGTAACATAATAAGATGAAGTTTATCTAGAGTGTGTCCTATCATATGCCATATGTAACAAACATTCTTACTCTAAAGACTCTACCAACATGCTAATATCGTGTGCTCTCTGAAGCTTCAAAATCCTTTACGTGGCATCCATTTAATAGCAGATCAACTATGATGTTCAGATTTGGTGATTTAAGCATCCTCCCCTCTGCAGCTGCCAGCACTCCTCCTCTGTTAGGTTTTTCCTGCTCTCTGACCTCATCTTCAGCGGATGGTCCATCCGTATCTCCCTCTCCTTTCTGTGGGCTTTAGTAAAGGTAGCTAGCCTTCCTCCATCATCAGCTAAGCCACAGTGCCTTTGTCCATGACAAAGCTTAGGAAACTACCCCTGAATTGTCATCACTTTGTAATAATTGTCATTTTTCGAGTTTACAAGCTTGTTTCACTAAGATGACTTTTTTAAGCCTATGACTGGCAATATTGAAACGGCATGGAGTGAAGAGGGAGATATGCACATACACTCTATCTTCTTCCTGCCTTCTAAAATAGACATACATCCTTTATTATTCGAGGATTCTGTTAAAGGTCAAATATGAAGTTTACATTTAAGCTTTATAATCTTATATAGAAGTATCAAGTTTGTAAGCCTTCAAAACCCTATATTTGGTTTTTAGAGATAATATGTTCCCTAAGTAAATCAAATTACCTAGATATACCACTGTTGGATACTATTAGTCATATCTCAAAACACGGAGTCTGTGGAGCTGGTGTCAGATCTCAGGTCTACACTTTCCAGTGGGTATACTCAGCTGATTATTCCTTTGGGAGGTGTGATATATCTATATACTTTATTGTCATCATTATTATTACTTTTCTCTTATCATATGGGAACTGCCTGTAAAGAAGGCTTCCACAGTTCTACATATTGTCCCTTTCACTGAAGCGATTTCAGGAATTTGAGAGAGAGAATTTCTGTCCACGAAAATTAGGAACCTGACTGGTTGTGGTCACTTCCTTCATGTGTCATCATTATGATTAATCATTAGTCCTACTGAGCATTTAAAATTTCCAGGTAATGTGATAAACACATTCTGTGCAATGTCTCACTCTACACATCAATTCTACAAATCTGGCATATTCACAGTAATACGATATAATTTTTTGCCTCACTGTTAAGTTCCACTATTCTAGTTTCCACAATTAGAAAGTCCAAAGAGTTCTGAAAATAAAAAGCTTTTTATATGTTCAGAGCACACTAATTTGGCAGTCTTGTTTGATCTGAACAAATTGTAGTTTTTTAATCATCTTTTTATTATCATCTCACTACAAGAATATTGCTAATTTTGTAAATAATGACTCTCTGATTGTAAGGTGTTCCCCCAGATGCTGCTGTGGGTACTCAAGAATATGCAATAGTTGGGATGCCTGGATGGCTCAGTGGATTAAACCTCTGCCTTCAGCTCAGGTCATGATCTCAGGGTCCTGGGATTGAGCCCTGCATCCGGCTCTTTGCTCAGCAGGGAGCCTGCTTCCACCTGTTACTCTGCCTGCCTCTCTACCTACTTGTGATCTTTCTCTCTCTTTCAAATAAATAAATAAATAAATAAATCTTAAAATAAGAATATGCAATAGTTGTACCACATTACCTTTGCAACTGTGAAAATCTCCGAATTTTTTTTCATCTTTTTTTTTAAATTTTTTTATAAACATATAATGTATTTTTATCCCCAGGGGTACAGGTCTGTGGATCGCCAGGTTTACACACTTCACAGCACTCACCATAGCACATACCCTCCCCAATGTCCATAACCCCACCCCCTTCTTCCAACCCCCCTCCCCCCAGCAACCCTCAGTTTGTTTTGTAAGATTAAGGGTCACTTTTGGTTTGTCTCCCTCCCAATCCCATCTTGTTTCATTTATTCTTCTCCTACCCCCTTAGCCCCCCACGTTGCATCTCCACTTCCTCATATCAGGGAGATCATATGATAGTTGTCTTTCTCCGGAAAATCTCCGAATTTTAACATATACCTAGCCACACGATTTTATTTATTTATTTATTTATTTATTTATTAAAGATTTTATTTATTTATTTGACACAGAGAGAGAGATCACAAGTAGGCAGAGAGGCAGGCAGAGAGAGAAGGGCAAGCAGGCTCCCCACCAAGCAGAGAGCCCGATGCGGCACTCGATCCCAGGACCCTGAGATCATGACCTGAGCCAAAGGCAGAGTCTTTAACCCACTGAGCCACCCAGGCGCCCCAATTTTATTTATTTTTGTAAAAAGATTGTCTCTTTATTTAGAGAGAGAGAGAGAAAGAGTGAGCAGGGGGGAGGAGAAAGGAGGGGAAGAATCTCAACCAGGCTCCCCACTGAGCAGGGAGCCCAACATAGGGCTCGATCTCAACATCGAGAGATCATGACTTCAGCCAAAACCAAGAGTCAGTCGCTTAACCGACTGAGCCACCCAGGCGCCCCTAGCCATCCAATTTTAGGTAAGAACTGTAGACCTCTTTTTCATATTTTAGAGCTTGAAGGGTTTTAAAAATAAACTTCCTCATTGTGTACATGAGAAACATGAAGACTAAGGCAAAACTGACAGTAGTCTTCAGTCCAAATTTGGGTTTTTACTGTATCATCCTGTCTCCTCTCCCTCCTCTAAGAGTGAAAACTGACTTTCCCTGGCTGCAAATTCGAATTCACCTCAGCCCCTGGCTTACGGAGTGACAAGGAGCATTAAATAAGCTAGTGCATAAAGTAGGGCTTGACATGTTAAGAGTTTTATGCATCCCGTTGAGAACACTGGTATCACTGCTGATAAGACATTGAATGATTAATCTCTGTAATTTTCTTTGTCTGCCCTTCCTTATAGGTGAGTGATAGCCCCATTACCAGTAGGGACATTAGGATGATACCAGGGGGAAAAAAGTAAAAGTGTTTGACTGCCAAAATAGGCTTTTCCTGCCCACACAATAAATTTGAAAGCCAAAACCTTTAGATTTGCCAAAGACTGGTTAGAAGTGCTTTGGGACTTAAAAGCAGAGGGCCAAGAAAAAAGCAACCTGCAGAATTTATGCTGTAACAATAGATTGGAAAGAGAACAGAGGGAGGCCCATCTCTCCCTCAAAAAACTACGCTAGAATTACCTGCACCAGGAGAAAGGTAGTGAGGCTAAGGAGTCAAGACTGTGGAAGGACGCATCAGGGTCAGAGGTGAAGGCCCTGAACACAGAAAGTCCCTATGAACAGAGAGGCATCGGCCTGAACAGACTGCCAGCCACCACTGTCACCACCGCCCTGGTCAGAAGCCAAGCCAATGCCTGCAGGGTTCCCACAGCCGTCTGAGAGCGCTACAGGTCAGCTGTGCCCCCGCTCCATGTCCTACACCCCTTGTGGACTGCGCCATCCAGGTTTGCCCAGGAATGGCCAAGGAATATAAGTCTATTGCTTATCTGTGTACATCTCTTGTCCCAGCATAATTCATAGCACCATCTCTTTTATTTATATTTTACCTATTAAATATACTTGACCTACCGGCAACGGCCTGCCTTTCCGCCATCGATCATTTCGCAGGTTTAACACCTGTTCATCTCTTGAGGTTTTATAGTCTTACCTGAACTGCTCCAAGTAGGGACACCGCTATATAAGGCCCAGGATATCTCCAGGGCCTCTAAACACAGGGCGAGATCTTTGGCATTGTAAGAGATGATATGACCAGCAAAGACCTGAAAACCCACTTGGGTGACACTGGACAGCGGTGACCACCTATTTCACATTGCAACTGAACCACAGGTATCTTAGCATCTTCGGTTCCCATCTGGCCTTAACTTCCTTCTTGTGCACACGGCCGGGGCTCAAAAAGCCTACCAAAATAATCTGACTGGTTGTTTGCCCGCGTGGCCAGGCTGAGAAATAGAAAATAATTCCACTTCGTTTTTAAGTCCAGAAACGCGCCCTAAAGGTACAGGGCTGGTGTGACTTAAATATGCCATCAGCGCGTTGAATTGCGAAGTCCGTATTCCTCCGCATGTTCTTCTGGATGCGGGCAGCGTTGTGTCGGAGGAATACTTGACAGAAAGCAGGAATGGTACACCGAGGATTTTTCAAGTTTTGTTTGAGGCTGCCTGATCCCAGCAATGTGGTCTATTCTTCCTAAGTTTGAGCTTGCCCATTCCTCACAGAAAAATCATCATAAATATGCAAAACCGTGGCTCCAGGTGTCGGGGACTAAGGACCATTTTTCTGCCTTGGCTTTGCAGGTTCAAAAGTGGCCAGAACTCTGGGTTTGGAACTCAGCTGCTGGGATGTGCTGTTTGAGAAACAACCTAGCACCTTCACCTGGGTTCCACCAAGGGTTTGTGCGAAGCTTACTTTTCATTTGAGTCAAAACTGAAGTTGTTTGAGGCTTGATGATAATCATTAATGCAGTATAATTTTTTTAGGACAAAAACCAAACTTTAAAAAGTCTAACTTACCTCATAGACTTTTATAGTATTTTTAATTCATATTATATTTACATTTTTGCAAATATAAATCAAGAATACAAATCATTAGCCATCCTCTATGGCTTCCTGAAATGAATACATTCTTTTGGGGAAGATTAAGAGCAATGAATTAGAATAGCCCTTCCAGTAAAGAAATGAATACTTTTTAAAAAGCTCATAAAAACATTATTAAGATTAAAGTCATTCTGAAAGCTTCACAAAGCCATAGCAAAAAATGTCCTTTTAAATAATAAGGTAAACCTACATCAAAAATAGCTCTGGGGCAGTAGAAAATTGTCATTAGAACATGACAATAAGAATAGAGGTGGGCAAGATCCACTGATGAGTAAGAAAATTAGTGGTCAAAGGTTTAAGGAGAAATACGATAGGTACATAACCTTTAGTTATCTCGTCCTGTAAATATTTATTCATCACTAAGGCTAAAATATATCTCCATAAGTTTTCTGATAATCTTTCCTTCAAGAAGTGGGGCTTAATCCCTTTCCTCTTGGGAATGGGCTGTACTTAGTGATCACTTATAAGAGATAGAATACGGAAAAGAAAAATAGTAATGTATACTACAGAAGTCTAGCAGACATCACCTTAACCAAGTGATCAAAATTAGCCTTGCCAGTACTAAGTTGTGTTCATAGCACCTACCCCCGACATGATCTAATGAGAAGGGTTTCAAATCTGAAACCCTACTCAAATCATGAGAAAACATCAAACTGAACTTGAGGGACATTGTACAAAATATCTGACCAGTACCCTTCAAAAGTATCCAGATCATTAAAAATGAGGAAGGACTGAGAAAATGCCATAGATTGGACAAAATTAAGGAGACATCATGACTAAGCACAATGTGGTATCATCTATTGGACCCTGGAACAAAAAAAAGCAATTAGTGGGAAAACTGGTGAAATTCAAAGAAAGTCTGTAGTCTAGTTCATAGTTTTGCACAAACCTAATTTCTTAGCTTTGATGAATGGATGATAAATGGTTTTGTGAGATGTTAACTTCCGCATAAGCTGAGTGAAAGTCGCATAGGGACTCTGTTGTATCTTTGCAATCCCTAATTCTAAAATTATCTCAAAATAAGTTTAAAAACATATCTGAGTATAAAACAATGAAACTTATTTCTAATGACTATTTCCATGTGAGGGAATGCATAAATGAAAATCCATGGCAAAAAAACCCTAAAACTTCTCTAAAATATAAAGCTTATTCAAACAAACAAACAAACAAACACCATACCTCTGTTTCCTGCCCTCAACCAATCTTTCCAATCCAGACAAATAATGGACTAAGCCAGAAGGAAGTAAGAAGGTACAGACAAGTAGGAAGGATTCACTCAAACATGTAATTCCAGTGCAACTATTCAGGAATCATCCTGTAACTTTCTGGAAGCAGGCACACTATAATCTCTCTTACTGAGTTAATCAAATCAATATGGTTATAGTATAAACCTAAATAATGGGTAATACCAGCACTCTCTTAGTGAGCAGTCCCCCTCAACTTCTTCTCTCGTTCATGAAAGCCAAGGAGAGACTAGAGTTGAAATAATCTCCAGAAAGGTAACTTTTTGCATATGCTTCTTTACAAAAGACAGAGGTCAAATGCCCAAAGAAACCCAAGAGCTGATTAGAACTTACTGTTTCTCAGGAACAGGATCACCCTTACCATGTAAGTTGTCCTTAATTTGATTCCTGGAAGATTAGTGCAAAACTAAAAATTCTGGCTAAGTTACTAAAGTCATAGGTCAAATGTACTTCGCAAAGCTAATAATTTAGAATGATTTTATACACGGTAACATGGGTGATTTTCCTTGTTTTCTATCCACTTTTTTGGTCCAAATTTTCAATAATGTATGTGTATTTAACCCATAATTTTTAAAATTTAAAAATATATTCATAATCTATGTTGTTCTGGATTTGAAAATGGAATGCAGTATATAGCCCAGTGGAAAACTCTGAACTAACCTGTCAGGTAAATGACATTTTTATCAAGGACATTGTTTCGCATAATTTGACTCCTATAAAAATAATACAGTGCATTTTGTTGATAATTCAGGAGTTAATTCACTTAAGTGAAAAAGTCATATAATCTCCACATTTTGTACTGAACATTTTTTTTAAGTTTTGTTTTTCTAAATAGAATTCAGTGATTTCATTTATTTTATTTTATTTTTTCATTTCCATAACTTATTTATTTTATAAATGGGAGTTTGCATCTTCTGACCCCGTTCACCCATTATACCCACCTTCCACTCCCCTGCCTCTGGCAACCACCAACATGTTCTCTTTATCTATGAGCCTATTTTTTCAGTTTATTTTTATTTTTGTTTTGTTTGTTTTTTAGCTTCCACATGTAAGTGAAATCACACAGTATTTCTTTCTCTGTCTGACTTATTTCACTTAGCACTGAAGATGCACTTATGTTGTCACAAATGGCAAGATTTCATTCATTAATCGCAGAATAATATTCCTCTGTGTGTGTGTATGTGTGTGTGTAATTATCCATTTGTCCATTAATGGACACTTAAGTTGTTTCCATATTTTGGCTGTTGTCAATAATACTGGAATGAACATAGGACCACATATATCTTTTTGAGTTTGTGTTTTCATTTTCTTTGGATAAATAACTAAAGATTTTATTTACTTTAAAACCCTTAAACAATCAACTAAACCTGAAAAAGGCCTCAGGAGTTTTCTTACCAATAGAGTTTAAAGTCTTTCCATCAAGGGCTGGCCTCAGTTGTTGCTAAATTACTTGGAGTAACCCTTTAAGTTATTCTTGGTTTTTTTGGACTGAATCAAAATGTAATGCAAATAATATTTAAAAAAAAAGAAATATACAGAGTTAAAAGTCTTTGGAGCTACCTTCCAAACTCAGTTACCTTTCTTCTTCTTCTTCTTCTTTTTTTTAAGTTACCTTTCTTCTTAACAATATTTTGGGATGAGTCCTCTAATCTAATTTTTTCTCATGACGAACAAGGACATTTTAAGAATACTGAATGGTTCAACTACTAATAACCACAATGCAGTCTCCAGTAAACAAGAAGAACACAGGTCTGGATTCTGTGTTTGCTGATATAAAGGAATTACTGCCAGAATGGCGAACACCTCCAAGAGAATTTAATCAGGGTACTAATGATTCTTTTTTTTTTTTAGATTTTTATTTATTTATTTGACAGAGATCACAAGTAGGCAGAGAGGCAGGCAGAGAGAGAGGAGGAAGCAGGCCTCCTGCTGAGCAGAGAGCCCGATGTGGGGCTCGATCCCAGGGTCCTGGGATCATGACCTGAGCCGAAGGCAGAGGCTTTAACCCACTGAGCCACCCAGGCGCCCCAGGGTACTAATGATTCTTGATCGCACAGTATAATCTGATTATGAATAGCAAATGATTGCTGTACCAGAATAATACTGTCAGAAGCAAAGTGCATAAGAATGGTCTTTGGGGGTACCTCAATGGCGCATTCAGTTAAGTGTCTGACTCCAGCTCAGCCCTTGATCTCAGGGTCCTGGGATCAAGCCCCACATAGACACCCCACTGGGTGAGGAGTCTGCTTGTCCCTCTCCCTCTCCTTCTGTCCTTCCCCCTGTTGTGCGAGCTCTTGCTCTCACTCTTTCAAATAAATAAGTAAAATCTTAAAAAAAAAAAAAAAGAATGGTCTTTGGGCTCATTAAATTTCTACTGAAAATATTGTATTACCCAAAAACTACCTAGTTTTTTTTTTTTTTAACTGAAATAGAAACACAGGGACTTTGGGTCAAGATGCTACAGTAACCTGAAGATCTGATATACCCCCATATACAGGAATGACAGGTGCAATGTAAAAATGAAAAACCCACAAGACACATTAGGATTTTAAACAAAATCTCCACGGACTTGATAAAAATACAAAGCAATGGGCAGAACTCAAGGCACAGGTCAACTATATAATTGGTAACATGTTCCTGAGGGTCAGGGCCAGGTAAGTTATGCTTTGGAAATCATGTTTCTAAACTCTGGCTACTGATTTCTCATTGTTTTCTCATAGCTTTCTGTTCTATTTTATGGTGATCATACCTTCTTGAATCTCCAGGAGCAATAATTGAAGGCTGTATGTGTGAGAACGTTTCATTTTTTACGGCTTTTTTTTTTTTAGTTCTCTTTATTTTCCCCAGTTATTACTATTTGCCCCCACTGTGTTTTTCTGTTTATTTGTCTTGGATTTTCTCTTTTATGTTTCCTCATACACCTGTTGATCTGAAGTTGTCTGTTCAGCTCTAAGAACGCAGCAGAGTTGGTTTGCGTTCCCGCCGCTGTCACATTTAGGTAGACTTTCCCCCGTAATTCTTTCTGGAGTGGGAAATTGCACTCAGGCATTTGTGTTTGAATGCTGTTAGATTTCAATTTAGAGGGAGTGGGTAGGAAAAGCCAGGCAGGGACCTTCTCAAATGCCAATGAAGCGAAATTTGCCACAAGCTGACATTCACACTAGATGTCTTTCTATTCACCTTTTGTAGAAAACAGCCTGCCAGGTTTTGCAGGAGGGCAAAATCTGGTTGCATGTCTTCTGTAGACGGGGTGGGAGGAAAAGCACCCACTTTGCTAAGCTCCGTGCTCACTTTCACTGCTTTCTCCTGACACAGAGTCTCTTGGAAGTGTCCAAGGCAATTATGGCTTTCTGTTCCTCTCTTACCAAATAGGTGACCAGAAAGCAATGTATTATGACAATATTCATTTCCCACCCAGATGGTGAAAACTTCACCAAATTTACGACAGAATGTTATATGCTCAGCTCTGATATTTAAGAAATATTTACCACTTCAAGGCTGGGATCTTCTGCCAAATTATATTTTCCATTATGTCATCCAAATCCTTTATATAAAATCCATCACTAGATGGTACAGGCTCTAATGACTCAACCAGTCAGTGTCACCACCTTATGAATAAGTGTCCTTGGTCAGAGGACCAGGTGATAGAGTCACACTGGAAATGCAAACATACTGTCACTGTGGGAAATAACACCAAGAAGCCTGCCATTTTGCTGATTGCTTGGTTGCATGGTCTTCATTTAGGAAATTACGTCATCATTAGTGAATTGTTTAAGCTTTTTGCTTTGCCTTGGCATTTCTACCCAAAATAAAAAAGCTTTCCCCAAACATAATCATCATGTTTAAAAATTGGTGTGAAAACACTTGCACACGATGAAAGGCATTCGTGCAACTCAACCGTAGGGGAAGAAGCACCTCCAGTGAAAAATTCTATGATTGCTGTGAGACAGAAGAGAAAAGAAGCTGGATTAATGCTTTCCACTCTATGGGAAGAGCACCAGCGGTGACGTGCACAGCACAGAAAAACCATTTCCTTTTTCCAGTGGCATTTCTGTTTTACACCTAATATTATCTATTAGCCCCCGACAGTGCTCTTTACCATGACTGAAGGTCACATCAAAGCAACGCATGTGGTAAGGGATGACAGAAGTCACCATGATATACAGTGCCTTTGGAAAGGTCTCAGGACATTCCCCCATTTGCTACAATCTGGACACACTATAGACAGCACGCTGGTAATCACAATTGACTTCTACTGCTCAACCTTAAGGAAATTCCCTCGGGAGGTAGTTTCACAGGAAATAGAGGAATTCATCCCTTCCTTCCAGTGATTGGTAAAGAGGTAAACATATTTTTAGAATATCATATTTCAGAAGGTATAGCAGGGTACGATATTTGGAAAGATTTGGAGTCTGCACCACTTGCCACCAGGTGATTTTGAGCAAATTACTTAAACATATTAAATTTCACTTCTCTCATCTGTAAAATAGGAACGATGATTTTTTTCCTTAAAAAGTTATATTGCAAAGACTATGAGGTTTTATAGATGTAGTATGTTGCACAGAGGCGAACTAACCAAAAGACAGATTGAGCAAGTGTTTAGGGCAGAAGCAAAATGGGAGACTCCAAAATGAGAAGACTAATTAGGTAAAAGTATTTGTATTTTCAAAAGAAAATTATTGAATTGGTCATCTTAATTTATTTTATTTTATTTTCAAGATTTTATTTATTTTTTGAGAGAGAGAGAGCACGTGTGCATGTGCCAGAGAGCACAAGTGGGGTGGGGGGGTCAGGTGGAGGAGAAGGGGCAGAGGGAGAAGCAGACTCCCTGCTGAGCAGGGAGTCCAATGTGGGGCTTGATTCCAGGACCCTGAAATCCGGACCCGAGTTGAAGGCAGACACTTAACCAACTGAGCCACCCAGGCATCTTGGTCATCTTGATTTTAAAAAGCTTTTTTATCTCTCACACTTTAAAAAATGTTTTTTGGCACTTTGTTGTTGTCTTATTTTGAATTACACATAGGAATGGCATCGCAGACTCTGAAGGGTACTCATCTTCCTACAGTCTCCTCCTGCCTCTCTGGTATCCAACCAGGAGGCCCCCAAACACACATACTCAACCACTTCACTAAATTGGGCACGCTCAAATAATTTAATATACTTGTGCTGATGTACTTAGGAGCTCGCTTTGTTTTTAATAGTGAATTTTCTTTTCAAAATAATCCCATACTAGTTATTCCTATGCTGGTCATGTTTGTTTATTTTTCACACATGTCCTTTTGGCTTACGATGTTCTGGATTGTTCAGTGTATCTATCATCAGGGTCACTGATCCCAAGAACTAATGGGCTTTCCCCATCTGTTATGTAAGGAGAAAAACTGTTCAAAAACCATAGACAATTAATCACAAACGCATAGGTCGGAAATCTTAAAAAGTATAATGGGACTCACAGGTATTCCCTGCTTTGACAGTCTCTCAACACGGTCAAACTGATGTACAGCAAAGCACACCAGGTAAGTGCTCATAGGGACAGACTTCCTGAAAGTTGTTCTAGTCCATCTATCGTCCATCGACTCTTCTTTCTATTGAAAACAAAAGATCACCTTTTGTTGATCAAAAGATTAATCATGTACCCAACAAACAAATTATTTCTCCAAATCTGGCTTTTCAGTCCAGTCTGTCAGAGCTTAGGGATAATATTTCTTCTTACTCCTGAATGGTGATAAAAGAAAAAGACGGAAGGAAAGGCATTTGTTTTTAGTCCTGTGAAAGAGTGATTCGGCTGTGTGCTATATGAGGTTTCCCAAGGAAGTACAGAACTTTGACTGTGATGCAGGAGTTTGTCTTTCTGCATTAATACATGATCCTGACCATAATCCTGACCATAATTTGAGGTGAGACCAGCTCCATCAATGAAGAAAAGGCTCGTGCTCCGAGGGAGCATGGGAGGGCAGTCGCTGTACCAGCCATAGCAGGATGGTGGGTTCTCTTTTCCATCACCGGGGTCTCCATCAAAGACCCAAGGTGTCATCATCACTAAAGTCACTGCCTTGGTTACCACGGACAGAGAGAAGGATTTCATTCCTTGATGTCACTACTGATTCCACCTGTCCAGTTTACCGTCCATGCCAGCATTGCCTTCCTCACCACCAATCACCAGTCCAACTCTATCCATGGATACTTGCCCAACTCCTGCTACCATTGTTTCAATACTTCCATGGGCCCTGCAGCCACATAATAAGTCACCACTGGGGGAAGCTGGGAAGCCTTCTTGGGGAATTAAGTGAGGAAGGCTGGATTAGAATCAGTGCTCCTTGACAAGTAAGCCTGCGAGGGCAAGTGCCGGGAGAGAAACGTGCAAGCGTCAGCAAAGTTACTCTACAGTAAGAACTAGCAGAGTCAATTTTGATCTCCTAATGACCCAGAATATTCTCCTTCTACCAGGACTACTGTCTGGAATGAGTGATGGGGAAGAAATACACTCTGCAAAATGCAAAGATCATCTGGGAGGTCTAAAGCAGAAGCTGGTAAGGTTTGCATTCTCTCTCCTCCCGTCTGCCCTCCTCCTTCCAGATGGAACATTCAAAGGGCCTTTTACCCTGACCCAGTCTTCTAGATTAGTGGGTCAGACTTTAAGTTTATCCTCTCCTCTTTCTTCTCCAGTCAAAACTCAATGGGTTGGGTGACCAACACCAGAAGAAAACAAACTGATAAACGAATTCACATTGGGAGGTACAGATAGCTGCCAGTGATTTACTTGTTAACCCTCTCAAAGCTTTGGTTTGCTTTATTTGGTTCTTGCTTTTTGGAGGAATATTTATCATTAAAAGGGATCAATGTCAATGATGACATTTCAGATAGCAGATCAGAAAGATGGGAGATACAACTTAGGCAAGATGTTTTTCTGGTATTAGGTAGATGACATTGTATCTAAGGATGAGCCCAACCTTTTTACATGTCAATATGTGCATTTATTATAGGTATAAGGTACAATAACCCTCATCTTTAGGTAATGACACTTCAGTAGGCTGCATTACTCATTCTGTGATTGAGGGTAATAGGAGAAAAAGCCTTATGCCAGCAATTATACAGACAGAAATTGCTGGACCCTATTTTTTGTTAACGTTTCATGAGCTAGAAAATCTATGGGCATGGGTTGTCCTGGACTTGGATTCTGTCCTCCAATAGGTTTTTGCAGTAGCTCTATCTTAAACACTGGGCTTATATTCAACTGAAAAGCAGGAAGAATGACTGGGTCCCGGAATATTTTAAAGCCTCTCCTTCATTGAGTTGGTTATTAGTCTGTCAGAACTAGGGGATTCATTCAGTTAAGCGCAGCCTATCTGAGGAGTGTCTACTATATTAATTCTTGTTTGGAGCCAAGCCATGGCTTTCTGACCTATGATATGCAAGGTTAGAGATTTTTAGAAATCAAAGAAGAGAGATTGCCAAAGTGCATTTTCAGGCCTCTAAATGAACTGTGAGAACAGGTTTAATTTTAGAATTCAGTGAGTTCTCTCATAGCAAAAGAAGATAACTTACCTGATACTATAAATAGACAATCTGCATAAACAAAAAAGTATATAAAGGGCTTACCTCCACTGGCATATTTGAAACTGCCTGATATTCTTTGGGGTGGATGATGGATATTGTGTAAGTTGCCTTTTTGTTGGGCTCATCAAAACAAGGGAAGGATTTTCTGGCATCTGTTGGTTCATGATCAGTGGCCGCTATGCTCCTTAGAAACAAACACACAAACAAAATACATGTCGCCTCTTCTGACAGCCCTTGTGTTTCTATTCCTATACAAAAAGTCAACTGTGTGATTACAACTGCATATAATTATAACCACTATGTGATTATACTGCATTTCTTAAAATGACCTTCCATCCAGAAAACAATCAAATAGTTGTCATGGTCTTTTTGGAATTTTCAGGTTAACAAAGAAATGAATGTCTGGAATCTGCTTGCAATCTTTTGTATGAATCATTTACTATTTTGGTGCCATAATTAAAAATCTGTGAAACATAGATAAGCAAAAATAAGTCCAATTAGGAGCTATCACTCTTTCCACCCGAAAGCCATTGAGCAACAAGTAGATAAACGCAAAGCCAAACTCAAGGACTTGTTTCTAATTGTCCTGGTGAGAGGGAACAGCTGTGTCCTGTCACAGAGCAGAGGAGTATCTTCCAGAATCCCCAGCTCCTGTCCCTCATGACACATTCTTTCTTATTTATGTTGCACCAGGAACAAATTCCAATTTCATTTCCATGCAAAAGAAAAGCTCTGAGTAATCTTCTAGGTGAAACAACCTTTGGCCAGGCTAAAAACCTGCTTTTGAAAAGAGACAGCATTTTTTTTTTTATGGCTCTAACTAGACAAATGCTCATGTAAATTAAAATGTTGATGTTTAATGTTTCCACCATTTCAAAGTGGAAATATTCTTTTCTGAGTAACTGCTCAGAAAAATAAAAGAACATATATTTTTACACGAGGTTGTATCATTGTAAGCTATTGTCTATCTGCTCATTAGAAGAGTAAGCAAAGTAAAAATTAGGGAAGAAAGAAGGTGTTTGCAACAGTAAACAAAGAAAGCAATGTTGATATGTTCATTAACAATTTGAGTGAGGAAAATATTTTGTCCTTCGGGTATATGAAAAAGAATACCAAGCTAAATCATTAGATCATTCCTTCATCCAATTCTTACTGAACCCTTTCCTCCCATACCCCTCCCCTGCCCTAGCTCCACACACACAAACACATTTGCCAGGCATTATCCTAGGGGCTGAAGAAATAACAAAGACTAAATAAACACATCAGGAGAGTGATGAGAGATATATGGAAAATAAAACGGGAAGCGACAGAGAAGAAGCTAGGAAAAATTGTGAGCTCCATTAGGTAAAAGATTCAGGCATAATCTCTAGGAGTAGGTAATGTTTTGCTGAGATTTGAATGATGAGAAAAAACCATACAGGGTAAGCATAAGAAAAATGTAATCTAGCAGAGAACAGCAAAGGCCCAGTTGCTAGAGTGGAAAAGAACTTAATATGGTTGAAGACCTGAAAGGTGTCCAGCATGGCTGAAGTCCAGTGAACCAAAGGGACTGGGGCCACAGGAGAGTTTAGCTGGTCAGCAGGGGCCATGGTAAGCATCTGTATTTCATTTTGGTTCAAGAATGTATTATATACATTAATTTATCTGGGAAATAATATGCCATAGGTCAACATCCATCTATAAGAACTTAAAATATTTTTGAATTTCTTTAAAAAACAAAACTCCCTAGATATAAAAATTACTTGCTAAAAGCTCAGCCAAGAAACCTAATCTGTAAAAGTTAAAACCAGAAAAGTGGCGGACTTTTGGGAGACAATTGACTGAGGGAGGGAACTTGCTGGGATGACTGAACAAACATCTATATCTTTTAAGGGTTGTGGGTAACTAAGACGTATGCATTTGTCAAAATTCATTGAATTGTGTCCATTAGATTTGTGTGTTTAACATATATAAATTCTACCAAAAAATCATTGTAAGTGAACATTAAGTTGTAGCAAGTAAGTGGCATTTTGCAGTGGTATAGTTAGCAATTCAGAAACAACCTTTTCTGTATTCTAGGCTTGAGCAAATGAAAAAAAAAAATGAAGATAATGGAAGGCAGGCTTCTCACTGTTGGGGAAAAGAGTTACAACCCTGTAAAGGGGAAAGACTAGAATGTACCCTTGGTATTGAATTATAATTGTGGGTTTGGTGTAAATGCAACGATTTTTCGTGTAGATATAGGTAGATGACTATAAAAATCCAAACTGAGACATATATTTCCTAGTTCTGTCTACTGAGCAGAACTAGCAGCACTGGCAAGCTTGTAGCAAATGAACACATCGAATTCCCAGATGATGATTTCTAAATACCACTCTCTACTAAAAGGAACCAGACTCCTTAGAGGAATGGCCGATTCCAGTGATGAGTCAGGAAAAGTCCAAAGATGATCCTGGAACAACTTGCTTTGCCCCAAAGGAAGGAAGTTATCAAGGAATCACTGGAACAAGTCAAAGGACACAGAAGCCCGCTCGAGTGGACTAGGTTAAATCTGGGGAAATTAGAATGTCAAAATAAATGATAAAATTATAACCCACTGACTAAAATAAGAATCCATGAATCCTTGTTCTGGTATGTATATTGGGGGGTGGGGGAAGGAAAGGAAAGCTGGGTTTGGTTTTTTTTTTCCTTTTTTTTTTTCCTTTTTTTTAAAACAGTAGATTGCCTATTAGTGATTTTAGGAGGAATGGTGACTTTAGAAAAATCATCAGTGGATACCAAAACAAGAGGGTGACCGTTTGATGAAGAAAGGGGTATCTGAGTAGTTTCAAAGAATGTCTCTAAAAATTATTTAAAACGAGAAAAACTGTAACTTTGCAGTGGAGAAAATGTCAGGCACCATCTGAAGCAAATGATCAATGACAGCTTCACTAATCGCAGAACAAACCAACGTCATCTGCCTCCTGATAGGATTTCCTGAGAGGGACCTGGCACCACTTGTGTGACATTTCTGACAAAAACTGCTTAACTTGTATTTTTAAATCATGAGGAAAGTCAGATAAACTAAAATTGAGGCGCATTCTCAAAATAACTGGTCTGTACTCTTCAAAAATATCAGGGTTGTGAAAGGCAAAGATAGGCTAAGGGACTGTTCCAGGTTGCAGGAATCTAAAAAAGGCATAACCTTAAGTGCAATGCTTGAATCCAGGCTGGATCCTGGACTGAGAAAAAACAGCTCAGAAGGGCATTTTCAAGTTAATTGATGATATTTGCTTATAACCGTGGATTAGATAATTATATCATTATCAATGTTAAATTTTCTGATTTTGATAACTGCACCAGGCTTACGTTGGAGAATGTCCCTGTACTTAAGAAATACATATTGAATGTTAAGATGTAAAGGGAAATAATGTGTCCAATACTCTAAAGGGAGAAAGAGACAAAGAGACAGAGGCATGGGGTGGGAGGGGAAGTAGGACAGAACGTTAACAATTGGTGAATCTGAGTAAAATGTTTCTAGGAGTTCTTTGTACTATTCTTGTAATTTTTCTGTAAGTTTGAAATTCTTTCAAGATAACTGATCCAGAAGAGCCTCAAGAATTTATTCTTCCGTAGAGTCATTACTGATTAGTTTTTGTGATGATAACAGCTTAGTCAGTTAAGTTTCTAACACCGTGCAGACTGTAAAGAATCTCAAACACATAGGATACAAAGAAACCTGCACACTTTCCCAGGGTACTAAGGTTTTACAAAAAGCTCCAGCAAGCTCCAGCCTGATGTTTAGTCAGCTGCCTTTTCTTCTGAATTCTTCTGGCTTCTGGTTTCTTCCAGAGGCAGAAGAAAAGGAAAAATCACTCTCTGCAAGACTGTTTCAGTTTAGTCACACTTCGGAAATAAGCCAGCTAACTAATTTGGGAATAGGAGCGTGTGTGTGTGTGTGTGTGTGTGTGTGCGCGCGCACGCGCGCGCGCATGCACACAAGTCAGAGAGGTTGAGAGAGAGGGTGGAGGGTCAGGGTGAGGAGGAAGTGGGAGTCCACTTTCCAAAGCAAGAGCCACTGGTAGGTTTCCAAATGCTCTGTTTCAGTCTCTGCTCTGTGCTAAAGTTCATACCCCCAAGTACCCAACAGAGAGAACTTCCAGTGGTTCCTCACCTTAGCTCTTTAAAAAGAGGTTGTGCTTGATTGTACACAAAAATTGCCTCCCTAAATTAGAGTATCTAGGAAACTGTCTTTGGAAATGGAACAGAACGGTGTTGGTGTTGTGTCTGTGTCATATGTTTGGTCCATCTTGGTGGTCCTGTCAGTGAACATTAATCACACCAAGTCCCGCTCAATTACAGTGATTGATGTAGGTAAAGTTCCATTCAACAACCAGAAGGGTTATCACATATGTACTGTTGTTTTTGTTTGTTTGTTTGTTTGTTTGTTTTTTAAGAGTGCAGAGCCAATATGATTTGAGGGGGAAAGAGGGGAAAACCATCTTCTTTTTTCATTTTTAAAGATTTTATTCATTTATCTGAGAAAGATACTACACCAGGGGGAGGGGGTTGGCAAAGAGGCAGAGGGAGAAGCAGACTCTCCATTGAGCAGGAAGCCCAATGTGGGGTTCCATCCTGGGATCCCCCCCAGAGATCATGACCTGAGCTGAAATCAAGAGTCAGATGCTTAACCAACTGAGCCACCCAGATGCCGTGGGGAAAACCCTCTTCTTAGAGTAAAAATCCCTAGATTCCAAGCCTACTTCAGCTCTTTAAAATGTGATCTTGTGCCAGTCACAAAACATACTGATTCTTAGTGTCCTGATTTATCAAACCTGGTTACCAAAGTACATCTGGCCTCTTCCCAGGGTTATGCAGGGTTGAGAAGGGGTAGACCGCACCTAGTAATATATTTGAAATTCCCTTCACATTTACATGCTAGGATTAGGATACATGTCATCAATTTTCTTTGACTTCAGAAGGCTAACTATGCTTTCTGTGAATGCATGTTCCACAATGAACAGACTCCAAAATTCATCCATTAAACGGGAGTAGCTGCACTGTAACAAAAGCACTCAGTGTGTAAATACCATCGGCAATATAATGATATCTTTCAATGGTAACTTGTGATTTTTTTCTCACAAACTCCTGTATAACTCAAAAGCCCCTATTTCTATATCCTAAATTCCACCCAAAGTTACTGAAGTTGTCCAAACATTTACAAATTTTAAAACAAAGTATATGAGATGCAAAACAACTTTAGAGCATAACTTCTTTGGGGAGATTTTATTTGGCAATTAAAACGTCGTCTTTTTAGAATTGGATGCGTTGTGCCACAAATTAATGGGAAAAGCCTGGCTGAGAGCACAGCATGTTCAGGAGTGACTCCTGAGCATGTCCTGAATAATTATAATCCCAGGCAAATGTGCTGAGCTCAACCATTTTTCCATAGGGGCCTCCCTATGTCATGTTAATAAGTCACTTACTAAACCCAGTACATTAAAAATACAATTCTGTGTAGCTTATTAATTTACGAAAGGAAAGAAATCCCTCTGACTTCTCTGAGCACATCAATTCAAGGTGACTTTAGAGAAAGCTGGAGAAAGAGGAGGTGAGGATGCAAGTCACAGACCAAGTTGACTCTGAGTCAACTTTAAAAAGAATTACTTGATTACCTCATAAATCATCTGGTGCACTGTTTCCAATGAAGACTCTCGGGCTATGTTCAGCAATTTAGTAACTTAAGCCAGCAAAGAAAGGGCAAGGTCTGGGTGAAAACCTTAAACAAAGGCCATTTGATGGAGGGGAGGCACCCACAATTGCTAAGAGTCTGTGCAGACTAAGTAAAGGGTTCCAGAATTAAGCAGGGGAGCTGACTGATGCAAGAAAACCCATCTAGATTATTCAGACTCCAATGTATTTTTTAAAGGATATATTTACTTGACAGAGACAGAGAGAGAAAGAAAGCACGTGTGTGTGAACAAGGGGGAGGGGGAGGGAAAGGGAGAAGCAGACTCCCCACTGAGCAGGGAGCCCAGTGTCGGGCTCTATTCCCAGGACACTGAGATCATGACCTGAGCTGAAACCAAGAGTCGGATGCTTAACTGAGTGAGCCACCGAGGTGCCCCCAGACTCTAGCATATTTCTGTGGTGGTTTGAATGAAACATTTAATCATTTAAATTTATTTTCCAGTTGATTTTTTTCTATATAACGGCATTCAAGGTCAAGTTAAATTTCCTTTTTTTTCCTTGCTTCCAAAATAAAAGAAATTCCCAAGCTCAGCAACAAGTTGTAACAAGACCAAAAAAAACAAAAACAAAACAAACAAACAAAAAATCTATTCTTAAACTAATAACTCAACATATCAATCTGAGAATATAATAAATAAACTGACATACAACTCAAACGTCAAGCTCAAATCCACCAATGAGTAGACAGATCCCTACATGTGAACATTAACTAAGACCATCTCACTGGTTTCCCTCCTGCCGTGCTTCCACTGACTCCTACTCTTTCTCATAAGCCCTAACCTTGTGCTTCAGACTTTTATCCAAATGCCTACTGGACGTGTCCTCCTGGATGCCTGACAGGCATCTGACAACAAACTCATGACCTTCCCTCCTAAACTTGGTTCTTCTCTTCTATTTCCAGGATCAGGTAACTGTGTGAGCTATCAGATCCGATATCTGGGCCAATCTATGTCCATAACTAACACACCCCTTTCCTGCAGTCAGTTAATCTGCAAATCTTAACCATGTTACCTCCTATTTTCTCCATTGCGTCCTCTTCTGACTGCTCTGAAATCACCATCCTACCTGATCCCATCTTCTCTCTCCGGGATCACTGCAGTATCTCCCATATACCCACACATGGATTTAGCTCTTTCCTTCACCATCCACCTAAATAGGCACCGGTTAATTTTTCCTACAAGCCTGCAATCGGCTATCCTTTCTTTCTTTTCCCTGACAGGCTTTCCAGAGTTATATTTAGCTAGCCTCTTCATATAAACCTCTTCTACAAACTAATTTCTTATCCTCGCTCTATTTTTTGGATTTAGTGCCTTTCCTTTTTACCTGCTTTTATGTTCTTACTTGCCGTTGCCTTTTGCAATTCCCCTATTGTATCAGAATTTGGCTTCAATCCTAGCAATGCTGTAAGCGCCCAGAAAACCCAAACTAGAAAACATCTGTCCTTCTTGTAAATTCCTATAATTCCTCTTAATTCCAATGATTCTCAGTCCTTAAAATATGAAGACTGCTTCCCAAGGTAAAAAAAAAAAAAAAGGATTTTTATCAATTCCTCTTCCATTAAAGGAGATGGGGAGAAAAGGAACCAAGGAAAAAATGTCCATCCTGACTGAGTGGGAAGATAGAGAGGTTATTGGTGGAAATTGGGCTCCTCAATGGGAAAAGGGCTGGGACTCTGTAGCATATCCCAGCATGTACCAGACGACATTAGTCATGTGAGAGCCTGTATGTGAAAATGTTTCTCTACATTCATTCAGCAATATTTAAGTATTCACTGTGCTAGTTAGTGAGCAAGAGAGGGACAGCCCAACTCCCAACCATGGAAGATTCCACAGTCTTGTACGGTTGGGAAACTGCATACTCCAGAGATTCATGGTAGCCTCTAGAGGTTCAGAATGGGTATTACCTAAAAGTCTCTCAGAAGTCCCATCATTTAAAAAAAAAAAAAAGAAAGAAAGAAAGAAAGGAAGAAAGAAAGAAACATCATTTTTGTATTTAGTATTTTTGCCCAAATGAATTTGGCCACAGAATCCCTCCCCTGCTTTTTTTTTTTTTCTGGCAATAGCTATTAATATCCTATACAACTGGAACTCTGTGGAATAGCAAGTTGGAAAATGCTGTGTAAGGGTAGTCCAAACACTGAGAAGGAAATGCTAGCCCTTGGAGAGAAGAAAATAGTATGCACTTTGGAGATGTGAGGAGAGGGGAACTCTGCTTGGGAAGAGAGCAACTGGAAATGCTACAGAACACAGTGAGAGTGTAGAGTGTATTGGTGGTGTGGGCAGAAAAACACTCCAAAACTTCCAATCCTTTTAAAAGTGGCTTCTTCCAATCATAAGGAACAGACCAGAGTAGGGAAAGCAACTTCTAAGCTTCTCAGATTTTCTAATCCTAAACCTCAGTACAACTCTGTACTGAGCAAGATGATATGGCTGTCATTGCCAGGGAGCTCTAACCTGGCCCTACCTTCTTCTCCAACTCCCCTCTTGCCTCTAACTTTTGAGGATAGGAAGCCCAGAGAGTTGACTCCTCCCTTTGAAGTTCAAGGTCAAGTCCTGGTTGTATTTGCAGAAATCAAATAATTTTGGTTACTACTGAGCACACTCATGTTTAGTTTGCGTTGTGTTTGCAACGGTAACATCCCGATGATAACAGGCAACTGTGAATATTCAGCCCTGGAGTTGAATTTTACAATAAGACAGAAGTGTCAGGAAATATACTTTGACTGCATGCTTAAAAATGTGTTGCTATGATGGCATTTTAAATTGTATCAGCATCAAATAGTACGCAGCTCACCATGTAATAGGAAAGAAAAGTGCTGCTCCCAGTGAATTCACTCCTGCATCCTTACGTGGGTGCTGGGGATGAGAACCCCCACAGCCCTGCACTGTCAAAGATGTTACTTATGGGCTTGCAAAAAAAAAAAAAAAAAGAACAATGGACTCTCCTTATATGCTTAAAATATTTCATAACAAGAAAAACAAAGAGTGTTCCATTTAGCCTAAATGAGGTTACCGAGTATGTGCAGAACTGTTTCAAAACCACATGTACAGGGCAGCAGTAGCCGCGTGCTGGGTAACTTGAGAGCCTCAACTGCTACCAAGGACAGCTGCTGAGCTCAGGGTGACCAGTCCTCCAGGAGAACCCACCTGAGACCGCCTCCCTCACCAGTCTTGCTGTAACTCGGTATTTGCTGGGCAGCCATTAGGACTGCCACTTTTCAGATCAGCTCTCAAGTATATGTATTTTATGGTAAAATTTATTGGTACAGTAAAATAATTCAGAGTCAAATGAATACTATATATTTAAGTATATAATGCTTTCTCAAACGTGTAAAGTCCATAAGAGAAATTTACTAATGGAATCTTCTTCCATATTTTTTTGGCCTTCCTGTAGTGTATAGAATTTTTATACTTTGGTGGCTTTACTCAGATGAAGTGTCTACTGTCTCAACCCAAGGAACAATTTTAAAGACTTTGCAATAATCACTTGAAAGTTTTGATTTGTCTTCAGTTCAACTAATGAATTTTTAGAATCTCTTGAAGGTGGATATTTTTCCTCATATTATGCCTTTCCCTCCCAAATTGGGAATGCTTTAAAAACTCATTAAATCCTTAGTGAAGCTCAGAGAAATAGGCACTTTTATTCATTATTTGTGGAAATGTAATTTGGGATATATTTTTGAAAGTCACTTTGGAGACACACATAGGTGCATGCACATATTATACATATGTATATACCTGTATACATAAACACAATTGCATGCATCCACACGTATGCGGTTTGGGCCAATGCCCTAGGAATTTTCCTATAGAATTATTGGAAAATGTTATACATATTTTTATAAGAACGTTGTTATATTTTCCTAGGTGTTTATTAAAAAAGTAAAAAAGTAGGAGGCACTTTAATGTCCAAATTTAATGGAAAAGTGGAATAAAGTACATTATATTCATATGACAGACTATCATGTATCCATTAAATCATCTACCCAACCAGGTTAAAGTGTTGATATATCGTAAAAACATGTTATACAATAAAATGTCCAACACAATGCCATCTTCATCTGTATTCAGAAAAATACTGGAAGAATATCTACCTAAATATTAATAATGATTATACTTCAGGGATACAATTTTCTCTGTTTTCCAAGTTTTCTGGAGTGAATGTGTGTTATTTATGAAGTAAACAAAATAAACGTTATAAGTTTCTTGATATATTTGTACTCTTTGACCCAGCAATTCTATTTTATTGAATATAACCTAACATAAGGAAGTAAACAGATGTATACTTAAAGGTTTATTCCAACTATGTTCTTTTCTGATGTTTTTATTCTAATAAATCCTGAAAGCAATTTAAATATCCAGTATTAGGAAACAGGTCTTTAAAAATTAACAGTGCATTCACGCACAGCCTTTTAAAATCAGATTCTTGAAAATATGGCAGAATGAGAGGAAATCCTTATATGAAGTCAAAAAGGTATATAAACAAATACATAGACATTGTATAATTATAATCTGATTGCCTAAAAAAGCACTTATTAACATGTAACCGAAGTTACCATTGGATGTGAAGTTTCTCTTTATAGTTTCTTTTGATTTTCCTTCTTTATAACTTTCCATGCTTTCATTATTTTTAGTTTTTATAAACACAAAAAAGTATGTCAACAATATTGTTTTATTGCTAGTGATATTAAGATAGAGATACAGTATATGAGCCTGTTCCCTTCAAATATTTTTTCAAACTATCATTTCTATTCAGTTTGTTAGGGTATCCTACAGTAATATTGGGGTACTTAAACATTTCATTTTAGTCCCTGGGTCTCTCTGGCAAACAATGGGAAGAATTTTGACCAAAAGCTTTACTTTGCTCTGTAAGATGCTTAAAACAACATAGGGAAGGGATATTCAGTGAGCTAGCCCCAGACTCATATTGCTGAACTGTGATACTAAGATTTCTTTTCTCTCTCTCTCTCTCTCTCTCTTTTTTTTAACAGATTGTATTTATTTGATAGTGAGAGAGGGAACACAGGCAGGGAGAATGGGAGAAGGGGAAGCAGGCTGCCCGCTGAACAGGGAGCCTTATGCAGGCTGGATTCTAGGATCCTGGGATCATGACCTGAGCCAAAGGCAGACACTTCATGACTGAGCCACCCAGGCACCCGGACACTAAGGTTCTTAATGATTTGCCTGGCAAGAATCTACATAAGCAAAGGTCAAAGCAGTTTCAAGTTCACTGATACCTTAGTGTAGCCTTCCTTCCTGATGCAAGATCCACACCCACAGAGTGAAGTTTTTTTTTTTTAATTCATTGAGAGAATTTATGCCTTAACATAGTTCTACTAATAGCAACTGATAGATTGTCAAGGCAAGTAACCATCTTTGCTAGACACAGAAATGCAAAAAGACATATATTAATTACTTGCTATGTCTTTATATCCTCAATTACTTGATATATCGTTTATGTTGCAAAAGGCTTAGCATTACCGTCGCATATTGTATGATGGACAATAAGCCCAAAGAGTTATCCATACGCTGCCACTAACGTGTGAACTCAATGAGTGTTTATTAAAAGCTTATGTGTGGATCATTGTTCTGGCCGTACAAGATAAAGACAGACTTCTGCCTTTCTTCCTAGATAAAGACACAAAGACAATTCTATGGATTTTACATACCTTTCAACATCACTTCTCCACTAAAAGACTCAAAATTATAATGGACATTTACTGACTTTCTCTTAAATTTAGTGTAATTTTTTTTAAAAGATTTTATTTATTCATTTGACAGCAGGGATCACAAGTAGGCAGAGAGAGAGAGAGAGAGAGAGAGAGAGAGAGAGACGCAGGCTCCCTGCTGAGCAGAGAGCCCAATGCGGAGCTTGATCTCAGAACCCGGAGATCATGAGCTGAGCTAAAGGCAGAGGCTTTAACCCACTGAGCCACCCAGGCGCCCTAGTGTAATATATTTTTTTAAAGTTCACTTTTAAATCATTGTCATATAACGGAGGACCGTGGCAGTGAAATTTACTAAGCACGTGTATTTTAAAAACCGGAGGTAGTTTCTGTAAGTAGTTTCAGCGTTCTGACAGGATGTAGTACATTATGATTTTTCCTGATGAAATTAAAGACTTACGCTGATTCTTTGGACTCCATGAAGCTCACTCTGTACATTCAGGTTTTCCGATAGGCTTTGAAAATACCACAGGGCAAAGAGTTTTTGTCCCCCAGGCAGACAGGCAGAATTGCAACCAGGTTTAGATAACAGACCACAAAACAATTAAAAGGTGGAAAGTGAAAAGGAAAGGGAAAGAAATGGAAAGCAAATATGTGAGCTGAGGGTAAATAAAACAAAAATGAATATTTACTTGATCTGTCCGTCCTCCTCATACGTCGTTCTGTAAAAGCCCACGAGCGAGCCGTTCAGCCAGCCAGCGAACTTCAAGGTCAGGAGGTAGGCATTCTCGCCACTGCTGGGGGCAAGCTCTTCTTCTGCCTCCATTACCACATACTCCTGCTTTTTGTACTCGAAGCACCGCCTGACTGGCACCTGCTCCCTGGAGGACCTCTTCAGCTCCGGGAGCTGGGTGATCCTGGTCTCCCGCAGGTGCAGCCACAGGTACCGGGTGGGCGAGCTCACGTTGATGGAGATGGTCACGCTGCCTGTGTACGTGTCCTCCTCCAGCAGGGGCTTCACCTCCAAGTCGTAGTGCACTGGGTTGATGTAGTCCGGCAGCCTGAAGTTTTTCCAGTCTCCACTTTCGTCTTCTCTGGCAGGGCAGACCCCTTGGTCCTCCGGTGGGCTCTCCGGGGAAGGAGCTTCAGAGGGAACCGGAGCTGGGCCCTGCCCGGCGTCCCCCGTGGAGCTGCTGCACCTGGTCAAGCCCACGGAAAGTCCTACTATTAATCCCACCGCCACCACCACCACACAGATTATGGCCACATGTTTCGTTTTAATGCAGTACCTCTTAGCGTCCTCTTCCTCTGCAAAGTTCATTTTTGTTTCCAAAGTCAAATATTACGCATAAAAGGATGTTAAATTTACCTAACTAATGAAGGTCAGCTGACTTCCTTTTCAAATTGGGAGGAATTCCCTGGCTTGGCAGCCTGTTTTCGTTTTTTTCCCACACCCCCCTCTGGCTCCCTGCCTCTTTCCTCTCCGTTCACGTTCCCCACCAGCCACTCAAGGAGGGACGCGGAAACAAGGGGTGGGATAAGGGCTCCAGAGGGGAGGCTGAGCTGAAGGAAGAGGACTGACGAGAATACTGTCGCTGCTCCTTATAAACACCGCATCCCCACCTCTCCCCTCCTCCTCAGGAGTGAGTTAAACATAAAATAGGGCTTAGCTTATCAGGGAGCGGGAGGGTGAGACTTTGCCAAAGCCCTGTCAGCAGCTTTCAGGGAGAGACCTTTCTGGGAAAGAAGTGTGCTTGCGATAGAAAAACTCAACCTTTGCCACTGGGTCTGTGGCTCCTTCCTGTTGTGCTCACAGTCTCTCTCCCTTAATTAACCACAGGGCTTCTTAGATTTCAGCCTTTTCATCAGGTAGCTAGCCAAGGAAGCAAAGTGTTTTCTTTTTGGTTTTTTTCCCCTCCCGTTACATAAACATTCAGACTCTGCCTTTACCAAAGTCATACCCTGGACTTGGACACGAAAAGGGATACATAAAAATTCAAGGACCACTGAGGTAGTCCGTGAATATTTGTTGAGTTGCTGGATTAGCAAAGCAATGCCAAGTAACTCTGAATTCCGTTCAGTCCGGATGGAAGAGGGAGGGAACATTAAATTAGCCAAAGTGGTCTTGGAGCTGAAGAGCATAAAAAGAAAAAGAAAAAAAAAAAAAAAAAGAAAGAAAGAAAAAAAAAAGGAGGCAGAAAGGGAAAGGATTAAAAGAACAGAACACAGGGAAGATAAATAACTACACTGGGGTAGATAAACTCATCTCTGCAGTTGGCCTCCGAGTGAGATTGGCTTCCTTAGACTTTGATGTGTAGATCATGTTTGCAGCAGATGCCAGATGTGGAAAGCTGGCCTGCTGCGAGATCTATTATCTGTGTAAATCCGGTTGCCTCTGAATGACAAGGGCAAGACAGAAATCACAGCAGTGACTTGAATGTTCATGAGTAGCTAAGGTGTAAACTCCAGGCCATCTCTAACAGTAATGATTCAATAATAATTATCAAAAATTTGAGAGCTTTCTATGTGCCAGGCACCATGCTAAGTACATTATAGAACATTATAGAAGTTTTTAGTTGAGTCTTCCCAACCACTCTATAAGGTTGGTACTATTTTGATGCCCATCTTAGACATAGGAAGACTGACATTTACAGAGGTTAAGGCACTTGAACAAGGTCACATCACACAATCAGTAAATAGCAGAATCGAAGTTTGTGCCCAAGTCATCTGAGTCCAAAGTCCATATATCTACTGACAATGCCTCCATTCTCTGCAGAGGAGAAATATTGAAGGGTTAAGTAGTTATAAAAATCTTTGTCAGTATTTCGTAAAGTACATTTCATGGGTATTAATAGATATACTTGCAGACCAGGCAATGCTGGGTTAGGTAAAATTAAGAATGTTCTTTTATTACTGTACGTTCTTTCAGAGCCTCCAGATGGTAATGTATATTGTGAATCTCCAGACAGGATAGACTATTGAATAATTTTTACACTGAGTTGATGAGAGAACATTTTTGATGAGGTAACTTTTGTGAGACTTGTGTTCCATGGAACACTCAGAAATGCTACCTTAAAGTGTTCTGAATTACCAGTTAAACAAACAGGGGGAGGGGTGTAAAGACATTAAAAGCAGAAGAGTCCATTTTGCTCTGTACATTTCCATTGTTCTCTCTGAAAAGAGTAGTAAGAAAAATAGAATTGAAGGGAAGTGGGATATACTTTTCTCGATTACAGTAGGTTCACTTATACTTGCTAATTTCACATTCTGAAGCAAGCAATCCTAGACTTTTTAAATCATAGCACGTTTAGTTTTGGCAAATCAAATTCCTGAGCTTGAGCCCCTTAGAAAGCCCCTCTTTATTGGAACGATCATCTGACGTTTCACTAAATGAAAGGGAAAATGTGGATCATAGTTATCTCAACATAATGACTAAAATGAAAAGTATTTGGAAAAATGTACATAAAACTGTGTTAAGCTGGAAGAATTTCTAAAATAATCTCAGTTAGGACAAACACACCTGAAACTCTTAAATTTAACCTCAACTAGAAAAGACAGCAATGTTACCACTGGCCCTATGCTTGTGGCTAGACTGAAAATGTAATTTTAAAATGTAGACATTTTATTTGTTAATATTAGTGTGATAATAAAAAAAAATTCAAACCAAACAGCCAGTGTTAATAAATAACATTTGGAAAATTATAGTTCTTTCCTCTGAAAGAAATAATATTCCCAAAGAAAAATAATGGATCTCTTAGAATTTTTGTGGGAGATAAACTCTGAAATCATCATTGCTAGTATAATTCATTCAGACCCTTTATAAAATAAAAGACTAGACCTTTGGGATAGAGTGCACTTAAAGGAGATTAAGAATGCTACAAAATATCTCCCTTCTTCTGCCAAAAATTCCACTACAAAATAATCCATTATTTAAATGTGACCTTTTTGATAGAAATAAAATACCTTAAATTCTTGTATGTAGTATGTAAGTAGACACACATGCACACATCTATGTAAATTTTGAGTCTAAGTCCCAGCTCTAAGCACAGCGTCTTAGTCCCAACCCATAGGGCTACACCCAGTGAAGGGCACTACATCAGTATCAGTATGATGGTCAGCTGACCTTGTAGAGGTAAATCAGCCAGCCAGATAAGTGGGTGTAGCAGAGCCCATGTGTGCATTAAACACATCTAGGATCAACATACTAGGGTTTACTAAATATAAAGCCCCTAGCTTTCATAATTTGATGACACTTGCTGTCCTTCCTCTCATTGACACTGAAATATTGAGTCTGTGGCAGGAGGCGCTTGATCTTGAAAGCCAAATCTAATCCACAGCAAAGGTCAAGGCAGTCACTGTTGGAGGACAGAGAGAGAGAGAGAGGGAGAATCTATTTCTACACGGAGACCAATGAACTATTGTAGGCACTCACCTAGATTCAACAGTTTACATCAGCTAATCCTGTGTTGAAAAATCTACATTAGATCTAAGTAACTTGAAAAGGCTACCTCTGGTCAGTTTGCACTTAGTAGGTTCAAGCCTGTGGAATGAATGCAAAGCCGTTCTTTATAGATCCTAGACCACACTCTGGCTGTCCAGAGCTTTTGACAATGTGTGTTGTTATTTTCTACCCAAGGAACAAAGTCTAATATCTATTCCGCCTATGACATAAATGTTCATTGACTACTTATTGAATAAACAAATGAATGGATAAATAGAAAGAAGGGAAAAGAACACCAAAAAATCCAGACTAGGAGGGGTTCATGGGCATAATATACCAAAAATGCTGAGATAAACTCAGTTCAAATTTCAGGAGTGACTGGAAAGAGATTCCCTGGAGATGAGGACCTGGAAATCATACCTGATCCTGAGGAGATAAGAGACTTCTTGGTTAATTCCTTCCCAAAGCAGGGAGAGTGATGTAAGAGACATACCATAATACTGAATACACAATGTGGTGATGTAAGAGACATACCATAATACTGAATACACAATGTGGACCTCTCTTTTTCACTTGGAGCTTTAATTTAAAGCTTCTCTGTTAGGTCCCAAGAATGACATTTATCCCAGAGGCTATTGAGCCTTCTATGGACATGGGGTGCTGCCAGCTCACCCTGGAGAACTAGGAATATCTCCAAAAATGTCAATAATTAATGCAATAGTGTGACTATTTGACTGACTTTTTACTCCTATCAGTTGATCAGAGCTGAATTCCATGGTTCAACAAAATAACGAACAATAAAATGGCAAGCTATAGTCATCACAGAAGAAGCAGAATCTGCAAATCAGATTATGGGGAACAAGGAGGATGGGAACCCGTTTGTCTTCAGTTTGCTACAGGGTTGCCATTATCAATCATGTCAGTTTGATAAACCCGGTGGTCAATCCAGGTATTTCCGAACTGTAAAGGTTTAGCTGGAATTGGAAAAGGAGAGCACCATAGCATTGACTTGGCAGACCAGTGAGATTAAATACATACTGGCAACGTTGGGTATGATCTTGGTCAATTACATCTTATTTCCTATTCTTCATCCTTTATTTGGGCTCAGCAAATGTTTTAAAAGGTTCAGCTCATTTCAAGATTAAGTGATCTCAATGAACTTTTTCCAAGAGCTGAAAAAAACTGCAGATATCAGGTCAGAAAATCTTTAACACACCACATCTAAGTTTTGTTGGTCATAATGAATTTGTCCAAAGACTGAAACAATGTGAAGAGCTCCACAGCAGGGAAGATGAGGAAGAATAGAGTGAGAAAGAGGTCAAGAAGCAAAAAAGAAGGATTTTCAAAGAAGGTGATGAGAAGAAACCTCCAAAACATATCTAAATATAATTCAACAAAAATAAAAGTCAATGAAACGATCGGTTTATGCCTTCTCTATTCTTTATTGTTTCCAGACTGACTTGAGAGTCCTTCTGCAGGGTTTTCTGGGGTACAAAGATTGTCTTCATGATGTCCCTCACCCACATCACCCACGTGCACAAGGGTTTCATTAGTCACAGGCAACAATCATGTTTCTTTAAAAAAAAAAAAAAAAGATTTTACTTATTATTTGAGAGATGGGGGGAGGGGCAGGGGGAAAGGGAGAGAATCCTCAAGCAGACTCCCTGCTGAGCACGGAGCCGGAATGGGGACTCAATCTCAGGACCTTGAGATCATGACCTGAGCTGAAATCCAGAATCAGAAACTCAAGCAACTGAGCCACCCAGACACTCCAACAATCATATTTCTGTTATCCATTTGGATCACCCTGGAAAAAAATCAGTTCACTTTACCTACCTCTCAAAAAGTGTCTGGGCCACTATTCAGTCGTTCATTTTTAAAGTCATTCAACAAATTAATATTGAGTCAATAAACACTTAAGTCTTAACAAAAATTTACTAGACAAGGAATTCTAAGATAAACTTTAAAATGTGGACATTCATTTAAAATGGTAGTAAATACTCTTAATACATGTATGTAAACACTTTGTTCTTAGAATATAGAGGTTTTGAAAATATTCAGAAAAGCAAAGAAAACAAAACAAAAGGATTTATTGTTTCTATAATTTTAAACTGCTTTCATATTATATTCATATAATATCACTAATACACTGGGAGACTGTGGGAGGATAGAGAAACAGCAGGAGAAAAATAATAGTGATAACATAGTCCAGATTTCTGTTGCTCTCAGAATTTCAAAATTGTTTTTATAAATTTTCTCAGTGCACTAAACAATAGCTCTAGATTCTGAGTTTTAAAACTTCCTAATGTGCTGAATTCACTCAACATTTTTTTCTTCAGTCTTTGTTGTGTCAAAATTCTTGGCAATGTTTTCTCTCTCTTGTTTATCCCATCTGCTAGAAGTCTCCAAAAATAACATTGGCATAGGGAAAATAACTCACCTGACATTCTTTTATTTTGTAAAAGTTCTGAATGAATTATACTAGCAATGATGATTTCAGAGTTTATCTCCCACAAAAATTCTAAGAGATCCATTCTTTTTCTTTGGGAATATTATTTCTTTCAGAGGAAAGAACTATAATTTTCTAATTTTTATTTATTAACACTGGCTGTTTGGTTTGAAAGGTTTTTTTATTACCACATTAATCTTAACAAATGAAATGTATCCTTAACTGTTGTTTTCTTTGGGGGTTTATAAAGGCTTTAACTGCATTGAAAGGATCAAAGTCATCCACCTGAGTTACAGGAATGTTGTTTCTATTGTTGGTGTTCTCTTTTCTTGACATCTCTTCTGGGTTTTATCACATTTTTAGTATGCTTTTGTCTTAAGCTTTGCTTTCACTCACACCATTGCCCAGAACTCGTCACATGACTCCTCTTGAAAGCAAAGAGACAGGCAGACAGCAACAGCTCTACCCTTCAGGAGTAGGGAACCTGTCTTTGGTGGTCAGCTAGCCATGCCTGCCCCACCCTGGCCTCCCCTCATTATAGGATTTATTTTGCTGGGCCATTGCAGTAGCTCAGAAAAAAGTCCATACATAGAAGAAAAATGCTGTGCCAACTGCTGTTGACATTTTTATAAAGACCTAAGATCATGTCCAAGGCAAAATGCCTTCTAGGTTCACATACTTGTAAAGATTATTCAGCTACATGCTGATAATTTATGCTCATTTCTTATCACTGCTGCTCTGAGTATGTATTTTAACTTGATTTTTGTTCCGAACAGGCCTGTACCGTGAAGAGGATACATTTTTATTTTATTTTCCAGAGGTCATTTGTTTGCACTTCAGAATACTCTAGAAACAAATGTAAGGAAAAGTAATTGCATTCAGGTGGAAGGAAAGAAGAAGAAAATGGAATGACACAGAACCAACCTTCATGGTACATACTTGCTGCCAGATGTCTTTTATTTGCTGTCTTTTTAATGCATCTGGCAATTCTATGAGTTAGTTATTATGAGCCCCAGCTGCTACTTACCACATCATGTTGCCTCCAAATCCAACAAAAAGAATTTAGTACTATTTATGGGTTCATCCAGACTCCTCCTGGAATAACTTTGTATCTTGCTTACATTATAGACAGTGTAGATTCTGCAACTAGCCTAGGCAACAAATCACAATATTGTTTCTAAGAAAAATGTTCTACAAGGTCCAACATGGAAGACATGCCTATTTATCGTCAAGCCTATCAGGCGGTTGGGAGAGCCCCCCGCTCAACGTGCCCTGAGCTGAGGTGGATGTAGATCTTGCACGACTTTGTGCCCTCTGCTTCCCCGAGGGTGCTCCTCTGGCCCTGCAGTGCTGAGAAATTAGATTTGAGATCTAGGTAGTACAAATACTGCCTCGCTTATTAGTTAAATGACGACAATTATTAGAATAGTGAAAGAATAAAAAGTAAGCTTGAGAAGTGTGCTTCACTAATGCTGTTTGATGCAAACTAATTGTTAATTCTATTTTTCAAGTGAGTCATAGATTTCAGGAGCTCAGTGAATTATCGTCACAGATGATTTTGTTAAAGGCTATTTTGTTTCGTTGATGATGGATGGGTTCATGAGTCTCAGCTACAGCGTTATAGACCTGGAGTAAGTATACTCACCCCCATATCAAGAGTCAGCCATGTTGCTTTCCTGGCATAACTCTGGCTGTGTGTTCAAGTTCCCATCCGATCTATGATTTTAGTCATAACACCTAACATTCTATCCTGCATCTCTCTGAAGGTCAGCAGTTTTTATTTGCCCAAATGCTTATAAAATTGTTTGCATATTAAGTGTGTGTCATTTGGCAGAGAAGCCCGTACTTGTTTTGTTGCCTTCCTTTAGCAACCGAAACTCAAAACTCCGACCTCCAGTGCAGTGGTGTCCGCAGGGGCTCCTGGATGGCTCAGTTGGTTAAGCTCTCCCTTTGGTTCAGGTCATGATCTGGGTCCTGGAACAGAGCCACTCACTGGGCTCCCTGCTCGTCGGAGAGCTTACTCCTCCCTCTGCCCCTCCCCCCCGCTCATACTCTCACTCTCAGATAAACAAAATCATTAAAAAAAAAAAAAAACAGTGTCAGCACATGGCAATAAGACATATGGAGACTTAACTAACAGTTTTATCAATTCGACTCATGTAGACACTCAAATCTGATAATTAAGAACAAAATGACATTTGAGGTCCAAGATAATTGTGGCTTATTGGCAGTGACTGGCTAGTTGTTCATGAAGCACATTTCCCTTTCCTTCTGGGTTCACAGTGCAGCAACACTTCTCAGTCTTCTTCACTGTGGAAATGTAATTCTATTTTAGTTAATAGACTTCTCTTCAGACCTGGTGCATAAATACCACCTGTGTGGTTCCACACTCTCTTCCTTGGCCTGCCAGCTACATGTTGACATCCATGGAAATCTGGAAAATCATATACTGGAAATGAAGAGTCACAAGAGGCAAGATTTCTCAGCCTCCCAACAACCACCTACCGCTTCCCATCTCCACACTATGAATGGAGTCTTACCTGAATAAGAAATTAAATTCGATTCCTTTAGCTATCAAAAGTTGAAGGACTTACTCTCCACCATGATTTTAGCTAGTTTCCATTATCCAACAGATTACTTTTATTTAATTGTGGATTTTTTACTTCAGGCTGGTAGTTGTCAACCATGGACAATTTTGCCCTCCCCTCTGGGCTCGTCTGGAAATATCTGGCAACATCTCTGAATGTCAAGCCTCAGGGAGGGAAGGTGAGGAGATTGACATTAGGCTCTAGTGGGAAGGGGCCCTGGATCAGGCTAAAGAGACTACAGAGCATAGGACAGCCTTCTCGTGCATCATCTAATGCAACAATCATGGGTGCTGAGGCTGAGCACCTGCTTTGTGCTATGGCTGTTTTCCAGAGGTCATTTTATTTGCACTTCAGAATACTCTAGAAACAAATGTAAGGAAAAGCATATTTATGGCAAACATAAATATAATTAAATATTAGATTAACTTCATTAAATGCTTTATATATGCATTAAGCAATCTTCTTATGCTGTCTTTGATTAGTTTATGCTCTTTTTGGTGCTACAATACACTGATGGCTTTGGTGACTAAATGTCATTTGTACAAAGCTTTATAATCTCTACATTTGCTTTTCCGCCGCCACAGCCTCCTCCCTCCACACCACACTCTTTTCACCACCAGTGTTTCTTGCTGTGTCTCCAGCAAGTCTCACAATACCTGACATAGAGCGGGTGTTTACTAAATGTGTGGTGAATGAAGACTGAACGAATATACACAAAAGGGCAGAGGAAAAAAACAACGAACCTTTCCTTGCCTTCAACTGTCCTCTTCCCTCAGCTCCAATGACACTCCATTGCTTTGGTTCTTCTCTCCGCATTCTGTCTTCTTAATGTCTTCTCTTCTTTTCCTCTAAATGTAGTTCCTCCACATGTCAGACAGTTTCCCTTCTTTCTCTCCCCGCCTTGGATAACTTAACCATTACATCTATTCAGAAAACCCCCAAATTTCATCACCCATCCAAATTTTCTCCTGAGATTCAAGGTCAAAATGATGTCAGTCTGTGTCCACCAGCATATCCCACCATCACCTGCAATTCAAGTTTGTCTGAAGCTGAGTATCATCCCTCCCCACAAGAACATTGTATCTCCTCATTCCCTTCCATGTTTTATTTTTAAATTTGAGAATTACAGTTCTTTATGGCATCAGCCAAGACTCGTCCCTCCCCTTCACACATTGCTGGGTGGATGGTAAGTGCTTGACCATCTCAGCCTCTCTTACCTATCTCCCTGCACTTTTGTAGAGGTTGTTTCCTGGGGCTTGAATTTGCCATTTTCCTGTTCAGATTCTTAAAATCTAGAGCAGCACTGATGAATAGAAGTAAAATGCGAGCCATATATGTAACTTTCAATTTTCTAGTAGCTACATTAAAAAATGAAAAAGAAACAGGTGAAACTAATTTTAGTCATATATTTTATTTAACACAATATGCCCAAAACATTGTCATTTCATGCACTCAAAATTTTAAAAATGTACTCAATATAAAAATTAATAACATATTTTACCTTTTGTCCATACTATCAAAATTTAGTGTATTTTATGCTTACAACACATCTCAATTTGGACTGACCACATTCCAAGTGCTCTACACTTAGCAAGGGGTTACTCTAGTGGACAGCATAGCTCTAGATCTTCAGGATTTTATCTCTCGCTTGTTTGCGGTCACAGTATTGGTGTAATGTCTGCACACAAATGTGTTTGACTAAAGAAACTAACTTTACTTTCATGGAATTAGCTTTTCTTTGTTCCAAAGTGCTGCAGAATGTGTGTTGCACACTGTCTTCCACTTATTCATTTGCTGTTTTGTTTTTACTGACTTGACATATTTATGCCTTTTCCCCCATAAAATATATTGAGGTTAGGGTCATTTGCTATGTTTTTCAATCTCTTTGTATTCTCCAAACTATACCTCATGGTGCCAAATTCATAGAAGATATACACATAGAACGAGTAGATAAAATGATAATCACAAAAAAAATTAAAGTTGAAGGAAAAACAAATTTCCTTTTTAAATTATAAATTTAAGGGCATGTGGGTGGCTCAGTCAATTACACATGTGACTCCTGATTTTGGCTCAGGTTATGATCTCAGGGTTGTGGGGTGGAGCCTGCACAAGATTCTCTCTCTTCCTCTCTCTCTCTCTCCCTCTACTCCTGCCCCCCAACCCCAGAAATTATAAATTTAAAAATTGGACTAAGTCTATACAACAACATTTTACCACTTTTTCACTCTAAAATACTAACTGATTTTTATTGTAATGTTGTATTTGAGTGTTTTAATAACAAATACAGACATCATAAGAAAAAAAGAAAATGGACAAAATGTAATCTCTGTTTACATACGTTAAGTGATAAAGGCAGACAACAGAATGACATGTATAACATGAAATTCCTGTTGTAAAAATATATACATAAATAAAAGCCCAGGACACATAAATCAAAGTGTTAAAAAAAAAACAATCATTTTTATATGGGAAAACCAAATTTCTTTGGTTTTCCCATATAAGATTCCGGGAAAATTCTTTTGCAGTTTTTTGTGTTATTTTTCTTATTTTGTTTTGTGCATTTTCCTGAAACTATGTTATTTAGTATTTAGTGAAAGATAAACACACACATATTAGTATACTGGCTCTAGTCCTTCATGAAAAAACCTAGATGTTTATTAGCATTTCTTACTTCCCTGGGTGGTAATATCCGGCTCCTCCAAACCTTGATCCGATAAGTTAAGCAAACTTAGAAAAGACATTATACTGTCTCTAGAAGATACAAATCCTTTTCCTGTTATCATTCCATATTACTGTTTTAGCAGGATAAGATTATTTATCTGGGTTCCTTCTTTTTGCATCTTGCCATAAAACATATTTTTGATTACTGATCTTTAATTTGTCCTAAGATATCCTTTCTTGTACTATCCATTCCCTCCCATTCTTCTCTCCCACGTGACCCCCCTTCCCCCCAACCCCACCATGCCCTGCCCCGCCCTGCCATGCCCCTCCCCACCCATCTATCCTGGGCCGTCCTTTGGGCATTACTTACTGTCACTCCTTCCCTTGGAGCTTGTTTTTACAACATGGGTTACAGAACAGTCAAATAAGAAACATACCCTATTCAGCTTTTATTGAAGATGTGTGATATGCAGACACATATGCCAATAGAGCAAATGTTTTAAATCAGATTTTATTTTTTAGTAAAGAAAAGCTTTATGAAACTTCTCTTTATAAAGTTTACTTTTCCCTTCTCAATCCTACACAACACAATACACATACACAGCAGCCATAGTCATCTTTTAAAAATGTAAATCATGTTACTTCTTGCTTAAAACTCTCAATGGCCTCCCAATGCAATTGAAACAATTTGAAAGTCTTTTCTACGGCCTGCAAGTACCTCAAGTTATCTTTTCTTCTTATCCCCTGGTTTCCAGTCACTCAAACTTTCTTTCTGTTCCTTGAACATTCCAGAGTCCCCTCTCTGGGCTATTCCCTTAAAACACATTTTCCCAACACTCTTGCAAGGCTGTCTTCTTCTCCCCTCTCATGCCCCATCTCAAATGTCACTTTCTCAGGGGCCCTTAGTTTTTTTTATTACTGCTTTCCTCCCTTCTCCCTTGCACTTTATATACCATCACACGATTGCAGTTTTCATAACATTCTCTGCACCTGAAGTCATGTCTCTTAGTTACTCATTAATGTAGCACCTGTTTTATAAGACTGTAGGCTCCACCAAGTGGGACTTCTTGTGGTATCCCCTTTGCTAGAAGTGTGCCAAGTACATACAAGGCACAAAATAAATATCTCTTGTTTGGGAATCTGAACAAAACTGGCTTTGAATAATACACAATGCCTGTGCCTTGTTTTCTCCCCAAACTGGCTACAAGATCTGCTACTCAGGACATAGGAGCACACTTTCCATCTTTAAGTAGAGAAAGTCCTTTCTCTTGGTTTCTTCAGCTTCTCAGTGGCACCATCCTCAAACTGTCAGTGCCTTTTCAAGGTAGCAAACAAAAGCACAATTGTCCTCATTACACTTTCTGCCTTTTACCAATTCCTGGAGAGACTTTCTATTAGTGTCTATAATGGAAAATCAACAGGAATCAATGAATCTTAGTGTTGTCCTTTGGTGTTCAAAGATGAAATTATGGTGCTATCTCATAGGACTTGGGCTCCCAGTTGAATTGCCACTTATCTCTCACACCCATGTCCTAACCTTGAATTTCCGCAAAGCTGGTCAGTAGGACCTGGTATGAGACTGTTCTAGAACTTAGATCAAAATGGAAGTTATGAGCATGGTTTCATTAGCATCAAAGCCTAACCAATATTTCTAACTTTTCCTAAGATTTTATTCAACCATAACTTATTTAAAAATCAATGCAAAATTGTTGTTCATAAAAACATGGCAATTTAGAGCTGCAAAGCAATTTTAGATATAATCTAGTTTACAGATAAGGAAATTATGACTTAGAGTGAGATTAAGTAACCTTCCAAAGGTCTCTAAGCCAGATGAGGGAAGAGCCACATTTAGACACCCAGCCCAAGGCTCTTCCCACTGTTTATTAGTTATAAGATTAACTATTTTGTAATATTTAATAATTCCTTTTCTGTCATAGTGCCTGGCACATAAGAAAGCAATCAACAAATTTGGTAATACATGAATGCACAGTTAACATGATAGTTGGTTTTGTTTTGTTTTGTTTTTATAATTCTTAATTTTTTAATAAACATGTAATGTTTTATTAGCCCCAGGGGTACAGGTCTGTGAATCACCAGGTTTACACACTTCACAGCACTCACCATTGAACCTGATGTTTTTAAAAACATTTTTGTTTAGGAATTAACTTCAATTTGGAATAGTGATTATAATGTCTTGGTGCTTTTCACTTATCTCTGTCTTCTGAGGATATAAACCATAAGCTGATTGTTATATACACTATTTTTTAAAATTTATTTATTTTCATTTAAATTTTAGGTAGTTAATATACAGTGCAATATTGGTTTCTGGAGTAGAATTCAGTGATTCAACACTTGGAAACGATACCCAGTGCTCATCACAATTTCATTCCTTAATACTCATCACCCATCTAGCCCATCCCCAACCCCGCTCCTTCCATCAACCCTAAGTTTGTTCTCTATCATAAAGAGTCTCTTATGGCTTGTTTCCCTCTCCCCTTTTTTCCTTTTCCACCTACCCATATGTTCACGTGTTTTCTTTCTTTCTTTTTTAAAAAAATATTTTATTTATTTATTTGAAAGAGAGATCACAAGTAGGCAGAGAGGCAGGCAAAGAGAGAGGGAGAAACAGGCTCCCCGCCAAACAGAGAGTCTGATGTGAGGCTTGATCCCAGGACCCTGAGATTATGACCTGAGCTGAAGGCAGAGGATTAACCCACTGAGCCAGCCAGGTGCCCCATGTGTTTTCTTTTCTTTTTTTTTTTTTTTAATTTAATTTTATTTTATTTTTTATAAACATATAATACTTTTTTATCCCCAGGGGTACAGGTCTGTGAAACGCCAGGTTTCCACACTTCACAGCACTCACCTTAGCACATACCCTCCACAATGTCCATAACCCCC
>NW_022630995.1:96992166-97068621 GCF_010015895.1 Lontra canadensis
GATTGACTTATTTCGCTAAGCATGATACCCTCTAGTTCCATCCACGTCATCGCAAATGGCAAGATTTCATTTCTTTTGATGGCTGCATAGTATTCCATTGTGTATATATACCACTTCTTCTTTATCCATTCATCTGTTGATGGACATCTAGGTTCTTTCCATAGTTTGGCTATTGTAGACATTGCTGCTATAAACATTTGGGTGCACGTGCCCCTCCGGATCACTATGTTTGTATCTTTAGGGTAAATACCCAGTAGTGCAATTGCTGGGTGATAGGGTAGTTCTATTTTCAACATTTTGAGGAACCTCCATGCTGTTTTCCAGAGTGGTTGCACCAGCTTGCATTCCCACCAACAGTGTAGGAGGGTTCCCCTTTCTCTACTTCCTCGCCAGCATCTGTCATTTCCTGACTTGTTAATTTTAGCCATTCTGACTGTTGTGAGGTGATATCTCATTGTGGTTTTGATTTGTATTTCCCTGATGCCGAGTGATATGGAGCACTTTTTCATGCGTCTGTTGGCCATCTGGATGTCTTCTTTGCAGAAATGTCTATTCATGTCCTCTGCCCATTTCTTGACTGGATTATTTGTTCTTTGGGTGTTGAGTTTGCTAAGTTCTTTATAGATTTTGGACACTAGCCCTTTATCTGATATGTCATTTTCAAATATCTTCTCCCATTCTGTCAGTTGTCTTTTGGTTTTGTTAACTGTTTCCTTTGCTGTGCAAAAGCTTTTGATCTTGATAAAATCCCAATAGTTCATTTTTGCCCTTGCTTCCCTTGCCTTTGACGATGTTCCTAGGAGGATGTTGCTGCGGCTGAGGTCGAAGAGGTTGCTGCCTGTGTTCTTCTCAAGGATTTTGATGGATTCCTTTCTCACATTGAGGTCCTTCATCCATTTTGAGTCTATTTTTGGGTGTGGTGTAAGGAAATGATCCAATTTCATTTTTCTGCATGTGGCTGTCCAACTTTCCCAACACCATTTATTGAAGAGGCTGTCTTTTTTCCATTGGACATTCTTTCCTGCTTTGTCAAAGATTAGTTGACCATAGAGTTGAGGGTCTATTTCTGGGCTCCCTATTCTGTTCCATTGATCTACGTGTCTGTTTTTGTGCCAGTACCATGCTGTCTTGATGATGACAGCTTTGTAATAGAGCTTGAAGTCCGGAATTGTGATGCCACCAACTTTGGCTTTCTTTTTCAATATTCCTTTGGCTATTCGAGGTCTTCTCTGGTTCCATATAAATTTTAGGATTATTTGTTCCATTTCTTTGAAAAAAATGGATGGTACTTTGATAGGAATTGCATTAAATGTGTAGATTGCTTTAGGTAGCATAGACATTTTCACAATATTTATTCTTCCAATCCAGGAGCATAGAACATTTTTCCATTTCTTTGTGTTTTCCTCAATATCTTTCATGAGTACTTTATAGTTTTCTGTGTATAGATTCTTAGCCTCTTTGGTTAGGTTTATTCCTAGGTATCTTATAGTTTTGGGTGCAATTGTAAATGGGATGGACTCCTTAATTTCTCTTTCTTCTGTCTTGTTGTTGGTGTAGAGAAATGCAACTGATTTCTGCGCATTGATTTTATATCATGACACTTTACTGAATTCCTGTACAAGTTCTAGCAGTTTTGGAGTGGAGTCTTTTGGGTTTTCTACATATAGTATCATATCATCTGCGAAGAGTGATAGTTTGACTTCTTCTTTGCCGATTTGGATGCCTTTAATTTCCTTTTGTTGTCTGATTGCTGAGGCTAGGACTTCTAGTACTATGTTGAATAGCAGTGGTGATAACGGACATCCCTACCGTGTTCGTGACCTTAGCGGAAAAGCTTTCAGTTTTTCTCCATTGAGAATGATATTTGCGGTGGGTTTTTCATAGATGGCTTTGATAATATTGAGGTATGTGCCCTCTATCCCTACACTTTGAAGAGTTTTGATCAGGAAGGGATGCTGTACTTTGTCAAATGCTTTTTCAGCATCTATTGAGAGTATCATATGGTTCTTGTTCTTTCTTTTATTAACGTGTTGTATCACATTGATTGATTTGCGGATGTTGAACCAACCTTGCAGCCCTGGAATAAATCCCCTTTGGTCATAGTGAATAATCCTTTTAATGTACTGTTGAATCCTATTGGCTAGTATTTTGGTGAGAATTTTTGCATCTGTGTTCATCAAGGATATTGGTCTGTAGTTCTCTTTTTTGATGGGATCCTTGTCTGGTTTGGGGATCAAGGTGATGCTGGCCTCATAAAATGAGTTTGGAAGTTTTCCTTCCATTTCTATTTTTTGGAACATTTTCAGGAGAATAGGAATTAGTTCTTCTTTAAATGTTTGGTAGAATTCCCCCGGGAAGCCGTCTGGCCCTGGGCTTTTGTTTGTTTGGAGATTTTTGATGACTGCTTCAATCTCCTTACTGGTTATGGGTCTGTTCAGGCTTCCTATTTCTTCCTGGTTCAGTTGTGGTAGTTTATATGTCTCTAGGAATGCTTCCATTTCTTCCAGATTGTCCAATTTGTTGGTGTAGAGTTGCTCATAGTATGTTCTTATAATTGTCTGTATTTCTTTGGTGTTAGTTGTGATCTCTCCTCTTTCATTCATGATTTTATTTATTTGGGTCCTTTCTCTTTTCTTTTGGATAAGTCTGGCCAGGGGTTTATCAATCTTATTAATTCTTTCAAAGAACCAGCTCCTAGTTTCATTGATTTGTTCTATTGTTTTTTTGGTTTCTATTTCATTGATTTCTGCTCTGATCTTTATGATTTCTCTTCTCCTGCTGGGTTTAGGGTTTCTTTCTTGTTCTTTCTCCAGCTCCTTTAGGTGTAGGGTTAGGTTGTGTACCTGAGACCTTTCCTGTTTCTTTTTTTTTTTAATCTTTTTTTTAAAATATTTTATTTATTTATTTGACAGAGAGAGATCACAAGTAGATGGGAGAGGCAGGCAGAGAGAGAGAGGGAAGCAGGCTCCCGCTGAGCAGAGAGCCGGATGTGGGACTCGATCCCAGGACCCTGAGATCATGACCTGAGCCGAAGGCAGCGACTTAACCCACTGAGCCACCCAGGTGCCCACCTTTCTTGTTTCTTGAGAAAGGCTTGTACCGCTATATATTTTCCTCTCAGGACTGCCTTTGTTGTGTCCCACAGATTTTGAACCGTTGTGGTTTCATTATCATTTGTTTCCATGAATTTTTTCAATTCTTCTTTAATTTCCTGGTTGACCCATTCATTCTTTAGAAGGGTGCTGTTTAGTCTCCATGTTTTTGGGTTCTTTCCAAATTTCCTCTTGTGATTGAGTTCTAGCTTCAGAGCATTGTGGTCTGAAAATATGCAGGGAATGATCCCAATCTTTTGATACCGGTTGAGACCTGATTTAGGACCGAGGATGTGATCTATTCTGGAGAATGTTCCATGTGCACTAGAGAAGAATGTGTATTCTGTTGCTTTGGGATGAAATGTTCTGAATATATCTGTGATGTCCATCTGGTCCAGTATGTCATTTAAGGCCTTTATTTCCTTGTTGATCTTTTGCTTGGATGATCTGTCCATTTCAGTGAGGGGAGTGTTAAAGCCCCCTGCTATTATTGTATTATTGTCAATGTATTTCTTTGATTTTGTTATTAATTGGTTTATATAGTTGGCTGCTCCCACGTTAGGGGCATAGATATTTACAATTGTTAGATCTTCTTGTTGGACAGATCCTTTGAGTATGATATAGTGTCCTTCCTCATCTCTTATTCTAGTCTTTGGCTTAAAATCTAATTGATCTGATATAAGGATTGCCACTCCTGCTTTCTTCTGATGTCCATTAGCATGGTAAATTCTTTTCCACCCCTTTACTTTAAATCTGGAGGTGTCCTCGGGTTTAAAATGAGTTTCTTGTAGGCAACATATAGATGGGTTTTGTTTTTTTATCCATTCTGATACCCTGTGTCTTTTGATTGGGGCATTTAGCCCATTAACATTCAGGGTAACTATTGAGAGATATGAATTTAGTGCCATTGGATTGCCTGTAAGGTGACTGTTACTGTATATTGTTTCTGTTCCTTTCTGATCTACTAGTTTTAGGGTCTCTCTTTGCTTAGAGGACCCCTTTCAATATTTCCTGTAGAGCTGGTTTGGTGTTTGCAAATTCTTTCTGTTTTTGTTTGTCCTGGAAGCTTTTAATCTCTCCTTCTATTTTCAATGATAGCCTAGCTGGATATAGTATTCCTGGCTGCATGTTTTTCTCGTTTAGTGCTCTGAATATATCATGCCAGCTCTTTCTGGCCTGCCAGGTCTCTGTGGATAAGTCTGCTGCCAATCTAATATTTTTACCATTGTATGTTACAGACTTCTTTTCCCAGGCTGCTTTCAGGATTTTCTCTTTGTCGCTAAGACTTGTAAATTTTACTATTAGGTGACGGGGTGTAGACCTATTCTTATTGATTTTGAGGGGGGTTCTCTGAACCTCTTGGATTTTGTTGCTTGTTCCCTTTGCCATATTGGGGAAATTCTCTCCAATAATTCTCTCCAATATACCTTCTGCTCCCCTCTCTCTTTCTTCTTCTTCTGGAATCCCAATTATTCTAATGTTGTTTCGTCTTATGGTGTCACTTATCTCTCGAATTCTGCCCTCGTGGTCCAGTAGCTGTTTGTCCCTCTTTTGCTCAGCTTCTTTATTCTCTGTCATTTGGTCTTCTTTATCGCTAATTTTTTCTTCTGCCTCATTTATCCTAGCAGTGAGAGCCTCCATTTTTTATTGCACCTCATTAATAGCTTTTTTTATTTCAACTTGGTTAGATTTTAGTTCTTTTATTTCTCCAGAAAGGGCTTTTATATCTCCCGAGAGTGTTTCTCTAATATCTTCCATGCCTTTTTGGAGCCCGGCTAGAACCTTGAGAATCGTCATTCTGAACTCTAGATCTGACATATTACCAATGTCTGTATTGATTAGGTCCCTTGCCTTTGGTACTGCCTCTTGTTCTTTTTTTTTGTGGTGAATTTTTCCACCTTGTCATTTTGTCCAGATAAGAGTATATGAAGGAGTAAGTAAAATACTAAAAGGGTGGCAACAACCCCAGGAAAATATGCTTTAACCAAATCAGAAGAGATCCCAAATCGTGAGGGGGGAGAAAGGGGATAAAAAGAGGTTCAGAAAGAAAAGAAAAAAAAAAAAGAAGAAACAATTAAAAAAAAAGAAAACGAATAAAGAAAAAATATAAAAAAGAAAAAAATATATATATATATTAGATAAACTAGTTAAAAAAAACGTTAAAAAAGAAAAGGGGAAAAGTTAAAAAAAAATTGGCAGAAGAAGAGAAAAAAATTGAAAAAGAAAAAAAATTAAATTAACTGCAAGGCTAAAGAATCATGGGGAGAAAGCCATGAGTTCCGTGCTTTGCTTTCTCCTCCTCTGGAATTCTGCTGTTCTCCTTGGTATTGAAACTGCACTCCTTGGTAGGTGAACTTGGTCCTGCCTGGATTTCTTGTTGATCTTCTGGGGGAGGGGCCTGTTGTAGTGATTCTCAAGTGTCTTTGCCCCAGGCGGAGTTGCACTGCCCTTACCAGGGGCGGGGCTGAATTATCCGCTCGGGTTTGCTTTCGGGAGCTTTTGTTCCCTGAGCGCTTTCCGTAGAGTCCGGAGGACGGCAATTAAGATGGCGGCCTCCTAGTCTCCGGCCCGGGGGAGCCGACAGCCCGGGGCCCCACTCCTCAGTGCGCCCTCAGAGAACAGCGCCCAATTACTCCCATCACCCTGGCCTCTGGCCGCACTCTGAGCTGACCGAGTCTGTGACCGGTTCAAGGTAACCCCGAGGTGAGAGTCTCTCCTTGGCTCTGTCTCTGTAGCCGGCTTTCCTGTTCTACTACCTGTAAGCTCTGCGACCCTCAGACACTCCTGATCCTTCTGTGACCCTGCGGGACCTGAGACCACGCTGACCCCGTGTGGGCTTCACCCCAGTTAAGCCTCTGGAGCGATGTCCCTCAGCGGAACAGACTTTTAAAAGTCCTGATTTTGTGCTCCGTTACTCTGCCGCTTGCCGGGAGCCGGCCCCTCCCCACGCGGTCTATCTTCCCGTCGCTTTGGATTCACTTCTCCGCCAGTCTTACCTTTCAGAAAGTGGTTGATTTTCTGTTTCTAGAATTTCTGTTCTTCTTCTCTTCGATCTCCTATTGGATTTGTAGGTGTTTGCAATCTTTAGATAAGCTATCTAGCTGATCTCCTGCTACCTGAAGTAGTCTCAGCCTGCTACTTCTCCACCATCTTGACCGCAATCCCCCCATGTGTTTTCTTTCTTAAATTCCACATATGAGTGAGATCATATAGTATTTGTCTTTCTCTGACTGCCTTATTTCACTTAGCATAATACATTCTAGCTCCATCCACATCATTGCAAATGGCAAGATTTCATTCATTTTGATGCCTGAGTCATATATGTATGTATTTATGTGTATATATATATATATTTCTTTATCCATTCAGCAGTTGATGGACATTTGGGCTCTCTCCATAGTATGGCTACTGTTGATAATGCTGCTATAGACATCAGGGTGTATATATCCATTCAAATCTGTATTTTTGTATTCTTTGGGCAAATACCTAGTAGTGTGATTGCTGGGTCCTAGGGTAGCTCTATTTTTATCTTTTTAGGAACCTCCACACTATTCTCCAGAGTGGCTGTACCAGCCTGCATTCCCACCAACAGTGCAAGAGAATTCCCCTTTTTCTGCATCCTCGCCAACACCTGTTTTTTCTTGTGTTGTTAATTTTAGCCATTCTGGCAGGTGTGAGGTGATATCTCATCGTGGTTTTGATTTGTATTTCCCCGATGCCGAGTGATATTGAGCATCTTTTCTTGTGTCAGCCATATGGATATCTTCTTTGGCAAAGTGTCTCTTCATGTCTTCTGCCCATTTCTTAAATGGGTTATTTGTTTTTTGGGTGTTGCGTTTGATAAGTTCTTTGTAGATCTTGGATACCAACCCTGTACCAAATATGTCCTTTGCAAATATCTTCTCCCATTCTTTTAGTTTTGTTGCTTGTTCCTTTGTTGTGCAGAAGCTTTTTATCTTGAAGTCCCAATAGTTCCTTTTTGCTTTTGTTTGCCTTTCTACAGCTGAGGTCAGAAGTTTCTGCCCATGTTCTCTTCTAGGATTTTGATGGTTTCCTGTCTCACATTAAAATCTTTCATCCATTTTGAATTTATTTTTGTGTATGGTGTAAGAAAGTGGTCCAATTTCATTCTTCTGCATGTGGTTGTCCAGTTTTCCCAACACCATTTGTACACACCATAATTTAAGCAATATTAATTTATATGATTATCTGGATCTCACATCCTTACCTCTGCCTGATGAACATACTCTGGAATGTGCATCCATCTTGGTATTCATAATGCAATTTATATGATGCCACTTCTGATATGAATAATGTTCTGATATACAGTAATTTTATTTCATTTACTTACTGCTAGTTATTTCTAAAAGGAAAATAAAGTACGATGGAATTGCTGGATTCAATTATCAATACTTTTTACATAGAAATGGTTTTAAACTATTTGGCACTAGAATAATAAAAACAAAGTTTTGACATATCTTTGAATGATCTCTTCATGCACTCATACTATTTGAAAAGTTACATGTCAAATTCTTAGCATGATGAGAAAAAAGTTCAATTTTACATTAAATGTCATATGTTGTAGGAAGTGGGAAATGAAGTAAAAAAGACTTCCTGAAATTTCAATCTGAAGAGTAATTATAATGGTGGTGATAATTTTATGGAATATATTGCCAACCTTTGTCCAAGATGTTTTGAGTGACACAATCGAACCAAGTCCGGAAACGGTCTCATAATCCAATCACTTAGAAGCCGTACGGTGAGGGGGTGACTATATTCTGCTCCATTTAGAATGCACCCCTGACCTCCGCACTCCTCGTTGGCTGTATGCACCATTCTCCAACTTGCCTCAATTCACCTTTGCACACAGCATTGTCTTTTCCTTCTTCAACAGTTTAATTGTCCTTATTTGTCCAGTTTCATGAGTCTTCCCTTCCCTAGCTCTATTTAGCATTCCTCTTGGTATATGCAGATCACATTTGCTCTTCCATATCCAGTGGGGAGAGAGGAGTAAGCAGCATACTCTCTCCGCTTCATTGGCAAGAGTTCTGCCTTCAGCAGTTTTCTGAGCCTCCGGTCTATGAAATAGTCTTACAGACGGCAGAAAAATGATGCTACCAGTCTTGCATGAACATACACAGCGGTACTGGAACAGCTTTGTCTCTTGTTCATCAGTCATGTTCACTGACTCGGGTAATGATCAAAATGATGGGTGATTCCTCGCACTATTTCATATTCAATGAAAAGGTATCCGCCTTATGAAAGATGTCTCTCCCTCCCGGCCTTGGTGAGGTCAGAGTCAGGAGGCAGTTTTGTGGGACTGCCACAGCTTGAGAACCAGGAACAATTAGGATTTAGCTGTCTCTAGGATGTAATGAATCAGAGTTTCAACAGTGAGAAATGCAGAATTTCATAATTGCTGCCATTTTCCCTTTCTTGAAACTTTCCTTTACCCGAGAAGGTGACCCTGCAAAATGCAAGTTCTATGGAAATGAGTAAGAATGAATCTTTCAGGGGGAAAAAAAAAGATTCAAAACAGATTCAAAATTTGTTCACTGAAATCCTCACAAACTCAGCCTTTAAGCCCCACTTTTTCCATAAAGCCTATTGAAGCCATTCCATCTAGTGACTGCTCACCGTTCTGAACTGAAAAATACTATTATTTTCTCTATCACTTATCTGTAATCTTTTGACATTTCTTCTGTTGACACTTGATATTGTTATTGACCTCTCCTTACCTTGTGCTACTTTAAAAAAAAAAGATTTTATTTATTTATTTGAGAAAGAGAAAGAGAGTGAGCGAGCATGAGAAGGGGAAGGTCAGAGGGAGAAGCAGACCACCCCCCCACCCCCGGCACCAGCAGGGAGCCTAACGCAGGACTCCATTCCAACACTCCGGGATCCATGACCTGAGCCAAGCTCAGTCACTCAACCAACTGAACCACCCAGGCGCCCCCTTGTGCTACTTTTAATAAATACATGACTTATTCCCTTCTAGATCACAGGTACTTCCGTGTCACACACTTATGTATTTCCTGCAGCATCTAAAGCAGCCATTTTTGTGAAGTTCTTTCAAAAATTTAAAGAGGACTTTAACTGCATGTGGGTAAGCATAGGTTCTTGCAAAAAATGACATCTGCTTTAGAGGTGCCAGAAACCAGTCTCCATAAGAACTCAGGTGGAGGGCAGGCATTACTTAGATCAGTACTTCCTCGTACATGCAGGGGAGAATAACCTCTCTGTCTTTCTCCGATGGTCTTACAACTCTCTTCTGGAGAGTCACCCAGACTTCATGAAAGCACTGCTGGGCTGCTTTATATCTACATGAAATATGGATCGTGCAATAAATCTGGCAAACATGACCCCATAATTTCAGCAGGGGCCTGCTTGTTTGCTTCATCCCACTCCCGTGGTACCTCACACTATGTTCCCTTTTGTATTTCATCCCAGATCCACAACTAAGAAGCCAGACTATGCTAAATTCCAGAGCAGAAGGCTCTGCTATGTTTTATATATTTTACTAAGCGTTCCCCTTTCCATCGGTTAAGTTGTTGAAAGGAGGTGGGAACAATTTTAATCTTTCATGGGCAAAAACTTTGCAGAGATGATGTTGGGATCTTCAGTTGAGATTTAGGACAGACTTGTATAAGAATCCCAAGCACTTACTGGTAGCACAGACATTGAAACTCCCAATCCAATGGCAGCACCACAAACAGGTTCAACCCCTCCCCATAATCTCCTTCAATCTCTGATGTAATGTATATTTATTTCAGTATTATGTAAAATATTATGAAAACAAAGCTTTAAGTCCTTTCTTCTAATAAGATTGCCATCCTTCAACCTCTCTTATTTAGACATTCTTTAAACACCACCTCTTCAAATCCTCCCTTCCAAGATGGGAAATTACTAAAGTCTGCCCAGTATTCAAAATTTTGGTGCAATTACACTTTCAGCCAAGACTGAACAATAGGCACCAGATGTATGCTTCCACCTAATACTACAAAAAAATGGAGGTAAAATGGAGTATATGGTTTTCAGGACAACAGACACATCAGGCAACATAGGACAGTTTCCCCAGGAAACAAGTTAGATGAGCCCTATTTTGGGTTCAGCAAAGGATGAGTTTCCAGGCTGTGGTGGAGAAGGGAAATATAAGAGGTGCCTAGCAGACTTCCTGAGTTGGATAGATGGAGCTAAGAATCTAGAGATCTACAGTGTGTCCCCCGAACAATGCAGCACAGTACTCATTAGTGCATCTTTAGGTAAGGAAACTATTAGAGGCAAAGGAAGAGAGTCACCCAAAAGAATTAGAGGGACAGTACAAGCACTCACATAAGCTGGGTGTCAGCCACATGCGAAATCTCTCCATGCCCTGGGCATTGGGCAGATTGTTCGGAAAGGTTTAGTCACAGCTGTGGGAAATTATCAGCCGAAGACTAAAGATGGCTCTGTTCTCACCTAATAAATCTTAAAAACAAGTCCCAAAGATCAGTGTCTTCCTACCGTCTTAACTATATCTCAGAACAAAGCTCAAGAATATTGATAGGAATACAAAAACATCCAGCACACATGATAAAATTTACAACGTCTAGCATGAAAGTTCACCAGGCTTGCAAAGAAGTGGGAAAATAGGAACCCTAAATAGATGAAAAATCCCTCAATTAAAAGTAGAACTGACCCACGTATTAGAATTAGCAGACAAAAACATTAAAACAATTTTTATATTCTGAATGTTCAAAAGTTAAGTAGATGTGAAAGAAGTAAAAATAGCCAAATTGAACTTCTGGAGATGAAAATGACAATGTCTGAATTGAGAAATACACTGGGTGGGATTAATGATAGCTTACATTGCAGAAGAAAAGATTAGTGAATTTGAAGACATGGCAATAGAAACTACCCAAAATTAATAGATCCATGTACTCTGACTAGTTCGGGGAAGGGCATGGAAGGCTCTAGGAAAAGAAGTTTCCATGAAGGTAGAAAGATACAGAGTCAGTGAGTTGCTCTTTGCTCTGAGTGTGTAGTCAGGGAGAACTGTAGGTTTGGGTTCGTGGGGGGCGGGCACTACTACCACTCTTAAATTAGTCATCCACCTCTGTGGGGCAGGAATATGGGACTTTTGTATTTGAGTGGTGGTCCAGGTGATATTAAGAACTTTTATATTAGAAGTTCAGTGTTCCTGGGCGTCTCAGTCTGGTAAGCGTCCAGCTCTTGATTTTGGCTTAGGTCATGAACTCAGGGAATGAGATCAAGCTCCACCTAAGGCTCCATGTTCAGCATGGAATCTGCTTGAGAGTCTTTCCCTCTGCCCCTCCCCCCAAAATAAAATGAATGAATCTTAAAAAAAAAAAAGAGAGAGAGAGACAGAGCAGGGCAGACCAATTTAATGCTATTGCTTGTGGTTTGGTGATGGCTATCCTTTTTTGCACCTTGAAGAACTACTCTGGTAATTGCAACAATCATCACAATGAGGCACCAGCAGCATGATCCAATGCTGGCTAAGATTAATGGAGAATTTCCTTGGATTATACAGGCATTAACTATGTTAACATGTAGAGGCAACATAGCATGTTCCAGACACCCAGCTTTTCATAGCATTTGTGGAGCTGGTCATTCTCAGAGAGGGAACAATCTGAGTTCCAGTTCCAGCAGCAAGCCGAAAGCAAACAAGGCTGATCTTTCATAATAAGTAAGCATCCTAAGAAATTCTGGAACATATCAAGGGAGGAAGAACCCAGTATAGAAGAGAAATGATCTTCCTGTTAATGTGGGCATGAGTGTTGTGCTTTTGATTACTCCTGGGAGCTAGTTATTATGTATGAAATTGAAACTTAGATACTCCAGTTACAGAGGAGAAGTCAAAGATGTGTTTCTTATGAACAGGGTTTATCTGTTTATCTGCTAAAGCATTATTAGAGATAAGTACCGAAATGAAACAAGAACAAAGAGCCCAGGAATAGAGATTTTGGGGAATTCTGCCCAGTTTAAACTTCACCTTCAGATTCCATGAAATTTCCCATATTATTTTACTTTGTTGTGAGTGAAAAAGGAGGAAGTTTTTGAGGTGAATATGTAACTCTTACCCAATTCTATATTCCTTCTTCATCTATCACTACTTACACTAAATGGTTGTAGCTAATACACATATAAATTTATTATGTGCCAAGTACAGCTTTACACATTGATTTAACTCATTAAATACAGCTCACTTAAGTCTCAAATCTAGCCTTCTCTGTTCATAAAAAATCACCATAAGAATGTGAAGGATCTTCCATGAGAAAAATATGGGGTATAAGAAAAATAAATGCTGTCTGCACAAGACTTTACTTATGTGGAATTAAATTTATTTACTTGCAGATTTCATACGGTGAAACTTTATTTGTACTGTCTTTTGCAAAACCTTATCATTCAGACACACAGACATGCTTACACTTGAATGTAATGATTTAGGACCTATTTCACAAAGGTAGTTGTAACTATTTAAAGCCAAGAAAAAGATTGGATCTATAAAAATGCTTTCCCTTAATACCCGAAAATATATACAAAATAAATAAGACTAAGAGGGAGTGGTAGGGAAAGAATGCATTAATTGGAATAGTACTGTCCATGCATGCAAACCCCAGGAATTCTAACAGTTTGTTATTTTCAGATAAAACTCTTTCCTGGTATGCAGTTTCTTCTGCCACTTTATAATGGAAATTATTTCCAACCATTCTGTAAATTTTTAAAAAATCCTTATTTCCTAATTATGATTTATGTAACTATATGTAGTCCTATAATCCAAAGCAAAAATATCAACTATACTCACCTTTTATCAGTTTTAAGAAATATAATTCTCCATATTTCTTTTGGGTTCAAAAAATAGCTTTCTATGTGAATAAGTTTAAGAGCATGAGAACTAAAAAGACACTAATTTAGCAAATATACTAATGTTTGAGAATTCATGATTCTTGGTTCTTTGTGGGATGTATTTTTAAAGTTTGGGGGTTTTTTTGGTTGTTTTTTGTTTTTTTTTTTTTTTAGATTTTATTTATTTATTTGACAGAGATCACAAATAGGCTGAGAGGCAGAGAGAAAGAGGAGGAAGCAGGCTCCCGGCTGAGCAGAGAGCCTGATGCGAGGCTCCATCCCAGGACCCTGGGACCATGACCTGAGCCGAAGGCAGAGGCCCAACCCACTGAGCCACCCAGGCACCCCATGGGATATATTTTTAAAAGAGGCACCTCTTCAGAAGCACATGGGATGCTCAGTTAAGATTCTGACTTTTGATTTCTGCTCAGGTCATGATCTCAGGATTGTGAGACTGAGATTGAGCCCCATGTGGGGTTCCTGTACTCAGCATAGAATCTGCTTAAGATTCTCTCCCTTTCCCTCTGCCCTTACCTGCCCCTACCCTTGCTTGTACTCTCTCACTCTCCCTAAGAAAGAAAGAAAGAAAGAAAGAAAGAAAGAAAGAAAGAAAGAAAGAAAGAAAACACCTCTTCAGTGGATGTTCTTGGATTATTGAACTTGCAAATCAAGTGAGTTTTATTTTCATGAAACAGTATGGAATTGGAAGTAACTTTTTAAAATATGTTAATTCAAAAAATAAAATTCTCAGGTAATTCAATGCCTTACCTATTGCTAGTATTTCCGCATACACGGATTATGTTTTTAAAAAATCAGAAAATAAGTATTTCAGCTTTAAGGGAAAACTATGTATTCAATTCTCCATGCTTTTCTTATCATCCTCAATAGAGCAATAGAGTGAGAACCTACTTGCAAGGTGATTTTCTTAATGGGTAAAAATAAATCATAATATGAGGTATATTAATGCCTTTTGGCCACTTACTAAGAGCCCACCCTAATGTGCTAAGAGAAGCTTTCTTTGCCTGAGAAGTGTATGTAATATTAAGGAAAATAAAAATAAAAAAGCTGAGAGAAATAGTTTTGATTCACTCATGGGAATATGATAAAGAAACCAAAACAAAAATCATAATTATACGTGTTAATCCTCTTTACTTTAAAATGTTAATACAATCTACTCCAAGAGAGTATGCTTTTATGCTCTGGAAAAATAGCATATTGAAAATCATACTGAAGCAGCAAATTATAATAAGCCCCTAATGAAGTATTCCAACTTTCAATATGAAAAGAATTTTTAAGAATACCAAGGTAAAAGCCCAAGCTTTCTCATGAAATTTATTCTTTCCCCTGTATATGAAAATATCATTTATCAGAATGAGAATCACCAGAAAAATACTTGTTAAATCTATTATTATTCATGTAATTTGAATAACAGTGCTAGTTACATGGAAGTTTGATGCCAGAGTACTGGCCCCGACTGCACAGCACAGTCCCGTCTACATCTACTGACCAGTGCCAAACACTGCTAGGTTCTGAAGACAACATTTTTGTGGGGATCTCAGCTTAAATGTAATAGAGCTTAAGAGACCTTCTCACACTCACCTCAATGAGTCAAGAGATTGAGGACTGGTGGTACAGACTCATCAAGAGTCTACTTACATCTGTATTGAATTACCTCTTGAAGTAAAAGTCATCGTAAGGGAAGAGAGAGCCCTCAAGTATATTCTAGACCAGTACTCCACACCAAGAGAAGCGTGACTTCTGAAGATAGCAGTGTCTGCTGCTGGGCTCAGCTTGCCCACCTCGACTTTTGCCTGAGGCCACTGTGGTGAGAGAGACTGGGAGGCCTGGCTCAATTCAGCACTCCTGCTGACAGGGTATGACATCTGCCAGCAGCAACAGATTTTGCCAGCGCTGGCAACACTGCCCCTGCTGGGTGTTAGTGCTCTATCTGGGTTGGTGGCCCCAACTCAGCATGGAGGAACACTGGTAGGAGAGAGCAAGTCGTAAAGTAGTTTCACCATCGACAGCCAGTGCCTTCCTGAGGTTTGGCCCATTAAGGGGCTGTAACCATGGGGAACCAGAAGAGAGCAGGAATGTTAGAGAAAATGGGGGGTAAGATGTAGTTGCTCAGATAAAGATGTAGTGAAAAGAAGGGCCATCTGTACCCCATTGTTTATAGCAGCAATGGCCACGGTCGCCAAACTGTGGAAAGAACCAAGATGCCCTTCAACGAACGAATGGATAAGGAAGATGTGGTCCATATACACTATGGAGTATTATGCCTCCATCAGAAAGGATGAATACCCAACTTTTGTAGCAACATGGACGGGACTGGAAGAGATTATGCTGAGTGAAATGAATCAAGCAGAGAGAGTCAATTATCATATGGTTTCACTTATTTGTGGAGCATAACAATTAGCATGGAGGACAAGGGGAGTTAGAGAGGAGAAGGGAGTTGGGAGAAATTGGAAGGGGAGGTGAACCATGAGAGACTATGGACTCTGAAAAACAATCTGAGGGTTTTGAAGGGGCGGGGGTTGGGAGGTTGGGGGAACCAGGTGGTGGGTATTGGAGAGGGCACGGATTGCATGGAGCACTGGGTGTGGTGCAAAAACAATGAATACTGTTACGCTGAAAATAAATTTAAAAATTTTTAAAAAAAAGATGTAGTTGCTCAAAGTGCTATCTGCACGAGTCATACACTTGTGCATTCCTAGTATAACTAGAGGATTTTGAACGGGCCTGAAGGAACCCCAACAGTGGGTCATGGGAGAATACTGTTTGAAATGTGGCCCAGACTGTAGAAACAGACCACCTGGGTTTTAATCTTGGCTGCATTGCTTGTCAGCTCGTCAGTAGCTTAGTATCTCTGTTTGCTCTTTAGTAGTATTTACTACCTCATCAGGTTGTTAAGAGAGAGGATGAAATAGATTCCTTCTCTCTGCATTGAAAAGTGTCACAGTTTTGCTTCATGAGGACTGTGCTTTGCCCAACTGTGCTGGTGAATCAGGGCATGAACTTTTAGTGACTCATGTCCCTTCACAAGCATACGTTATTTTTTCTCAAGCTATTTTACTTAAATCAACTTTAATTTGGGCATTGCAAAGACTTTGTAAACTACATCTAAAACAGAGGTTTTGTTTGCAATAATGCCTTTAATTTTTGTCTCTTCTTTAGCATGTCTTTCGCTTGTCACAATATTTAGGTGAGGATAAGGAAGTTACAATGATATAAATGTATACCTATGTCTAAATCCATATCTACATCCATATCCACATCTCTGTCCATCTCCCTCTATTCTCTATCTACATCTCTTCACACTGTGATAGATTGTTGGCAAGATGATTGCAACAATTATCCTGACCCTGTGTGCTTGCCACTTAGCATTGCAACTTTGTGCTGTGTTTCCCACTAAGAGGTAAGGTCTATATTTCCATCCTCTTAACTTGGCTGGCTTTGTGACTCACTTTGACCCATAGGATGAGGCAGAAATGATGCTGTGTCGCTTTAAAGGCTAGGTTTTCAAGGGCCTTGCAGGAGGCAGCTTTTCCAGAATGGCCAGAAGGAAAATTCTCTCTTCTTCAGAGACAAGCTTAGCACATACTTGCCTCAAAGAATAATGATAAATTGGATACAACTTTTCAAAAACAATACTTTCAAGACTCTGGAAATTCACCACAGACATAAAACAATTTGAGAAGCATTGATTCAAGAAAAACTACTGAACCACTGTACCATCAGTGGGGGTCTGTGAAGTTTTAGGCTATGGCTGTGTCCATTCTGCATCCCATGCCCCATCAGCTCCATGGCACAGAGTTCTACTTGGAGGGGCAAGCTATGAAGATGGGAAGCCTCAGTGTCTGAACAGGCTGAGTGATTTTAAAAAGAATGCAGAAAAACACATACCCTGTAGTACTGATGAAAGCAATAATGATCTCTGGCAAATATGCAGGGAGGCCAACATTGCAGTTAGCCTGAGATTGCAGTAATTGGAACAAGTAACAGATCAGCAGATCAGCAAGAAATTTAAAAAGGAGATCTGGGAAATGAGATAGCCATAGTGGGTCTTGGTAAGTTCCCATGTATTTCTATGGCTAAGGAAGATTGCATTCATGCACAAGGACATGCTTAAACACTGGAAAGACTGGAAAAGGCTATCTAATTTTCATTGTCTGAACATTGGGCCTTGTGGGTGCAGAGAGTAAAATCTGGGGCAGATTTCTGAGCTGCCTGAAGTTTCAAAGCATTCCCCCATCTACACTCAGAGTTAATGGCAAAGAGTAGAAGCCTTACTGACACTAAGCAAACTTTTGACCAATCATTGACTGACTACTGAGTTATGCTCATCCAGGGGAAATTCTGAAGTCAGATTTAAAAGTAAAAAATAATTAAAAAAAAAAAAAACTAGGCAGAGACATCAATTTACTAGGGGTTCAAAAGCAAATTTGAGCTGGTAGAGAAAAAGAATCAGGATTTTAAGATAGATCAATAGAACTGATCCACTCTGGAGGAAAGATAGGAAAAAGAATGAAGAAAAATGGCAGAGGTTCTGAAACCTGTAGACATATTAAACATACCCACATATGTGTAATGGGAGTTTCAAAAGAGAGGAGAGAGAGAAAAAAAACACAAAATTTTGGAGGAAATAAAAGCCAAAAATTTCTCAGATTTGATGTAAATCATTACACATCTAAGAAGCTGAAAGAACTCCAAGTGGGATAAACAGAAAGACATCTACATCCAGAGATAGCATAATCAAATTGTTAAAGCCAAAGGCAAGGAGAAAATCTTGAAAGCTGCAAGAGTAAAACAACTAATTATGTACAAGGAAACCACATTAATACTAACAGCTGACTTCTCATTAGAAACAGGGGTGACCAAAAGGCAGTGGCATAATATATTTAAGATTCTAAGAGTGAGAAATGTGTCAGTGAAGAATTATATACAGAAGTGCTGTGCCAAAGTATATGGGAGCCTGAGGTAAAACAAAAAATCAGTAATACCATCTGTCTTTATTTGAAATTTGGAAAATTCACTCATCGTGGATTTTATTGTGTCAATTTTGATTTTAAAATATTGCATTAAAATATTTTTCTTGATTACCAAGATCTTCAGTTTCCCTTAAATTTTGTGCCCAAGGTGAGTGTCTCACTTGCTTCACCCTAATCCCAGTCCTAACCAGTATAACTGTGTTTCAAAAAAGAATCAGAAACATAAAGAAAAGTAAAAGATATAAAACTTCTAGAAGAAAACATTTAGGACACAGGAAGATTTCTTAGGACACAAAAAGGTATTGAATTAAGAGTATTAAAGATTAATTGGACTTTACTAAAAACCTCTGCACTTTAAAAAGTACGATAAAGAACACTACATACTAGGAGAAACAAAATTAGAAATAATCTGATTTAGTATAGTAAATTTGAGGATTTGCATGTCTTATGATCCAGCAGTTCCATTCTTAAGGACCTAGAGAAACTCTTAAATGCGCTGAGCATATAAATGTGCATAGGGTTTGGGGATGGGGGAGATAAGTTTATTTCCATCTTAAAATCCCACTGCATCCCTATCCCAACTCCCCATTTTTCTGCCACACACACACACACACACACACACACACACGCACACACATACACACAACTTTGTTAATGGGATCATCCTATGTCTTTTTAGTCCTTTTTTCAGGGACATTGGCCCACCCTACCTCCTCATGCTCATGGCCTCTAATCTCCAAGGGTCTTGAACTATATTATAGACAAAATCCTATAGGCATACATTTGTGTGTGTGTGTGTGTGTGTGTGTGTGTATTTTTTCTAACAGTCTAACAATGTCCTAGTTTCCAAGTGTGCCACCTTTGCTGTCCACAGCTAGCTAATGTGGGAAACACTGGAGGCCCTCAACAATAATTCATTCTGCCCATGACAACTCCTGCCTTGGACTCCAGGACTACATGGATTTTTGTGACTGCCATTGCACATCCCATTCTTGCTGCTAGATGGCGCTGTCCAAAGAAGAAACTTCACTTGAAGAGAAAGTTGACCCAATCTAAAGCCATGGAAATGTTTTCCTGTCTCAGTCCTCCTGAGGGCAAGATAATCAGGGTTTACCTGTTGCATAAACTTATCCTTGTTTTATTTAGGAAGTACTTGAAGCCACTTCACACCATTGGAATGCTGCAAGTAATGCAACCCTTCTCCTTATTGAGAAGGAAACTCTCCCTAGCTTAGTTTTGCTATGGAAATGATTTATCTTGTGGTCTACTCTCTTGAAGCAGTGCAGTTCATTAGGAGTAAGTTTACAAGAATTTAACTGAGAAACCCAGTAAAACCAAATTTAAGAACATTTCACCATATGGTGCATTGAGCATGTTGCAAATACTGATTTCTCTTTGTCATGCATCCTCATTCCTGTTGCCAATAGTATATATACATATATCTAATTGAAATATTATATTATATAATTATATTAATGTAATATCATATTAAATTAACACACTTTATTTTTTAAACAGTTTTAGGTTTATAGAAAATGAGGAGAAAGAACATAGAATTCTCCATATGGCCCCTCATTCTCTCCTCTTTTCCCCTATTACTAACATTTTGCATTAATGTGGTGCGTTTGTTACAGTGGAAGAACTGACACTAATACATCATTATTAACTAAAGTCCATAGTTTAGTTAGAGTTCATTCGTAATAGGGGTGTGTGTGTGTGTGTGTGTCTATGGAGACAGAGAGAGAGAGAGAGAGGCAGATTAGGTATGGCAAAAATATTACCACTTGATGAATCTAGATGAGGTTATAAGGGTGTTTATTACACTGTTCTTTGACATTTCTCAATACAAAATAAAACATACTTCCTATTTGGTAAAGTGTTTTGTTTTGTTTTGAATTACTTATTTCTTTGATGAGAGAGAAAGAGAGAGAGAGAGAGCATGCATGCGCATACATGGGTGCCCAAGAACATGCTAGTGGGGGGAGGGGCAGAGGGAGAGATTCTCCAAGCAGACGCCCCACTGAGTGCAGAGCCCAGCACTGGGCTCCATCTCACCACCCTCCAGGTCATGACCTGAGCTGAAACCAAGTCAGACCCTTAGGGGCACCTGGGTGGCTCAGTGGGGTAAACCTCTGCCTTCTGCTCAGGTCATGATCCCAAGGCCTTGGGATTGAGCCCCGAATCCGGATCTCTGCTCAGCAGGGAGCCTGCTTATCCCTCTCTCTCTGCCTGCCTTTTTGCCTATTTGTGATCTCTGTCAAATAAACAATTAAAAAAAAAAAAAAAGAACCAGAAATTCTAAGAATCGGACCCTTAACTGACTGAGCCACCCAGGCACCATAGGTTTTAAAGGTTTTAAAATTGTTTTAATATTATGTTCTGTTTATTAAAGTGTATCAGCATACATATAGACATACATAATTTAATGATACAGATTATTTGCTTTGTATGTCTTTAATCCAATGGAAAATTTACCTTCTAGTCTTCTTAAGAGTAACATCCAACATTAGCAGAGCACATTATTTGGTACAAAATTAAGAAACTGTATGAATGTAAATAACTGAATGAAAGTAGGATCCTGAAGGTGACTTAAAGTAGAAATCATGCATTCATTAGTATGAATGTACAGCTATATGCAATTTCATGTAAATTATGTAGTAAAAGTGAAAAGGTATGACTGCCACCAAGGAGACTTAAGCTTGCATGTGTGTATGTGTGTACACCTGGATACAGTTATGATGTCTTTGCTACTTTACCATTTCTGATTCTCCCCTTTTTCATGCATTACATGGAACTAGTGGCAGCACAATTTCTGAAGCCCGTCAACGTGAACAGTTGGCCGAATTCAGATCTCCTGTACCACACACAAATAACAGAGACACAGAAACACTGATCATTCCTCTATGACATTGCTGAACCTTACCTCGACTTACTGATTGAATTAAAAACTATTGCTACAAAATGTGTACAGGCAGCCTAGATAATTCCTGCATTCTTTTCTTAAACTGGCAGAAAGAGACCCTGCCTTTTATATCATCTCTCTCTGCCCCTAGATCACATTGTATAATGCTCTGCATAATATGGGCATAACATATGGTAATGGTAATAGTAGTAGTAGTAATGAGAGTAAATATAAGAAGACATCATTCATACTCAAAAAATGGGGGAATGTCTCAATAAATTGCTTTAACTTCCAGTTTAACAGATGATGCTTTGCAAGTGGTAGGCACTGGAAATAATCTATCTTTTGACTCAAATTTAAGTTGATTTGGTCAATCAGAAACACTTGTTGAACATATTCTGGGTGCCTGACGCCATATCTGGCACTAGAGAAAAAAGAAATAAAAGGTCTGTATCTTTGAGTAGATCACAATACATAATAGGGTATAAGTATGTAAGTTTATGTCATACGGTACAATGTGGCAAGTGTTGTGAATATTTAGTGGCTTAATGTAAATGCCGAAAGCAAACTCTAATGGTGTAGATAGTATTCAGGGAAAGACCGGCTTCTGGCAGCTTCTGATAGTCACTGGGAGGATGAATGCCCCAGCCTCACTTTTCTCCCTGCCCCCTCCCCTTGGCCAAACCTAACTTGTCAGTTCCCTGGGACACTGAACAGGTGGAGAAGGGTAAAGAGGGCTTTGGGAAGAGCAAATATCCTACAGAGCACAGTGAGTCTTTACTGAATGTTTGCTGCTTGAAGGCAATCTGCTAAATGACGTGAAGACAATTCAAGATAAAATTAACCAGACCCTGCCCTCCTGAACCTTGCAGACCAGCGGGTAAAAAACACTGTATACATAAATAACCAAAATGTCAGTAGACATCTCTTGGAATGATTTAGGTTAAGTGCTATGGGAGTGTCAGAAGAAGGGAGTTTCAGAGGGGTGATGGTGGGCATTGGATGAACAAAGACTTCATGGGGAAATCAGAATTTATGTTGGAACTTAAAGGATGAGCAAAATGTAAGTAACACAGAGATGGGGCATTTTAAGCAGAGAAGCTTAGCATAGCACTGAGAAATCCTGAGGCCCAGAGTCAAAAGAGCCAATGTATGAAGAAGGAAATCATGTTAAATAAGGTCAGAAATGTTTTGGGTCACATTTTCACATTGTAAACTTCTGCAAAACAGGAGATTAGTTCATCTTGGACATGGTGATGGGATTGTAATGCTCGTATAACTAAAGACTAAAGCATTTTTAAAAGTAGATAACCCACTGAGCAGACTGGAGGATACAGATTGGGAGTACCAACATCACCAAGGCATTGTGGGATAAGTTTCCTTGGCATTGTATTGAATGCAGAGTAACTTTCAGAATCTTCTCTTTCCTTATGTAGAACTGCACAGTATTCCTGCTGTAATATGTGTGTATATGAGGAAACCTGGCTTGTAAGTATAATCTTTAGCTGGAGCAAATTTTACTACCCTCTATTTCCCAGGATTTCAGAATAAGTTCTACATAGTTAGAAAAAGGGAGCAGAAAACTGGAATAAAGGGTCCTTTTTTGTTGTTGTTTTGGGTTTTGGGGGGGGTTTGTTAGTGGAACTGTAGTGAAGAGAGGGTGGTACATTACATGGAAACAATTTTAGTTCCGCAATCAAGATTCATAAGCCTTGGGGCACCTGGGTGGCTCAGTTGTTTCAGCAACCGAGTCTTGATTTTGGCTCAGGTCTCGATCTCCAGGTTGTGGATTGGAGCTCGGCGCTCAGTGACAAGACTGCTCCAGATTCTCTCGCCCCCTCCTTTTGCCCCTCCCCCTGCTTTCTCTCTCTTTGGCTCTCTCTCTCGCTCTCTCTCTCAAATAAAATATTCTTAAAAATCCATAAACCTCAAATTTCATCAATTTTGTGGACTTGAGCAGTCCTACAACCTTTCTGAACCCCAATTTCTTTTATCGACCTATGAGATGGGGGATTTCCAGGGTGCCTATGTATGGTAGCACACACCGCATTCTTCCTGCACTAGTCCGTGGAAGGGAGTGCCCATCCTGATCCAGCACAGGTCCTGACAGATTCTGCCTGCAGTACAGAGTGAAGGTAAGGATTCATCCTCCTCCTCATGGGGCAATCTAATCATGATTCTCTCAAACTCTTCAATTCCTCCCGATTTCCTGTTAATGAGATTTCAAACTCTATTTGGCAATGGTGTCCAGCAAAAACTACTTTCTGGGATTTCCCCTCTGTTTTGCTTCTTTTCAACAACACTTTTCTTTTACCTAATTAAGTCATTTAGTGTTCCTGATGCTCACGGCATTCTATCCTTTTTTTTTTTTTAAGACCTATTTATTTATTTATTTGAGAGAGAGAGAGGGAGAGAATCTTCAAGCAGACTCCCCACTGAGTACAGACAGAGTCCAGTGCGAGCCCCATCCCACCACCCACGAGATCATGACTGGAGCAGAAACCAAGAGCTGGGCATTCAACTGGCTGAGCCAACCAGGAGCCCCACAAGTATGAATATTTTTAATGCAAGGAATTAGAGCTTACACAGTGGTTGGAAGGGTGGGAAAACTAAGGCCAGGGAGGCTGTCAGTGACAATCTCAGCCTCTAACACCACAAACTTCTTGAGTGCTGCTGGCACAAAAGACTCCTAGAATATACAGAACCGATGGGAGGTTCCCACTGACTCCTCAGTCTGCAGGACTGACACAGGTGATTCTCAGGAACCTCTACTGGAAACTGCTTAGAATCTCACATCTGCTGTGTCATCTCTCTGGAACTACTTCCAGAAAATAATGGCCCCTTCTCTTCTAAACCTTGTGCTAGTGCCTTCCATTGCAACAGGATTGGGAACATGAAAATGGCATGAAGAGAGTCACAGAAATAGAAAATAGTCTGTTAAGTGACGGACTCCTGATCTCAGCTCAGGTCTTGATCTCTAGGTCATGAGTTTAAACCCCATGTTGGGTTCCACACTGGGCATGGAGCTTACTTAAAAAAAAAAAAAAGAAGAAGAAGAAGAAGAAGAAGAGGAAGAGGAAGAGGAAGAGGAAGAGGAAGAAGAAGAAGAAGAAGAAGAAGATATACTCATACTTGGAATCCTACACAGCATCTGTTTTCATGACCAAATCCTGACCTGCTTGTTTAATAAATATTTGCAGAATGAATGGAAAATAATTCTATTGCATGGGGAAGTAATAATTCTATTGCACGTTTATTGTTCTAAGGGAAAGAAAGTAACATCTATTGTGAGTTGATTATGTGACAGGTGATTTTACATGCATTATTTATCACCTCTCAATAATCTTGAGAAATCGGTGTCATCGTCCCCATTTTATACATGAAGTTATGGAATGAAGAGAGTCAAACAGATACCCTGCCTCACAAAGCAGTACATGTTCCACTCTATGATGTCGTTTTAGTGTCTGTCAAATTAGCCTATGCCTTTGTGGATAATCACAAATAATTTAAAGAACCATTTGAACCTATTATCAGTGAGGGTCTTCAGAGTAGTTTTTTTCTGCCCAGAGTAAAGTCCTATGTTTCCCTTCAGTATACCACTGAATAGACTATTTATAACTAATGGATTTTTTTTAAAGATTTTATTTATTTATTTGATAGAGAGATTAAGAGAGAAAACAAGTAGGCAGAGCGGCAGGCAGAGGCAGAGGGAGAAGCAAGCTTCCAGCTGAGCAGGGAGCCTGATGCAGGGCTCGATCCCAAGGCCCCAGGATCATGACCTGAGCTGAAGGCCACCGCTTAACCAACTGAGCCACCCAAGCACCCCTGTAACTAAAAAAATTGACTAAAGTGTTTGAGTTAACTTTTCTTCAATCACTGAGATACCACGTGCTTACAGGTTGCTAAGAATGAGTAATTTTTTATGGTGGATGAAGTGGCAAAATTAGAATTTTTTTAAATATCCAAAATTTGAGGTAAAGTGGGTTAATGTACTCAAAATAAGAAAGACATTATACAATAAAAGACCAAGCAATACATCTTTTCTGTTACAGTTTAATTACCCACCAATATCTGTTGAGAACCTCTGAAGATTATCCAGTAACTACTTCTTGACCTTATGGAAATGCTGAAGACTTTGATCCTAAATACAATGACCTGAAATACCTTTCAAAGCTTTATTGTTCATTGCAAATTATGCAGAATATTTTAAAGAGCGCATGTGTGCACTTATAAACATTATAGTCATATCCTGAATAGTTTCCTATATTGAGCAATGGAGCTGATTTATGTGTTTGATTTAAAACATGAACAGATACAATTATCTAAATTATAGTGGTAGAAAAATATGTAGGAATATAATGAATTTCAGAAAAACTTGATTCAAAAGAACTACTATTAATGAGTTAATACAACATTTTTCTAGAAAATTGGCAATTCCAGAAGGGATTTTGTTGTTGTTTGGCCTTGGTTATTTACTCTCTTTGTACTAGCTTTGGATACGTAACGGGTACTTCCTGAAATAGAAAAAGAAGATGGTTTTACTTCAAATGGCAGAGTTCTTATATTTGCAGATAAGCAATTATGGCTCAGATTGGATATATGATTTTTAAATTCCTAATTTTGTCAAAATTATGTATTTGCTGAGACATAGAAATGTCAGTTTAAATTTCCAGAGAAATGACAGGTTGTTGTTCAAGAGTGTATCTTGTTTTGTTATGATGACTCCAAATCTATTTCGAATGTTCATTTACTTCAATTTTTTTTAAATGTTGATGTGACTTGGCAGTAAATTTTGAGTAGATAAGACAGTCTAACATTAAGAAACAATATGCACAATATGGTCAACTAAAAAAACTTAACAGCAAAACACATTAGGACTCAGAATTAAAATATTCAAGGGAGAGGGCAAATCACCTTGTCTTACGAGAGTCTTTTTGGAGAAGAGTGACATTTATAAACTGAACACCAATTTTACTTGCCTTCTCAAAATAAGTTCAAAAATACTCCAATGAATGCGTTTAGCTAACCAAACACTAATTTGGAACAAACCAGAGTTTGGTGCGGCATGCATCCGGAGGCTCTTTTAAATTTTGTCACCTAGGGTGGAATCACAGCTGACTTATCAACACATATAATTCAGAGAGCTGAATAAAACTGCCTTCCGTAAAGACCAAATATAATTTCATTTAAAAAATAATCACATCCATGCTTATAGATGAGGCAAAGAGCATTATTTATTTAGAAAGAGAAATCTTATTCCTTTCCGTTGGAGGAAAAGAACATGAATTAGAAAATAAAATTAGTAATAAGGAGAAAAAGCCACTTATACTAGTTTGCTTACAGAGGAAAAAAAAAAAAAAAAGAGAAAGAAAAGAAAAGCCTAACCAAGAAGACGAACATGCTGGCACACACACATACACACACACAGTTGACTAGTATGAAGGAAGGAGAATGTTGGACTAGAAAAGTTGATATTCCTATCCCTCTGTTTATGCTTTCCTCTGTTTATCTGTTAAGGCCACTCTTAGAAAAGCACAAACTTTACTATATATTTGTGTGCCAAGCACAACCACGTATTTGCTCTTGTCTTCTTACAAAAACATTAGATGTTCATTGCTAGAAAGAGAAAAAAAGAAAAAGCAATCATAGACAAGCAAAAAGAGAAAAACAGAAACATCTTTAATTTAATCTTTAAATCTTTAATCTTTAATTTAATCACTATCTTTAATTCGGTGCCCCCACTTTTCATGCTGTTCTTTTCTTTACTGTTTCAAAGGAATTTTTAATTTCAAAAAATGCTGATATAGATATTCATTTTCACAAAAACACGATCATATTAGACATAATTTTTTTGTAGAATATTTTCTTCTGTATACTGATTGCATGAAGGCAGCAGAACGGCAGCAGAGGAAGTTAGCGCAGGGTTAAGCCCACAGACTCTACAGACTACCTGGTGTTGGGTCCTGGCTCTGGGGACTAGCTCTGTTATCCTGGACAAGTACTTAAGTGCTCTGTCCCTCAGCTTTCTCATCTGTAAAATGCAGGTAATACCATTACATTACAACAATATTTTATACTATATTGTATTACATAATGTTATGAGGATCAAATGATATTACTTTTGAAGTATTTGAACAGTATACATAATAATCCTATATAAGTGTATACAGCTTATTTAATCAAAATCTCTTGGTAGCTATTCAACTTATTACCACTTTTCTATTAAATAGCCGGTTTTGTAATGGAGATAGATTTTTATATCTGTCTTTGCACATTTGTCTAATTTTCTTGAGATCAATTCCTAGAAATAAAATTGCTGTGTCAAAGGATATGCACACTTTAAATTCTGGTAAAAAAAAAATAATAAATTGCAAAAAAAGTTGGCACATCATAGAGGCTATGCCTGTTTTCACTCCCTCTGAGCTGTGCTGAATCTAAATGTGGTTGTAGGTTTTGACCTGTAGTTCTCAGGCTTTAGTTTTTGTAACAATCACATGGGAACTCAAAACTCATCCACAGAGATTTACTAGAGGCAGGGTGAATTCTTGGAATCTGCATTTTTTTTTTTTTTTAAACAGGCTTAGTTAACTCTGCTGCAGGTGGCCAATGGATTAGAAATATTGCATCTTCTGTGACCTCTCTTCTGGCACGGACAGCTAGCTACAACTTCGCTGACATGATAGTTGGGTTCAGCAAAGACAATTCTATCAGAAGCTGGGTGGAAAATACCTTTCATAAGCCAACTATCGGTATTGGTGTTTTTTCATTACATGGAACAAAAAAGTGAACCCTTCTTAAAGTTGCCTTCAAAATTTCAACAGCTGAAACAGATTTTGCTATTTTGCCAATCTGTATGTGATCATTAATGACAAATGGTTGGGATGTATCTCCAAATATTCTCATATATAATCTTCACATCATAGATCTCATCATTCCAAATGTAGTTTGTATTCCATGAGTATGTCAAACTTCTATAGAGTACGCCCAAGTGTAAAACAAAGCAAAACAAAACCAGTTTCCCAAGTGTAAGAGAAAGTCCAAGGTTAGCAGTTTTGGACCCTTTAGGCAGGCCCAAACACTCAACTTTTGTGCTCGTAAGCCTTTCTGGCATGGGTGTGTACCACAATTTATATTTTCATAAGCTACCAGTCTAATTAGTCTGTTAGCTCCCCCCTTGTCATAAAGGTTGGTTGCAAAAGGTTGGGAAGGGGTCACTGAGTGACTGACGCCTTGAAAGACAGCTGTTGAGAAAACAAGCTCCCTGGGGATTGCCAGAACTAGCTGAAGAGAAGGAAAAATGGTAGAGTGAGGGGAGGAAGTTCATTCAAATTAGTAAAATAATCTCACATCTTTAGCATCAACAGACTAGTAAATTAACTTAGGTACCTAAAATAATATAATAAAGACAATTTCTAGAAACAGAGAAGTTGCTTAGAACAGAGTTTTCTTTTACATTAATCGTTCTGCCCAATGAGTAAATATTTAAAGACTAATCACTACTTTAACATTTCAAAACTTCCCTCCACTTGATCACATGGAGGCTCTGATCTCATCTCAACCATTTTCTCAAAATGGCTCCCTTCACTCTACCTCTACTTCCTTACATGGCATGTTTCTCTTGCCTTACTCTTTTTATCCCCTTTCACAATCACACGAAGTCTTGCCTTCTTTTCACTCCCAAATTTATGGAGCTTCTATTTTCTCAGCAGTCAGTTTCCAGTTGATTCCCAACAACATGGTCACTGCAGTGACAAATCAGCACTATTGAAGGCCACAGAAAATTTCTCAAGAGTAAAATTCAAGGGACTTTTACTCTCAAGTCTCTTGCTTTGGATCGTTTGCTATAACTGACATTCTGGCTCCAGAATTTTCTTGGTGTTCTCTTCCCTTGATGCCAAGAGTTAGAAGCTGGTGGCTTACTCAGTGCCTAACTAGACCCAAAGTTTTTTGGTTTTGTGCTTTTGGGTTTTTGGGTTGGGGGAATAGAAATGGTCAGTATACTGGTTTAACAGAAGTTGTGTTTACTTATTTCAGGCACTCAGAAGTTCATGAGGTCCTCACTTGCAACTTTACACATCCCTGCCTTACCACAAAGACACGAACATCTATAGCGCTACGTAGTCATGATTCCTCTCTGGCCTCTCCATCTAATTCCACTCTCCTTCCCCCACATAATTTGTTAGCCATCTAGTTCTTTTTGTACCTACATATTCATCATCGACATTATTGGCTCCTCTAATAACGTCAAGTATTCTAAGTAGTGGTCCTAACGTTGAAATTTTCTGCCTCTACTTTGCTACTGAAATCCAGCTGTAGATTACCAACCGATTTCTAAGCATTTCCAACCAGATGTTCCACCATCAACCTAAAGCTCACATGTTTAAAAGAAAATTCATGTTCTTTCATGACAGACTATTTTTATCTTCTGACTTTCAAATTTTGATTAGAGGTATTATTATTCTTGGAATTGTTCAAATTGAGCCTCTGCCTTTTTTTGCATCCTCATTGCTTACCCAGCGATGCCTCATTAGTTTGAAGCAAAATTGCTGCATAAGGAAACCAAGGATTCAGAGACTAGTGTGAAGCCATCCAGCTGGTTAATGACAATGTTCTTGGGTAAAACCTAGGTTTCTTAATGGTCAGATTTAGTATTCTCTTCACTGAATCAGGCTGCCTTCATACCGAGAGAATTTACTACATTCATACAAAGATTTCCAACCAAAGAAAATTCAGTAAGCAATGTTTTTCTGAATATCTGTATAATTTTGAAATGCTGAAAGAGTTCACTGAACTGACAAAAAAGTGAACATTGAACTAAAAAGTTTTAGATTTACAGAGAAAAGATAGAGTTTATTTAAAAAATTTAGTTCTGAAAATGTTTAATTTGGGTCTGAAGAGACTAGAGTCTGAGACTGTAATGACGAAGATAGTGATTCTAGATAACATTTCTGTTAAAAAAAAAAGACTTCATATATATATATTCATATATATATATATATATAGAGAGAGAGAGAGAGAGAGAGCAAGAGAGAGAGCATGAGCTGGGGGGAGGGGCAGAGGGAGAGCCCCCGCTAAGTAGGGAGCCCTGTGGTCTCAGGACCCCAGGATCATGACCGGAGCCAAAGGCAGACACTTAACTGACTGAACCACCCAGTTGCCCCTCTAGATATTTCTTGAGGATAGATTTCATTTAAGCTTCATAGCAAGCCTATGAGGTATTGATTATTATTATCTCCACTTTATTGATAGGGAAATTAAGACTTATGGACATTAAGCACCTTGTTCAAGGTCACATAGTTAAAAGGGTGGGAGTCAGAGTTACAACCCAAGACACTTGGCCTGATTCCAAACTGTTCTCAAATGAGAAAGTGTGCCTGGGCCAAAGCTATTCTAGATAATTCTGGCACTGTCACAATTTCTGCAGTGTTGTTCCTCAAATTTTTTAAATTTTCAATTTCATAAACATTTTAATTCCCTTTTTTTCAATGTCAGCACATCTTTTCAATGTCAGCACATCTCTTCAATTAGAATGCTAATGTTATCTGGTAATTGAAAGAAGCATAAAAGAATGGGGAGCTCCTTCCCAGGTATTCTGAAAGATACAGGAAGGAGCAGACCTTCCAAGGCCAACCATGCTATGCCCAAGCGGCTGTTGATAATGTCTTATTTGTTATTCCCAGTAGAGACCACTTCCCTGCAGAGAATATTAGTTCAGGAAATACTTTGAGAAAGGATCGTACATGTAAGGAGGCAGCTGTGGACCCTCAGATAGTGCTTTTTCCCTCATATTTTGGATACCCAATTCATATCTACCTGTCAACTCAGGTGACTCCTTGTTCTTGAGGAGTGGTCCCGCTAGCTCTTTGGCCATGTGTTTTTCTTCTCATTTCTTTCTCATTTTCAGCAGTTCATTTGGTTTCTTCCCTGTGGTTTCCGTTCCCATCTCACAACCACTAACCTATTGATAAAGAGAATCTGCCTAAAGCATTTCTAGTCTTCAGACCTTTAAAGTATTGCAGGATCTGGAATTTTCCCAAACTCTATAAATTACCATGATTGTCCTTCATTATAGCCCATTCATATTTTATATATAAATATATATATATATTATGTATTATATATAATATATAATATACACAGTATATATGTATATTATATATACATATATTATGTATATATGTATATATATTTTTATATATACATTACTAAATTTTATATATATATATTTCAATACTTTATTTTAGAGAGAGAGAGAGAGAGAGAGCACAAGCAGTGGGAGGAGCAGAGGGAGAGAGAGAACCTCAAGCAGACTCCCCACTGAGTATAGAGCCCGACTCGGTGCTGGATCTCACCAACACTGAGATCATGACCTGAGCTGAAATCAAGAGTTGGGCGCTTAACTGACTGCCCCAATAAATAAATAAATAAATAAATAAATATCTGTATATATTTTTAAGAGGCTATGAAAATCAACAAAATATAGAGGACAATCAACTGAAGTAATAAATTCTGTCTTGAGTTCTAGTCTAGGCAGTGATAGTCACTTATCCATTATAGGCCTCTGTTCCCTTATTTATTGAAAAAGAAGGGGGGCAGCATCTGGGTGGCTGTCAGTTAAGTGTCTGCCTTCAGCACAGGTCATGATCTCAAGGTCCTAGAATCAAGCCCCTTATTGGGCTCCTTGCTCAGCAGGCAATCTGATTCTCCCTCTCCCTCTGCCCGCCCCCACTCATTCTCTCTTGCTCTCTTTCAAATAAATAAAATATTTTAAAAGAAGAAAAGAAGGTTTGACTAATTCTCTATTTTCTAGCTCTAATATTATTTATAGTAATAATAATAATACCTAATATTTATGGAGTATTTTACCCTTTCTAAACACTGTGTTAAGTGCATTCTTTTCATTATCATACCTAATCTTCACAAGAACAATACATGATAGGTACTAATATTTATGTTATTCCATTTTTCAGTTAAGGGAAATGAGACCTAGAGGGATTAAATAACTTGCTTATGGCCTTCATTATTCAGTGGTTTTTCTTGATATTGAGGCTATTCCCAAATATTACAGTTTCTGTCTCCTTCTAAAAACCCATCAGATTTTACTTCCCCAACACCCCCACCTCCCCTAAAGTAGGGCATTGCTCTGGTCAGTGAAATGTGAATTTACATGCTACGTGTCATTCTGAGCAGAAGTTTGAGGACTCCGTGTGGAATTCACCATAGTTCTTTTTCTACCAGTGTTTCAGACTTTGATGTCAACTCTGTCAACTAGGGTTCTGGAGTGGGGACATCAAAGAGTAGGGACCCCAGCCAATCCATTTTGGCATGTAGCATGTATGAGAAAACTTTGTGTGCCTTGGGGCTATTCATCACTGCAGCCTAACCTGGGCCATCCTGATGGATATAGAATGCTGAAAGCATGACTTCTGACACTAGGTCCCACTGATTCTAAAACCCATAAGCTTAACTACTGTTGTGGACTGAATTGTGCCCCCCTGAAATTCATGCATTGAAGCCCTAACTTCTAGCTCCCCAGCATGTGACTGAATTCAAACATAGGGCCTTTAAAGTTGTTAAAATGAGGCCATTAGAATGCACCCCAATCCAATCTGACAGGTATCCTTATAAGAAGAAATTCAAGTACACAGACACCAAAGATGCTGGCAAAGAGGGGAAAGACCATCTGAGGACACAGCCAGAAGGCAGCCATCTGCAAACCAAGGAGAGAGTCCTCAGGAGAAACCCATCCTGCCAACACCTTGATTTTGGACTTCTAGCCTCTAGAACTGGGAGAAAATTACTTTCTGTTGTTTAAGCCCCCCAGCCCGTAGCTTTTGCTATGGTTGTCCTAACAAGTTAAGGCAACTACTATACTCCATCCCCTCACAGATAGATATTACTCACTCATTACTGAGCCATCAAGACCCTAAAAACTAAAATATCATAACTACATATGTCAAAAATTTTTTTAAAGTATCTAGTTGGGATTTTTTTTTTTTTGAAGATTTTATTTATTTATTTGACAGAGATCACAAGTAGGCAGAGAGGCAGGCAGAGACAGGGGGAAGCAGGCTCAGAGAGCCTGATGTGGGGCTCGATCCCAGGACCCTGGGATCATGACCTGAGCCAAAGGCAGAGGCTTTAACCCACTGAGCCACCCAGGCAACCCTACAAATTTAATGTCAAATTTAATTCACACTGCCACCTATAGATTTTTCCACACAGTTTTCTTTAAAATAAAAAGTGATTCACTTAGTTGCTCCACAAAGCCCCATTAACTTTATCTGGTAGTAGATAGTGTTCCCAGGTCTGCATATGAGTCCTAAAATCTGAAAATGTATTTTTGCTAATGTCAAAGGGTCTGCTTGGGCATCACACATCACTGAAATTCTAGCAAATGCAAATAGCATCCATGTAAATGAAAATTCAGTAATAAAAGACTTTTTATTTAATGAGAATTACCATAACCTGAAAGTCTTAACTCTCTGCTACCCTATATTTAGAATATATATTTCTTAAGATAAAACATTTTTAAAGCAATCTATACTATTTTTAGGTCACCAATAACTGAAGAAAACTGAAAATGACCCAGTAGATTCAACATTTCATACTGTTTTTTAAAATATATCATAATTCCCCAGATTTTTTAGATCCTTACATGATTGGAACTAGGCATTCTTTACATTCTATGCTTTGAGTATAGTGTGAAGCCTTTCACTGCTAAGGTCTAAAAGAAGAGAAAATAATGATAAGATGGCCCCATGAACTTTCTTGTAGAGTTACTCCAGTGATTACATTATGTTATATGGCAAAAAGGATTTTATAGATGTAATTAAGGGTACTCATTGATGTTGGTTGAATTGTATCACCTAAAAAGGTGTTGAAATCCTCACCCAGCACCTGTGAATGTGACCTTATTTGAAATAAGGTCTTTGAAGATGACCAGGTTAAGATGAGGTCACCAGAATGAGCCCTAATCCAGTAAGACTTGTTTTCCTTTGAAAAGGGGGAAATCAGACATTGAAAGCTATGCAGAGAGGATAATGATGTGAAAATACAGAGAAAGGCATTCAGAGGCAAGGAATGCTTGAGGCTACCAACAGCTGGGGGGAGGAAGGCAACAGATTCTCCCTCCCCGCCCACTGGAGGATCAAAAAGCTGCCTGCTGACACCTTGATTTTGCACTTCTAGCCTCCTGAACTGTGATATGTTTGTGTTACCCCAAACCACTTGTTTCTGGTATTTTGAGGTGTTAGCCTTAGCAAATGAATGACTTTGAATTTTAAAAAAGAGAGATTACCAGGGGGAACATAATCTGATCATGCAAGCTCTTTAAAAGCAGAGTTTTCTTCAGCCAAAGAGCGAATCACTGGAAGCCTGGGGAGGATTTCCATGCACCCTGCCATAACTGAGGGAAATCTCTAGTTGCTGAGAGTGGTCAAGCTGACAACAGGCAGTAAAAAAGGGAATTCAGTTCCTCACTTGCAAGAAACAAATTCTGCCCACAACCTGAACGAGCCTGGAAGTGGTTCTTTCTCAGAGCCTCCAGATGTAAGAGCCAAGTCCAGACAACACTTTGAATTTGGCCTTTGATTCTCTCTCAACATCAGCTGAGCTCATCCAGACTTCTAACCTATAAACTATGAGATAATAAAAGCGCGTTCATTGTCTTAAGCAGCTGTTTTGGGGTAATTCTGTGTGTATATGTATGTACCCATAGAAAGTAAATATACCACAGCTAGCAAGTATTTGGTGCTTTCTTTACCAGTCACTATTCTAAGTCTTTCATTTTGTTTTGTTTTGTTTTTTTTTAATTAACAATATTGCATGTGATCAGGGCTGTTGTTGTCCCGAGGCAATAAAGATAAATTCAGAATGGAAAATTACATGACATCTGAGAAGGAGAGTCAAGCTGCAGACAGACAATAAATAAAATGCCCTACTCAAGAAAAAGCTGAACCAGTGGAACAGAGTGGGAATTTAAGTAAGTATAATAAATATCTTCATAAAAATAAGTGAGGATATTGGGAACACAAGGCAGGAACAAACAATTATGAAGAAGAATCCCTTAGCGATATTGAATATAAAAAGATACATAATTGTTAAAAATGTAGTAATGGAGACCAAGCCATGCCTACTGGCCCAAGGGAGGCTTTGGCACCACTCTGTAGACCCCTGGAGAAGTGAATTGCCAAATGTATGGAAGTAATTTGTCAGAAGCTTTTGAAAGGCTTTTTTTCTAAAAGCCAGGAAAAAAATACCTTTAGAAAAATATAATCCGAATTTTCTTGCAGTATAATCTCTTAAGAGTAGGAATTCTTAAAATCAGAATGAAGAGGAATTATATCTATTTTATCCTCCCTCCCCCCAAATATTCCACTGTATTATTGAGGCTAAATAAGCCTATGAGCTATGTGGGAAAAACTCCCGGCAGAACTTTTATTATAGCCATATTCACAAAGGTGGCTGCTTTGTACCTTGATTACTATGTATATTTGTGATTGCCACACCTCAGGAAAGACAGAATGGAGCCAGTAAAGTCAGAGAGGCCAATAAAATAATCCATCAGGTTGAAGTCCTGACCCAAGAGCATACATAACCTTGTAGCTTTAAGCTATTCGTTTTCTGGTGTCAGGCCTGAGCCAGCTTCCTGCCTCTGGGCCTTTTTCTCCTCTCCACTCTGTTCCTGCCCGAGGACTAGGAGGACTAGTTGTGAAGGTTAGTGAGCGGGAATCCCACATGCCTCCAGCTGTCCTAACTCCTCCTTGTCTGATTTTTCTCCAGCTGAAGGACAGCCCAACCAGGCTCTAAGACAGAGTACGCTTAGTGACCTTTCCCAGGTGACAGTGACCTGGGAGCCAGTGAATGGGGAGAGGACATACAACCAAAGTCAAAGCTAGACGCCTGTTAGAGAGCAAGCCAGCTCAGGTGAAGAAGCCTAGGGTACAGAGTCCAAATGCAGGAAATCATGGAATTAACAAGGCCAAATTAAAGTGGTGAATCAAGTAGGAGGTGGTCTGGGGGACTTCCACGGACAGAGTACACAAATCTGTGGAGTCTTGTCTATGGACTGGTGAGGCATTTAGAGTATAAATGAGTGACTTATTATTTTGCCCCTGAACCACACCTCAGTGGTTTCACCATACTACTTTCGATAAGTTTCCCTGACACTGGTTCTCAACTTGTTTAGAAATGCAGGGTATCTCCTGTTGTTTGATCTTCCATCACAAGGCTCCATTAATGTCATCTGGAAGCCTAAAACCATTTGCCACCCACTTCAGATACTACGCTTTGCCTGTTCCCACCTGGGTATGTGGAGCTCTCTCTTAACTCTGGCTGTCACTAGACTGCCTTAACCTGTCGCATTTGACAGAGATGTGCTGAAGACCAGAAGTGTGTCAGGAACATCCAGGGACAAGAGAGGGTATAATCACATCTTACAGATCACAAAGGCTGTGAGTAAAAGGCATGGTCACATTCTGAATTGGACATTCTTGGAATCTTAAAAGTGGTTATTAAGATCAAATAAATGTCTATTTTTGCATAAGTAGTTATGCAAAAAGTACTGGTAGAAATTTCTTCAGAATCAGTGGTTTTGGCTCAATATAAACAAATTTATGAAGAATCTGAGAAAATAAAAAATAATATGTACAAGGAATATTATTCAGCCATCAGAAAGGATGAATACCCACCATTTGTATTGACATGGATGGTATTGGATGGGGTTATGCTAAATGAAGTAAGTCAAGCAGAGAAAGACAATTATCCTATGGTTTCACTCCTATGTGGAACATAATAGTGCGGAGGACCATAGGGGAAGGGAGGGAAATCCTAAGAGGGAGAAATCAGAGAGGGAGATGGACCATGAGAGTCTGTGGACCCCGGGAAACAAACTGAGGGTTTCAGAGGGAAGGAGATTGCAGGGAGGGGGTAACAGGGTGATGGGTAGTAAGAAGGACACATGCTGTGATGAGCACTTTGTGTTATACGTAACTAATGAATCATTGAACACTACATCAGAAACTAATGATGTACTACTATACAGTGGCTAACTGAACATAATAAAAAATTAAAAATAAATTTAAAAAATAATAATAAAATGGAATATTATTCAGCCATAAAAAAGAATGAAATCTCGCCATTTGCAACTACATGGATGGAGCTAGAGAATATAATGCTGAGTGAAATAAGTCAGTCAGAGAAAGAGAAATACCATATGATTTCACTTATATGTGGAATTTAAGAAACAAACAAACAAAAAAATGAGCAAAGGAAAAAAAGAGAGAACCAAACCAAGAAACAGACTCTTAACTCTAGAGAACAAATTGATGGTTACCAGAGGGGAGGCAAGTAGGGGGATGGGCAGAATAAATGATGGGGATTAAGGAGGGCACTTGCTGTGATGAGAACTGGGTGTTGTATGGAAGTGTTGAATCACTATATTGTACACATGAAACTAATATAACACTGTATGTTAGCTATATTAGAATTTAAAATAAATAAAATAAAATAAAAAAGAACTTCTCTGAAAATAGATACTGCTGCAATCCTACACACTCTAGTCCAAACAACCAAAATCTCTCACTGGAATATTGCAAAAACTCCCAAGTGGTCTCCCTGCCCTCACTGCAGCTCCCCCTCCAATCTGTGTCCATCCCTCTCGCTGGTCAGGTTGGGTCACTGTCTATGACTCTGGGTGGATCCTCCATCTCATTCGAAATAAAAGCCAAAGTCCTTATTAATACAGTCCTATCAGACCTGTTCCCTTATTACCTCTGAGATGGTATTTGTTAGGCAAAACAGTATAGTTTAGTGGTCAAGAATGGACTTCAGAAACCAGACTCCATGGATTCCAATCTACGGCTAGTATATGCTAGTTACGTAAATTTGGGCAAGTTATTTAACCTCCCTGGGCTCCAGTTTTATCGTCATTAATATGAAATTGGTGAAGTTCCATACCAATGCATGGAACTGTGGGGAAGATTCAATGAGATAATACATGTGAAGTATTCGGAACAGTGACTGGCACATAGTAAGCCATCAATAAAAGATAACTATTGTGACTGACATATCTAGTATAGGTAGGTGCTTAGTTTAAGGGTAGTTGTAATTATCATCAAACTTAAGCTATAACCATCTGAGAGCCTCAGAGAATGAGTGGGTTTAAGAGGTGAAGAATGCAGTTCTCTCAGACGTCAGAATCAAAAAACCAAGTTTGCATTCCATCAGGGGAATGTGTAGCTAGGCTGACCATCTCTGATTCAAGTACATGTGAGCAGCTTAGCTAATAATATCAGACTCCAAACAGCTGATTAAGCATAATATGATTGAAGGATAAGTGACAGCAACAGGACAATGGGTCCAAGATGTGGTCACAAAGTTGGTCTAAATTAGAAGGCTTATTTCATCTGTCAGGGGGCGCGGATTATAATTACCCAGAGAGGAGCACAGAGGCCTTCTGTTTGAGTCTCCTGAGCAGTCTTGTCACAGCTGAATGAGGAGGCAGTCACAGGATATTATTAACTGTCCCACAAGCGAACGCCCATAAAAGCAAAGTTGTCCTGCTCAGCAAATTCCATTGCAGACATATCCAGCAACAGAAGAGTAATTTTTGGAAGCGAAGGAGCTATTAAACACATGATTTCTAAACAATGAGACAAAGTCAGTACCTCCCCTTCATTCAACTACTTCCCCTCTGATGCCGAGTTTGTGGATTTGTGGGGGGTTGGTATAAATAATAAGTATTCTTTTTTTTAACTTATTTGAGAGAGAGAGAGAGTGTGAGTGAGTGCGGGGAGAGGCTGGGAGAGAGAGAGAATCCTGAAGCCGACTGCCCACTAAGCATGGAGACTGAGGTCCATGAGACTCCTTGCGCCCTGAGACCTTGACCTGAGCCAAAATCAAAAGCAGGATGTTTAACCGAATGAGCCACCCGGGCACCCCTATGTTAGTAGTCTGTTTAACCGAATGAGCCACCCAAGCACCCCTATAGTTACACCTACTATACCTAAGTCATTAGATAATCTAAAGGAATTATAGGCCTTTTATTATTCTATAATTGCACTTATAAAATAATAGCTAAATAATGGACAAAGCTAAGGATTTTCTGTGGTTGTTATTACATTAATATGATGTAGTCTTTGCTAATCTTTTATCTTCTATTTTTCCAGATTATTTAATTGTGAAGATATTTTATTACTCCAGTCTGAGAGTATTTCAATTACTATTATTGATTATGGATATTTAATATTTAATATTGCCAATTTTTGATAGTTTTGGATTTTATGATCATTATATTTTGTCTTATCTCTACTATGTTGTCTTTTTTCTCTTTTTATTCCTTTGTTAGATTAAGTTGCTTTTTACTTTACTCATAAACATAGTTTAATAACATATAAATTTTACATATTTAACAACATAATATGTATAATATATTAATAATATATTTTTATATATTAAATCCTATATATATTTTAATAATATATAAATTTTAAATAAATATAGATACATAAAATATTCACTATATCCTTTTGGTGGTTAACCTTGCTTACATAACATTCTAATTTGATTGTTGTCAAAGTAATACTTTCACATAAGTTAAAAAAAATTAGTGATGCTCAGAATCTCATCTAGAAAATCACAAGTTCTCTATAATTTTTCTCCACAGGTTTTACCACAGCATGTCTCCTGAGATGGTGAGAGGTGGGGAGAGTCAGCTTCCAGCCAGACTGTCTCAGGAGCTAGGCTTCTGGGCTCCTGGTTTCTCCTGGTGTGGCCGGCTCCAGGAGAAAATTCTCCTTAGCCTCTGGCGCATTCCATACCTAGCTCCTTCCTGGAACAGGAAACAGAGTTTGTCTTACTGACCTATTCTTGCCTGAACTGGTTATTGTGATGTGATGAACACACAACCTACCCAGATTTATGAGGAAGAAACACACAGAGCCATGAGGGAGAAAAGAATGAGCCCTTGGCCACATATTACACGAATCTCTGTATAAAATGCTATCCAGGTAAGTGTCCAGCCTCACTGCCCCAGGGCTCCCCTCTCCTTTCTGAGGAGGGAATTTGGGAGAATCAATCTTGCCCCCAGGGCAAGATGTAAACTCTAGTTCAAGTAAACCCCGGCATCAGTGAATCTTAGAGCTAGACCATTTGGCAACCTCTTTCTGACTACACGGTCTACTTTGTTCTCTCACATCCCATAACTTACTGTGTGTCTGCTTTCTTGGAGACAAGAGCCCCTACTTGGATGACACCTCCCACTTGTCCTTCATTAAGACGGCAGGCCTGCCACTAATCGCCAAAGAGGGCTGTCTCATCTCTTTGTGGCAATGTCTGAATGTAGCCATTCCTAGATAGCATGAGGCTGCATTCCAGCCATCAATGTGACACTGCATTTCTTTCAGCTGGGTTTTTCTGATGTTGACATTTTGCATAGACATCCACCATTAGACCCTTGAACTCTCTTCCCAGGTGGAGTTCTTTCTACAACCCTCAGCCTTTCCCTCCAGCTCCGCTCCCAGGGGTAGATGGGGCTCTGGGTCTAGCACCTGCCACTGGGCTGATCAAGCAGCAGGCATTTTCATGTGCTTTCTCGCATTTTTTGACACACAAGCCTGGGACGTGGGGGTCCACATTCGTGTAACTGTCCTCATTTTAGATTTCAGAAAATTGAGACTTAGAGAGGCTAAGTGTCTTGCCTGCCTGAAGCCAAGAATTAAGTGGAGTCTGTTCTCAAAACCAGATCATATATCCACACAGTAGAATATTCTTCATCCATAAAAAGGCATGAAATGCTGAGACATGCTACACTGCGGCTGCAAGTGGAAAATTGTACACTAAGTGAAAAAAGCCATGCACAAAAGGTCCCATATTATAATGTTCCACTCATATGAAGTATCCATTATAAGTAAGTCCACAGAGACAGAAAAGATTGTCAGCTGCCAGGAACTCAGCATTCCTTTTGGGTGATGAAAATGCTTTGGAATTACATACAGGTGGTGGTTGTACACCATGCTGACTGCACTAAATACCTTGGACCTGCTCACTCCAAAATGGTTAATGTTATGTTACATGAATTTCACCTCAGTTAAGAAAGAAAAAGCAGGGGCGCCTGGGTGGCTCAGTGGGTTAAGCCTCTGCCTTCAGCTCAGATCATGATCTCAAGGTCCTGGGATCGAGTCCTGTGTCATGGCCAGCACAACAAATCAATCAGGAACGTGAGGGTAAGAGGATGGTGAAAAGAAATTAAGAGACAAAGAGATGGGGGCAGGAGGAGCACTGAGGAGGATGTCCAACAGTGCCGATTTTATTCCACATCTTATAATCATTTATAAGGCAGACCACAATAGGAGGAGTAATACATCAGTATCTAGTCAGATAACTGCAAGTTCCTATAACAAGTTTACATTAACTACAAACAAATCTCGTGATGCCAGGTAGTCACGGCTAATGCCATTAGCTACTGTTGATGCGAGAAGTTACAATCAACCAGGGAGTGGGTTATGGGAAGTACATGAACAACAAGGACCAACTAAGAATTCATGACCCTGACCACATTGTTCCCTTCTGTAGGGAGAGCGTGTGGGAAGTCACGTAGGCGAGTGCACGACACATAGCACAGACCCTTTCTCAGTGTTACTCAACTTTCCCGTCCTTAACCCCTTATCAAGGCGTCCGGACTTTAAAGGAGACACAAGTCAGGGCCTGGTTTGATCCACGACTCCAACCAAGCTGTAGTCCAACAGTCCCACATCGAGCTCTCTGCTTGCCGGGGAGCCTGCTTCCCTCTCTCTCTTTGCCTGCCTCTCTGCCTACTTGTGATCTCTGTCTGTCCAATAAATAAATAAAATCTTTAAAAAAAAGAAAGAAAAAAGTAGGCTTTGGGGTTTCTAGAACCTTGGTAAAACTAAGGATTCCTAAGCCTCATCCCAATATAGTCTGATTTGGCATGTCTGCAGTCGATCCAATAATTTCCACTTTTTAATAGGCACCCAGAGTTATTCTGATGCAAGTGTTTCCTATTCCTACTCTGAGTAACACTGAAATGGAATAAGGATCTCATTCCAGCAAACCATTGTCAAGCTCAGCTCGACATGCTATGAAACATGCTATGTTCCAAAATCTGTGCATATACGGGAGCACAAACATTAATGAGACAAGACCTCTGTCCTAATAGAAAAATATGAGTAAATCAGCCAGTGCCATACCATAAGGGACTCACAGTGGAGGTATATAGAAGGTGCCAAAGCTGAGGAACACTTATGAGCAGAGGCCAAAGAGGTTTCGTGAAGGAGGTGACACATGAGCAGAACAGTGCTGGATTAACACACATTTTCCAAGGAGAAGGAACTGAAGTGGTCAGACACAAGGCTTCCAGGTTGAAGTAACATCATGACTAGTCACAGAACTGAGAGACAACAGAGTGATCACTAGAAGAGCCTACTGGAAAAAAAAAAAAAAAAAAAAGTAATGGTCACATCATGGAGTACGCCATGTTAAGGAGATAAAATTTTCTGTGGGTTACAGAAATCATGAATTGTTTTAAACAGTAATACCAGCATTCAACTTATATATTGAAGATCATTGTAGCTACAGTATGAAGGCTGGATTCAAGGAGTCCTGAAGCTGGAGGAAGAGAGATTCACTTAAAGGCAATCACAGGGGCCTCTGCATGGCTCAGCCGGCTAAGTGTCTGACTCGATGTCAGCTCAGGTCTTAACCTCAGAGTCTTGAGTTTAAGCCCTGACTTGGAGATGGTGGGCATGGAGCCTGCTTAAAAAAAATAATAAAAATTTAAAAATAAAAAATGAAGGCTATCACAAAGTCATTTCAAAATAATGATAGTTTAAAAAGAAATGTGTGACAATAATAGAAGAAAATGTGAAAGGATCTTGTGATTTTAGATGTGAAAATGCTTTTTATGTATGTTATAAAACTCAAGTCAGAAAAGAATGGTAAATTGGACAACACAAAAAAGAAAGTTCTGGTGTATTAAAAAAGAAAATAAGATCAAAATATAAGCAACAAACTGGGGGAAATGTTTACAACACATATCACAAGGGCTAATTTCCTTAATAAATGAACACTTTTCGGGGTGCCTGGGTGGCTCAGTCATTAAGCAGCTGCCTTCAGCTCAGATCATCATCCCAGTGTCCTGGGATCAAGTCCCGCATTAGCCTCCCTATTCAGCAGGAAGCCTGCTTTTCCCTCTCCCACTTGCCCTGCTTGTGTTCCCTTTCTCGCTGTGTCTCTCTCTGTCAGATAAATAAATAAAGTCTTTTTAAATAAGTAAATAAATAAATAAATGAACACTTTTCATTAATCAATGAGAATAGATCAATGATCCAGTAGAAATATAAACAAAACATGACTAAATAATTCACAACTTACAAATGGCTTTTAAATATTCAAAAAATACTTAATTTCATTCATAATTAGAGCCAATGCAAAATAAAACTGTAATAAAATACCATTTCCATTTATCAAATTATATTACTTTTTCAAGATTTTCAACATTTTTTAAGAAAAAAAAACCTCTCCAAACAAATACAAGAAATTACAGGGGCATGAACTAATATAATGCTTGTTATGCAGATAAATGTAAAACTAAAGGCACCAGATATAGGATGGGGACGAGCATCTATGCAATTGCCCATGCAAAAAATACCTCTAAGCTGTTAGTTGGCAATAAAAGCAAGAAGTTTAGAGCTGAGCTGAAAAACAATGTTCCCAGTATGATTCCATTCATGTAAAAATATTTTTAAGTAACTTCACAAAATCCAAAAATTTTACAATGTGATATGGTTACCAAAAAAAAAAATGATAAAAAAAAAAAAGAAAAGTATCTCTTGGGGTTTTAGGTTGCCATAATAAAAACATATGATCCAGCTTAAGGGAGATAAAGCCTCACATAGTAAATATAGAACAACTTTAGATTCATACATAGCTGAAGTTCAGTCTGTCCTATTGAATGATTAAGGTCCAATAATTTAACATTTTTGATCTGTTGTTTTTCCTATCAGGTTACAATAATCCATTCTCCAAGTTTTAAAGGATGAAGGAGAGAACATGCAAAGCATCTTAGCATGGTGCCTGGCACAGAATCTGTGCTTAATTAGTGTCAGTTCTCTCCCCCCTTTTCATCTCTTCTTTCCCCCCTCCCTTTCCTATAATATCATGCCATCATACCACTTCCCTACAAGAATACTATATTGGCTTGAGAAGTTGGTGGAGGGTACTTAATCATTAAGCAATACTGGGAGAGTTAGCAGAGTTGAAGCTATGGAATTTAAAACCACTTGAGTCAGCCCCAGCAGAGTTTGGAGATAATGGGAAAATGGAAAGATCTGGAGTTCCAAGTAGAGAGAAGGGAAGAGGGCCCACAGATGGTTCCAGAGAAGTAGTGCTGAGCAGGGACACTCAGTAGTCTGGATCACCTGCAGGAACTTGTAGAAATTATTCACAACAGCAACACATTTTCAGAACTGTCTCCTTGAATGGTAGGAGGAGGATAAGAGACACATTGAGGATTCTGATCTGGGCTGTAGCAGTGATGAGAATATTACCTAACTTTTTTCTCACTAGCAATGATGTTCCGAGAAACCAGGAAAACCCAAAGAGAGACAGATAAATACAGGGGAGAGGTGAGTGTGTTTCTAAGTGTTTCCTAGTTGTGGAGAGACAGAAACTGATTTTATAGAAATCTCTTCATAAATGGAACAAAAACTGCTTAGGAACATGAGAGGAGAAGGTTAGCCCCTAGGAACAAAGGTCAGTCCTATGAAAAGACCTCTATAATCTATGTGTATTAGTCAGGGTTCTCTAGAGAAACAAAACCAATAGGATATATATAGAGAGAGAGACAAGTAAGAGATTTATAATAGGAATTGGCTCACATAATTATAGAGGTGTCCCTGTACCTGCCATCTACAAGCTAGAGAAAAAGAAAAGCCAATGGTGAATTTTAGTCAGAGTCTGAAGACCTGAGAACCAAGGTAGCTGATGGTTTAAGTGGCAGTCTGAGTCCAAAAGCCCAAGAATCGGATGGGGGCAAGATGATACTTTAACTCTCGGTATAAGTGCAAGACCTGAGATTCAGGAGTAACAATGTCTGAGGGTAAGAGAAGATGTATATCCCAGCAGAAACATAGAACAAATTCTCCCCTCCTCTACGTCTTTGTTCTATTCAGGTCCTCAGTGAGTTGGATGATGCCAGTCTGCATTCGTGAGAGCAATCTTTACTCAGTCTACCAATCCAAATGCTAATCTCTTCCAGACATACCCTCAAAGACACACCCAGACTTAACATTTTACCAACATTCCTAAGCCCAGTCAAACTGACACAAAAAAATAACGACAAGTCATTTGTCAGAAAATTTGGTGAGAGGGAAATCTTCTCTGAGGATAAAGAAAAAAATGGATGTCTTGGTTTAAAAGAGGCTGTGGCCAGGTCAAAGCTAGAGGTAGAAACAGGCTCTCTATTTCCATTCTCAGTCCTTTTCTCTCTTCTTTCTCTCTCATGTGGTATTGTGATCCATCTCTGTGGCTTTAAATACTACCCATAGTCAATGACTTCCCCACTCAGACTTCAAAACTATCATTTCCTTCTTCCCCTACCCTACCCAAGCATGGATGCCCTCCTTGCTTTGTTGAGGTTCTGAGGTTTAATATTTCTCCAAAAATGCTCAACTTCACATATAATAGCAGAAATAAAATAAAAAGCTGTCATGAACATAGATGCAAAATCCTCAACCTTATATTAGCAAACCAAACCCAAAAGATAATTATACACTGTGATCAAGTGAGATTTATTCCAGGTATGCAGGGCTGGTTCAACACTTGAAATGATTAATCCATCACATCACAGGCTGAAAAAGAAAAATTATATAATCATATCAATACACACAGGAAAAACATTTGGCAAAGTTCAATATTCATTTATGAGAAAAACACTCTGTAAACTAGTAATAGAGAGGGACTTTCTTAACTTAATACCTATAACTAACATACTTTATGGTGAGAAACTCAAACCTTCCCACTAAGATCATGTAGAAGCCATGGATGTACTCTAACCACTGTTTTTCAACTTTGTTTTGGAAGTCATAGCTACTTCAGTAAGACAAGAAAAGGAAATAAAATGTATACAGAATAAGAAAGAAGACATAAAATTGTCTTTGTTAGCAGATAACATGATTATCTATACAGAAAAATCTGAAAGAATGGCAAAAGAAAACTCCAGGAATAAATAAGAGGATGTAGCACAGTTGCAGGACACAGGTTAATATACAAAAGTCAATTACTTTCCTGTATACAAAGTAAAAACAAAATACCATTTACACTAGCACCTGCAGAATGAAATACTTAAGTATAAATCTAACAAAATATGTACAAGATCTATATGATGAAAACTACAAAATTTTGAGGAACAAAGTCAAAGAAGAACTAAGTAAGTGGAGAGATAATCCATATTCATGGATAGGGAGATTCAATATTGTCATGACGTCCTTTCTTCCCAAGGATCTATAGATTCAGTGCAATCCCAATCATAGTCCCACCACATTATTTTGTAGATATGGGCAAACTCATTTTATAAAAATCCTATGGAGAGGGGTGCTTGGGTGGCTCAGTAGGTTAAAGGCTCTTCCTTTGGCTCAGGTCATGATCCCAGGGTCCTGGGATTGAGCCACACATCAGGCTCTCTGCTCAGCAGAGGGCCTGCTTCTCCTCTCTCTCTGCCTGCTTCTCTGCCTACTTGTGATCTCAGTCTGTCAAATAAATAAAATAAAAAATCCTTAAAAAATAATAAAAATAAAATAAATAAAAATCATATGGAGAAGCAGAAGACTGGAATAGCCAACACAATATTAAAGGAGAACAAAGTTGAAGAATAGAGACTACCAACTTCAAGACTTACTATTAGGCTGAAGTAATTATGACTGCCTGGAAGATAACATAGGACAAAACCTAGATAACTTTGGATATTGAGATGATTTTTTGAATATAACACCAAAAGCATGATCCATGAAAAACATAATTATTATGCTGGACAGCACCAAAATCAAAAACTTTTGCTCTGTGAAAAACAATGTTAAGAGAATGAAAAGATAAGCCACAGAGTAGGAGAAAATATTTGCAAAAAATGCATCTCATAAAGGAGTGGTATCTAAGATATTCAAAGAACTCTTACAACTCAACTATAATAAAACAAACAACCAAATTTAAAAAAAAAAATAGGTCAAAGGTCTTAACAGATATCTTACCACAGAGATATATAGATGACATATAAGCATAGGAAAGATGTTCCACATCTTATATCACCAAGGAAATGCAAATCAAAACAATGAGGTGTCACTGTAAATCAATTAGAATGGCCCAAATCCAGAACACTTATGTCAACAAATGTTGGTGGAACAATAGGAACTCTTCTCACACTTCTCACACTTCTGGGAATGCAAAATGTTACAGCCAATCTGGAAGACAGTTGGGCAATTTGTATATTTTTTTAAAGATTTTATTTATTTATTTGAGAGAAAGAGAGAGAGCATAGCATAAGCAGAGGGATGGCCAGGGGGAGAGGAACAACAGACTCCTTGCTGAGCGCAGAGCCCATGGTGGGGCTTGATCCCAGGACCCTGAGATCATGACCTGACCTTAACTGGTATCCCAGTTTGGCAATTTCTTACAAAACTAAACATACTCTTACCATATGATTCAGCAAATGTACATCTTGGTATTTACTATGACAAAGGAATTAAAAACTTCTGTCCAACAAAACCCTACACACAGATGTTTATAGAAGCATTATTCATAATTGCCAAACCTTGGAATAACCAAAATGTCCTTCAATAGAAGAATGGATAAATAAATATCAATATATTCAAACAATGAACCATTACTCTGTTCTAAAACAAATGAGCTACTAAGTCATGAAAAGACATGGAGAAGCATATTACTAAGAAAAAGAAACCTACCTCAAAAGACTACATACTGTATGATTCAACTATATGATGTTCTGAAAGAGACAAAACTATGAAGACTAAAAATATCCGTGGTTGGCAAGAGTGGGGTTGAGAGTGAGGGAAAGATGAATTGTCGAAGTCCAGCAGATTCTTAGGGCAATGAAAATACTCTGTATGATGTCAGTAATTATGTGTATATGTCATTACACATTTGCCCAAACCCAAAAATATACAACAAGAGCAAACCCTAAAGCAAACCATGAGTTTTAAGTAACTATGATGTGTCAATGTAGGTTCATCCTTGGTTAAAAAAAAAAGTACCATTCTGGTAAGAGATGTTAATAATGGGGGAAGCTATACATGTGTGGGGCAGGAAGTTTATGTGAAATCTCTGTTTCTTCCTCTTAATTTTACTGTAAACTTAAAACTTCTTTAAAAAAATGAAGCCTCTATAAAAAAAAAATAAAAGTGAAAGCCATTTAAACCAATTAGATTGTCAAGGACTAATAAGACTGATAATATCTAGCATTGGTAAAGGAATGGGAAGATAGCAAGCACTGTCATATACATACCTTACACAAAGGTAAGCGAACTCCTTGAAGAACAATTTGGAACTACTTCACAAAACTTAAAAATACTGTGCATCTGACTCCACAGTTTCATTTCTAAGAATTTTCTGACAATTGTTCAAACAAATGTCCAAAAATAATTACAGAAATTTTAATTGCAACATCACTTATAATCACATGCATGCATGTACACTCACACACTTACCAGCCTCAATGTCCAATAGAGAAATAGTTAAGTAAATCATGGTACGATGGAATAATGTAAATCCATGAAGAAGAATGAGGTAGATTCTCATGTACTAATAAAGAAAGATCTCCAGGAGACATTGTTCAGTAAAACAAAACAAAATAAAACAAAGCAAAAATGGATATGCAGTATGATTTTATTTGCTTTAAATATATATGTATGTTTATAAACAGATATTTTCTGAAAGGATAATATTATGAGCACTACCATAGTATATTCCATTTATACCAGATATAGAAAATTTTGAGAAGGATGAAAAAGAAACTGTTAATAGTGGTTTCCTCCAGAGGAGTAAGACTGAGTCAAGGAAGAATGAAGTAATCTTTTTTTTTTTTTTTTAAGATTATTTATTTATTTGACAGACAGAGATCACAAGTAGGCAGAGAGTCAGGCAGAGAGAGAGGAAGGGAAGCAGGCTCCCTGCCTAGAAGAAAGCAAGATGCTGGGCTCGATCCCAGGACCCTGGGATCATGACCTGAGCTGAAGGCAGAGGCTTTAACCCACTGAACCACCCAGGTGCCCCAGAATGAAGTAATCTTAATTTTAATTCTGTATTATTCTGTATTGTTGAAAGTTTTTTTTTTTTTTAGCATATACAGGCATTGCTTTTATGATTAAAAATATTTTTAAATATTTTTGTGTTCATTAATTATTTTTATTTCTCTGGTCCATTTTCTTCTGGATTGTTTGAGTTTCATTATTATTTTGCATTTATGTTAATCATAAACTCATGAAATATATGAGTTTGCTTTTGCCTTTCTCTGTTTGCCTTTGACTTTTTGTTGATATATATACACACACATATGAATATAAAGTAAGTGTACCCCTCAGTGAGATGAGTATTCACCATTTAACCAGCCCAAGACCAAGAAACAAACCACGAGCAGCCCCTCCAAAGCCCCTGTATCCCTTCCAGTCTCTATTTCCATGGCTGCCTTTTAATTTTATTTACAACTTTGGGGAAGGAAAATTTTCCAAACTTCAGTTCTCAACCTTGTGCTCTACTCTTTTGAGAATTCTTTCATTACTTCTGCACATATAAAATTTTCCTTGATCTTGAAATCAAATGAATAGTCACCCATATTTTTATCTAGTATTAGTAATGGTTTATTTCTTTACCTTGTTCTTTACCGTAATTTACATTTGTGTAAGAAGTGGATGAGAACTTCAGTTAAGTTGTTTTGCCAAAAAGCCAATCTTACAAGATCTTTTGTTCCTGGGTGGACACCACAGGAGGGAGTTAATCAGCTCAGTCGTTCTCCAAACCCTACAGCGCAGGAATCACAATTTCAGTTTAAGGAGAAGAGAGAGACCTCCCTGAAGTATTAATGATGACTGCCCAGTACTGGAAAAATAGGAAGAAACATATTTAACAGTGTAAAAGAGTAGGCATTCTCATGATACAATTTTAAAGTGAATCAAAAGTTTTATGTACATATTTAGACATAGCTGTACAGATGTTCTGAGAGGGGGCAGGGAGGGGTTTGGCTAACTGTCACCCCATAATACGAAGTGGATGAGAAAACTAAAACAAAGGCCACCAGCGCAATCACGGTACCTCGCAGTGTCAGCTTTGGACTTTTTCTGGAATAAAGGCCACAAAATTATTGACGAACAAGTGAGCAGATGGTTAAAAGGGAGACTCAGCGAGGTGGTTCAAGCACCAAGCAGAAGAAAAAGGCTCAAGTGAAAAGTCAAAATCTGGATTTTTCTTGGCTCCTTACCAGCCACAAGCCCTTTGGCAATCTACCTTATCAAACTTGAGTTTCCTTGTGCCTAAAAGGATCATGAAAATACTTATACCTCCTATTTCAGAGGATTACCAAGAGGGATAAATAAGAGGAGGATTTCCAAATGCTGCATAAAGGGTTAAGATCACACCACCAGTGTGGGTGTCTCCTCTTTGCACCAGTCTCCTCCTGTGCAGGAGGCCGCACTGGGAGGCAGATGGGAGAGAGCAGGTCAGGGGATGGATTCATATGCCTCGTGGCTGTGAAGTAGGAATTTCAGGAAATGAGTCATTCACGAGTTTTCTTTCTGTGCTTTTCTTCACCATGGGAAAGGATCATTCTGAAGCTCTTGTGGAAAGAACATGAACTTTGGAGTCACACTGGGATTCAGATCCCAGCTCTACTTTTTTTCAATCTATGTGACCTGAAACGTGTTTATTAACTTCTCTCTGAACTTCACTTCCATTCTGTAAAATGGAGAAGAAAGCAATACTTTTTTCACGGAGTTGTAAGGACATGATGCTTAGCCCAGCGTTGTCACTTAATAATTAACCTTTATAGTTTCTGTGAATTGCTCTTGTTTTCCTCTACTTATTTATAAATATCAGGTTTGCTATTTTTCATGTCAATACAATTAAATTCAATAAATATAGAAAAAAGAGATCTCTATGGCGGTCACTAGGACCACCAGGATATTAATATGCCTCATACCGTAAAGCAGTGTTTCTCAATAGCAGCACTGTTGCTGTCTTAGAAGGGATCATTTTGTGTGGGGGGGTGGGGGGGTAGGCTGTCCTTTACATTGCAGGATGTTTAATAGCATCTTTACGTTCTACCAGTAGATTTCAGTATCATCCTCCCAATCATAACAAACAAAATGTCTACAGATATTACAAAATATCCCCTGGTGGAAAAATTGCACCCAGTTAAGGACTTCTGTTCTAGGGGGCATTTTTGGAAGCTAAAGGGAAGCTCAGAAGGAGTTCCATCAAGGACAGGACAATGGGAAGAGGACAATTGGAGATTTGGGGTTAGCTACAAGTAAGGTTTCAACAGTACAATACAGATTTGTTTTTCATTTGAGCTAAATATTTACCTGGTAGTAAACTGATCTGAGGGAAGATGAGATGGTTGTTCCATTCAATGCAGAGCTTGAAAGTTTAGATATGATCGCTTTTCTTAGGAGGTTTATTTAAGGGTCACCTATTAGCAAAACTACCTTAAACATTAGAAGATAATCTATGCTCCAGAGACGAGATTTTAGTAGTTCACCTTATCTGTGTCGAAACCAGGAAGTAATTAGATACAGATAGGTCCTCTAATGGTACAAAGGACATTTTCTAAATGCTTGGGAGCTTGGGTGGGCAATGAGTTCCACAGTGGTCTTGTGGTTCACCTGATAGCACAATGTGAGGGTCTGCCTCAGCCCTATTTCTAGGAATTCTCCTGCTCATCATTGAAAGGTAGACTCCTCTAGGGTGAAAACTAGCACCTGTTTAACCATCATCAGTGTGTTATGCTGACATTTAGAATAGAAAGCAAGGAACTGTATTTCCAATGAGGACCACAGGGTCACTTAACAAGCTGATATACAGGAGCTGTCAGGCAATGCTCACAGCAAGGAATCTATAGCAGTGTGATCTAAAAGAACCACAGCTGGGGGCACCTGGGTGGCTCAGTGGGTTGAGGCCTCTGCCTTCAATTCGGGTCATGATCCCGGAGTCCTGGGATAGAGCCCCTCGTCGGGCTCTCTGCTCAGCGGGGATCCTGCTTCCCTCTCTCTCTCTCTGCCTGCCTCTCTGCCTACTTGTGATCTCTGTCGAATAAATAAATAAATTCTTTAAAAAAATAAAAAATGAAAAAATAAAAGAACCACAGCTAACCACAGAATGCCATTTCTTCTTTCTGAAACAACAACATCAAAGTCTTTGTTTAAAATGTTTTGGAGGGGGTGCCTAGCTGGTTAAGTTGGTAGAGCATACATATCACTTTGGGGTTGTAGAGGTTACTTAAAGTGTAAAAAAAAAAAAAAAAGACTTAAATCTTTTAAAAAATAAAAAATAAAATATTTTGGAAAGATCTGTGCTAGAAACCAAGAACTATGTGAGGGTAGCTTTGAACCTCTGGTTCTTTATCATTTATTTCTTCTACAAATATTTGTTTAGCACTTGTTCGTGAGGTGCTATCTAGGTATTAGAAACAGCAGTAATTGAAATAGTTCAATACCTCCCCATTTTGTCTGGGAAAGTGTAGGACCAGCCCCAGACAAAAATAAGGAAGTAAGATTTCTGTGTCTTTCTGGTCTTCCCCACTCTTGCCCTCTAAGTGCGCTTTAGTAGCAAGGCCTGAGGGAAAAAGTGATATCTGGGTTCAAATCCTGATTATAGTATTTGCTAGCTATGCAACTCTGTGAAAGTACCTAACTTTTCATTGTCCAGTTTCCTCATTGGTAAAGTGGGATAAAAGAGTAATATCTGTTGGCCAACAGACACATGAAAAAGTGCTCCACTTCACTCTACATCAGGGAAATACAAATCAAAACCACCTCACACCAGTCAGAATGGCTGAAATTAACAAGTCAGGAAATGACAGATGCTGGCGAGGATGAGGAGAAAGGGGAACCCTCCTACACTGTGGGTGGGAATGGAAGCTGGTGCAACCGCTCTGGAAAACAACAAGGAGGTTCCTCAAAAAGTTGGAAATAGAGCTACCCCATGACCCAGCAATCACACTACTGGGTGTTTACCCTAAAGATATAAATGTAGTGATCTGAAGGGACATGTGCACCCGAATGTTTATAGCAGCAATGTCTGCAATAGCCAAACTATGGAAAGAACCTAGATGTCCATCAACAGGTGAGTGGATAAAGAAGATGTGGTATATATACATATATATATATATATACACATATATATATATATATATACACACACACAATTATCATATGATCTCTCTGAAATGAGGAATTTGAGAGGCAGGGCGGGGGATTGTAGGGGTAGGGAAGGAAAAAATGAAACAAGATGGGATTGGGAGGGAGGCAAACCATAAGAGACCATAAGAGACCATAAGAGACAATCTCACAGAACAAACTGAGGGTTTCTGGGGTTGAGGGGGTAAGGATAGGGTGGCTGGGTTATGGACATTGGGGAGAGTATGTGATATGGTGAGTGCTGTGAAATGTGTAAGCCTGATGATTCACAGACCTGTATCCCTGGGGCAAATAAAACCTTATATGTTAACAAAAATAAAAAGTAAAAAAATAGTAATATCTGTATCATAGGATTGATAAGGGACTGAAAAATAAAATGTAAATATAAATACAAATAATAAAATGTAAAATGTAAACAATCATTAAATAAAAGTAAATGTACAGTCAGTACCAGTCAAAATAACAATAATGACAACCACACATTCATCCAGGACTTGGTGCATCATACCATATTTTGTCTGTCCAGAGTCCTAAAACGACACCAGCATCCTCTACCCATCATGCTTTTCAAATCAGATTCTCCCAGCCTCCCAGAGTTTGCATTGTGGAACACTCAAAGTCTCCCACTCAACTTCTAAGTTTGGTTCCTTGCTTTGACAGGGTTGGAATTGTTGGGAATGAGAAGAGACTAGAAGGGATCCTGGGACTGGGGGGTTGCAATGGATCCATACTACTCATGTTACACTGGGTCCAAAACTCCTGAAAACTAACAGTATATAAAACCATGGTATTAGAGAAAATAGAAAAAGCTCAAAAAGCAGAGTTTTCATGAAATGTAATAACATTTGGGACCCATTCGAAATTCTGAATTGCAAAAGCTAGACACCTAAGAGCAATTCATTAAGCACTGAGTTTTATTTGAGGGGAGGAGAAACATGTGTGGCCATAGCATCACAGACCAACTACTAAGTTAGAGCTGGCCCAATGAGAGCAAAGAGCTTCCTTTCAGCAAGAACAGCAAAGAGTTGATGGACTATGATGGGTACTAGAAGTGGGTGCTAATTAGTCACGTTGACTTTGCAGATGTAATGCCCATAAATGTCAGACCATGTCTGTGGATTTAGCCCACTGGGAGCAAAAAGTTGACTTGAGGTTGTTTGGCTTGATTTAGATGAAGGATAGCAGATGGGTTTTGTCGCGAGTGCAAAACAGAGCATGCAGTAGTGGGCACCTGGGACGGTGTGTGGGGACTGTTCTGTGAGCCTGCATACCAACTTGGTAAGAAGAGAGCCATGTGGACTCTGGATGATTGTGACGGGCAGATGGAAGGATTATTAGCTTAATATACCAGTCGATGTCAAAGACTAGGTCAAGTGTTCATATTTTCCCCCATTAGTTTAAAAAGCAGATTTTTAGAGCCCAGAAGAGTTTATTCAATAGGTAAATCCAAATAAAATGAACTTGATACAAAGAATTATTTTCTCTTCATTTTTGGTTCAATGTACAGTAGTAGAGTAACTATTTCTATTCTGCACACTGTGCCTGGGTTAATGGAAAGGAGACTAGAATAAATATGGTTTCTACCCTCATGTGCCTTAGATGGCAAACTAGACCTTAAATCATCATACAAAGATGTTCGTCAGTATCAGTCACTGTTGTGTCCCCAGTACCTAGAACAGTACCTCGCACATAGTAGACACATAGTGAATACTTGTGGATTGAATTACTGAAAGAATGCATAACCTGGAGAGGCTTGGGTTTCTAGGAACATGCACTGCAAATTTTTAACTTCCAACAACATCAAAGTGTGGTCCAAGAATTTCAAAGAATGAATACCTTAACCCCACCAGTAAATGCCTTTGTGGGAAACAGCCCTACCTTGACTAATTTTTGGTCAAGCACAGAGCCACTGGAGAGTACAAGACCTCAGGGCACTACACCATGCCCTGCCCTCTATAAATCTGATACCACCCTGAGGCTTCATGGTTTTATCAACAATATAAATTGCCTTAACCCAGGAGATATGAGAGGCAACGGCAACCTAGACTTTGCTAACAGACATCAGGGGCCTGTTCATTCAAGGCACCTCTCCTTGTGACTGACTTCTTAGTCTGCACCCTTGAAACTACAAGTAGAGCTTCAGTAACTGAGCAAGTGTTAACAAGTGTTGGCTTGTCTGAACTGGCCTGCGGACACCTTGTAGAGACTCCTTCCTGACTTCTGCTGACCCAATTGGCAAGTGTACTCTGCTTCAGTTTCACGTTAGAACATGGTCACTCAAATACCTGTGACATGAAAAGATGTTGCCTCGCCAACTTGGGCTTCTAAAACATCAACTGTGGGGTGCCCAGGTGGCTCAGTTGGTTAAGCATTTTCCTTCGGCTCAGGTCATGATCCCAGGATCCTGGGATTGAGTCCCTCATCAGGCTCCTTGCTCAGCAGAGAATCTGCTTCTCCCTCACCCTCTGCCTCTCCTGCTTGTGAGATATCTCTCTCTGTGTGTGTCAAATAAAAATAATAAATAAAATCTTCAAAAAATAAAAATGTTGGCTATGCTCCATCATGAAATATCTTTGAAAGTCTCCGTGTCAAACTGCACATATAAGGCGGCTTTGCAATGTATCCCCAAAGAGTTCTTCAAAACCACAGTTGAGGTTGATGGAGCAATAAACAGCCATGTCTTCTCTCAGTTGCAGATTGCATTTGGGAAAATAAAATCTTTTCATCTTCAAAATGACAAGTTTACATGATACTTTATGTTGGGTGAGGTTTAAAGATTTTTTATTTATGTATTTATTTGACAGAGAGAAAGATCACAAGTAGGCAGAGAGGCAGGCAGAGAGAGAGGAGGAAGCAGGCTCCCCACCGAGCAGAGAGCCCCCTGAGATCATGACCTGTGCCAAAGGCAGAGGCTTAACCCACAGAGCCACCCAGGCACCCCTATGTTGGGTGAGGTTTATGTGTTCTATAAAGTATGAGATCATCAGTAGGCTTCTTTCTTTTCAAACCCTTGCTTTGTTTGTTATGTAGCAAAGGTTCCCAATCTAATTTATCCCATGTTTATCCCAGGAGTCAAAGGGAGTGAATCATCATGAGTCTATTTACATGCAGCACCCAGGACATCTTGAAAAATAATTTTTTTAGAGAAAAGAAGTATCCAGGCTCACAAGTTTCATTCAAGAACAATGAAAAAGTTTCTAAAGGAAAAAGGGAATTGACATTGGGCTTTGTGTTTATCATATGTTTATTGTCTTCTCCCGCACTGGAGACAAGAATAGAATCTCCCTGAGAGCAAGGGCTTCATCTATTTTATTCACTGATGTGCTCCTAAAACGTAGAACACTGTGCATACATGGCAGGCCTTGAGTAAATATTTGTTGAATAACTGAATGAGTTACATTCCTATCCAGTCCCCACAGATTTCTCTGAACTATAATGTGAGAAAACTACAAAGAAGAAAAGAGTAGAACTGTTTAGCAAACTATCTGAAAGCACAGCACACCTGCCGCACTGGTGATAGAAGTTTAAACAGTGGCCAGAGACAGGGCTGCTGGCTTCCAAAGACACCCTCTTACACCAATGTCGACGCCCTTGGCTTCAGGCACGACAGACATACATAAAACTACTGGTTGGCATTGGAAGCGTGCCCTCAGTGGCCACTAGCAAAAGATCTGCTGCTTTTAGTAGTGATGGGAACCATCACCCCCGAGAAGCAGAGCTGAGAAGAGGAAGAAATGGATTCCGCACAAAGTAACCAAGAAAATGAATTCATGACTCACGAAGCACCAAACTAAATTAGGCTCTAAGGTAGTTACTTTCCATCACCAGAGCCTGTCTTGAATTGGCTGTTGCACTTGAAAGTTGAATTGCACTGCCTTGGACTATCCAACTTCCTTTTTTAAGCAAGATCTAACCTTGGTGATGAGTACTGCTACCGTGGATGGGAACCAAGCAAGTTTCAATACCATCCCTTTATTGGAACATTACTTTGAGCTACCCCTGTCTGTGACACGATTTCACAGGGTGTCACGGACTCAAAAGGAGCCAAAATGAACCATAATATGTTTTGACTTATAAACACCCACAGACTGTCACTCCCTTTCTCAGGCAACACACACATGTAGTTTAACAAAGACTTTCTAGAAACATCTATTTAAGTTGCTTAATTCCAAAGACAGTTTGGGGAAAGGAATTAGAGGCCCTTCAGGAGTAGTGTATATTTCAGTGATGAATAGTTTGGGGAGAGACTCTCAGACAGGGAGATATTTTAGTGTCTCTCACAGCAAACATAGCACACTGCTATAGGGGCGCTCATGAGATCGTAATCGCTAGTATCTTTTAGCCATGGATAAATCCAGCTAGGGCCTGAGAGAAATACATTTACTTCCCTTCTTATTGGGAGTCTATTAGATCCTCAGGTACTGGTCTTGGACCAAATGGGCAGGGCTCTGGACAAGAAGAGGAGCTGCCAGGGGCGCCTGGGTGGCTCAGTGGGTTAAGCCTCTGCCTTCAGCTCAGGTCATGATCTCAGGGTCCTGGGATCGATCCCCGCATCGGGCCCTCTGCTTAGCAGGGAGCCTGCTTCCCCCTCTCCCTCTGCTTGCCTCTCTGCCTACTTGTGATCTCTGTCTGTCAAATAAATAAGTAAAATCTTTAAAAAAAGAAGAAGAAGGAGGAGGAGGAGGAGGAGGAGAAGGAGAAGGAGAAGGAGAAGGAGAAGAAGAAGAAGAAGAGCTTCTTGACCTGGAGAAGCGGCTGGCACCAGATGTGGTGTCCCTTTTGTGAGCCATTTAACTTGCTTTTGGAGTTAGAGGGGCAGTCTGCAGGGTAAAAACAACGTGAAGAAGACAACAACAAACAAGAAAACTGTGACACAGAAGCCAAAGGAAGGTCAAATAAGATGAGGCCTTAAATTGCCAAGTAAATGTAGAGACACGAAGGTCCTGAGAAATAGGGAGAGAACAAACCAGGCGTGGCAGAAATTTGTTGTCTCCTAATATCCATTCTCCCCTTACTCTTTGGTAATAGAATTTTTAGTTGGAACACGTGATGCCCAGAATAAAAACCCCATTTCTGAGAGCCCCTTGCAGCTGGCTATGACTGTGTGATTGATTTAAGTCACCAAGGTATAAGTTGAGGTATCTTGCCAGCTGCCAGAAATGTTCCTTACAAGCTGGCTAGCATATGTCTTTGCCACGTCTTTTTCCTTCCTGCATCCCGTTTTCTGAAACTTGCTTATAATTGTGCAAATTCAAGCTCAGCTCCTGAGGGCCAGGACCAAGGGATAGCAGACCAGAAAGCTGGAGATAGCCTTAAATTCTAGGGACCTCGTGAAGCAGATCTGCTTCTCCAGCCTTGGATTGCCTACTCCAGACTTTCGTGATGGAGAAAAATAAAAGTCCATCTTATTTAAGCTATTGTTATAGCCATATATAATCCTAGCTGAAATCATGGTCTAGTGTCTCATAGATATCATGGCCAAAGCATAACTCTCGACCTCCCTCCCCCAATGTCTGCTTCTCCCACATTCTGCCCCATCTCAATTAATGACACTCGTATAAAAGAAAATTAATCATCATCTTTGATTTCCCTCACAGCCTAGTTTAATCCACAGAAGTCCTGTCAGCAGTACCATCAGTGAGCGCCATGATTGCAAGTAGTGCTCCCACCCCTATCTCTCCAAACAGGTTGCTAGAATTTCGCTCCCGGATTACTGTCATAATGTCCTCTCTAGTCTTTGTGCTTCTATCTTTCCCTCCAAAATCCATTCTCTATGAAAGATTTGAAAATACAATTTGAAAAATGTAAATCAGGTCATAACTGAATTCTCCTCAAACCTATCCCATTAATGTGGGAAACAAAGGCAGAAGAAAAAATTAAATCTCCTTACTACTTACAACCCATGGACAAGTCCTTGAAAGAGGAAAAATGACATTCCTGTAGGAACTCAGCTGCCTCAGTGTTAATACTTTGCTCAGGGCAAAGGGCAATTTTAGTTTAACATTATCCCAGTCCTCCAGGATCCTGTAAGTCTACTTTGGCATATAAAAATTCCTTTGGAAACTTGCTTTATCTCTAACCCCTAAGATATAAGTTAACAGTCATCCTCCAAGCATATGACCCACTGATATACATCTGAAGAGTCTCATGATGAAGTTTTTATTAGACGGTAATAAATGACCTTTACTAACACCAGCTAGCCCCCTCAAGGTCCTGGAAACCTTGCTTCCAAAATGTCTTAGAGACTTAAACTATCCCTAACCACTCCCAACTTGAAAGTATTTAATGGGCCACTCCTCAGGACCCCAGGGTAACTCTTTCTGCCCACAGGCCCTGTTCCCATGCTTTAATAAAATCACCTTTTTGCACCAAAGATGTCTCAAGAATTCTTTTGTGGCCATTGGCTCCAAACCCCAACATTTCTACATTACCATGACGTTCCTTCGTACTTCGAACAAAATTTTAAGTCTTTGCAACAATCTGTGTGGACTTACATGATACGCCTTCTGACTCTCTCCCAATTCTATCTCCTACCTATCTCCTCCTGACACTTGCCACTCAGGTTCCATTGGCCTTCCTCTTGATCCTCGAATATCCTACCTCATAATGATATACACCCATTCGTAAGCCAAATGCTGTAGGTTTTTGAAAAGCAGCTCTTACATGTTAGTCGCTGTGTTTGTTGTGTCCTTCTCTATCAGCAGAAGCCTCACTGTTCATCCCCAGCAGCACTCCTGCTCCTGCCCTGACTGCCTTTGCCAAGAAGGTCCTAGCACCAAGTGAGGAAGGATTGTTAAGAACTAATACAAAATGTGATATTTATGGAATGCTTACTTTGCACCAGAAGAGTTTCCATAAATTACCTCTTTTGTTAAGTAGAGAATATCATCATTTCCATCTTCCTAATGAGGAAAGGAAGAATTAAACAGGGTAAGTGCCCACACAAAATCAAGAACAAGGAGGAGTCAACCCAAGTGTGTATCCCCCTTGAACGTCAGTATTAGGTTCACATGCCAGCAAGAAGGAAAGTCAAGACAAGAGAAACGACCACATCTAGGGACTCAAATCTTGAGAAGAGGAATCAGAGGCCAAATTTCTCATGGGAATGAATTTCTATTTCCTGGAAACCACAGTTGAGAGTGATAATACCAAGGTGAAGGTTTTGGGAAAAAAGACAAAGGGAAACAAAGTCCCTGTCTCACTTGAACTGTCACCAGTTTAAACTTGTTTAATTTGTCTTACTTGCCAAGCTCTAAAGGACTGCCCCATTCCATTTGAGCAGTAAGACCAGAAGTACCTTTTAAATGAATTAAGCCAGTCAGGGCACTAAATTATTTGATAAAGATTTAAGTTGAAACAGAACATCAGTATAGGAAAATTATGTTCTGCAAAAGTAATTTGTTGTTTCAACATTATACCATCTAGTTATAAAAAGGATTCATGGGAATTTATCTAGTAAAGATATTTATACATCTATCTCTCTAAATATTACTATTGGTTTTATTTCTTCTGGAGAACTGACCACAGCACTTAACTAAACCAGGATCAGACATAATCTTGGGCATTGGAGTCCTCTGTCCTCCAATTGTTTGGGATTATCTTCAGCCCAAACCAGCTTCATTTACACTTAATTTGCCATGTTAGGCTCCAAAATGGAAAAACAACTTTTTAGAACAATGTTCTGGTTTCAATTTGTAAAAATCGCAGTTAACACTGGCACCTGCAATCATAGCTTCTAAGTAGCACACACACAAAAAATATGTATTTATTTAGACTCTGTAAGTTAAGGCATCTATTGTTACCTAATGGCACGTATTCTAGTTGCCACAAAGGGAATGACTCCTTGAGAACTTCACCTGAAAATCTAAAGTTAAATGAACAGCCAAAATACTGGTGAAATTAGGGACATTATAGAGACCCAGGGTATGGTCATAGCTTTTTATTCTTCCTGGAAAATCATTTTTTTCTGAAAAATCAGTTTTTCAAAGTACAATGCAGGGCACTTGGGTGGCTCAGTCGGTTGAGCAACTGCCTTTGGCTCAGGTCATGATCCTGGGGTCCCGGGATCGAGTCCCACATAGGGCTCCCAGCTCAGAAAGAGTCTGCTTCTCCCTCTGACCTTCTCCCCTCTCATGCTCTCTCTCACTGTCTCTCTCTAATAGATAAATAAAATCTTTAAAAAAAATATTAAAGTACTATGCAATGCAAGGAACAACACTTTTTTTCTTCGTGGCATTCCTAATTACAGTTAACATAGCCGAGATAGAGTGGCTCCAATAAACACTAGGGCAAGGATCCAAACTGCTGAATGGGGCAAGCTAGTTGATGTAAGGCTCATGCATCCTCACATCCTCGTGTGAGTCATACAGGCCATTATCTCCTGCGGAGGGAGAGCTGAATGAGCGGGAATTGATTATAGGATTCCAAATAATGTCAGCTTTTTAAAATTTAGGATAGAAGTTATTGAAGAAAAGACTGATGCTTTTGGTGGAACCAGAGGCCAGAGGACAAGGTCTTGTTTAAAACAAACAAACAAAAAAACAAACAGAAAACAGTTCTCTCAAGGGAGAAAACACTAGAAATCCCTTAAGGACCAGGTAATTCCATTTGACATCTTTTACCAGGCGAAATCCAAATAAACAAATGCGGTCCTAACATTGCAAATCTCCCTGGTTTCCTGGCTAGCAGCTTGGCCTGCTACTCTTGGGGAAATAGCTTTGTCATTTAATTAGGCATTTACTCAGGAAGTTGCAAGAAGTTGGGGGTTCTCGCTATTTCCATAGAATAAGAATAAAAAAAGGCAACTGACAGCCCATTTAAACATTTTTAAAATGCTTTCTAATTCTGTTTCCTTCACCGCTGCAGAAATTACTCCCAGAATATTAACTAACCCACCAGGGGAGACACCATCTCAGAGGAATCAGTTGGATTACTAAATTCAAAAGTATATACCACCGCTGTTCCACTTCCACCGTGGAGGCCGAGAAAATGAAGGCCATCCCACCTCAAGTTTAGCTGATGTGGGAAACAGAGGCAGAAGAAAATCATTAAAATTCCTTACCTACTGACAAGCCCTTGAAACAGACAGAGTAGCTTTCCCCTAGGGACTTAACTGCCCTCACCTTGAGGTTTTGCTAAGGACAGTCCTAGCCGGACCAACCCCCTACCCCAACAGGTCCGACCAGGATCCTGTAAGTCTGCTTTAGCAATTCCTTTATCTCTCACCTCCCTGTCTGAGGTAGTACTCCAGAATAGAAGAGGGCTTAATTTGTTATTCCTCCAACAAGGGGGACTATGTGCCGCGTTAGGAGAAGAATGCTGCTTTTATGCCCACCATACTGGGGTAGTGAAAGAATCCATGGCTAAGGTGAAAGAAGGATTAGTCAAGAGGAAGAAGGAGAGGGAGGCACAGGAGAACTGGTTTGAGGCTTGGTTTAATAAGTACCCCTGGTTCACCACCCTAATTTCTACCTTAGTTGGCCCATTTGTTTTGCTTGTGCTCATTCTAACTTTTGGCCCTTGCATTCTGAATAAGCTTATTAATTTTGTAAAGGACTGTGTTAATACCGTCCAACTCCTGGTCTTAAGACAACAATGTGAAAAGTTGCCCACTCTTGAAGGCATGACTGCCCTACAAATGAGCAAGATTCCTCGTTATGAACAACTGAAAGGGGGGAATGTAACAGTGGGTTAGCATAAGTACAGCCATCTTAGCTTGGGCAGCCATCTCAGACCCAAGGACTGAACTCTCCCCTACTTTACTTTAGTTCCAGGGACCCCCACCCTGCTTTAGTAACAGGAATACCTAACCCTGTAAACACTTCCAGGAAAAACCGCTATACGTAACCCTGTAAACCCTTCCAAGAAAGTACCTAACCCTGTAACCAGCCTGGCAACAGCTAATCAGCCTACTGCAAAAAATCTGAAACTTCTCCTCCTCCCCCTCCCCCCGCAAGCCTCTTGTAATGACCCATAAAAACCCCTGCCTTAACTAGCCTCGGGATCCAAGTCCCTACTCCGAGGGCTGTGTCGGATATGCTTGGGCCCAAGCTTAAGCTTGTCAAATAAACCTCGCTGTGTGACTTGCATTATCGAGAGTGTTCTCTGTCTAATTGAGGGGTGGTCGACTCCGTACCTTAACACCACCCATTATGGACAAGCTGCTACTGTGCTTGCTGCATAGAGTTTTTTGGGTTTTTGTTTTGTTTTGTTTTTTGTTTTTTTAATTTCAGAACTGGAGAAAATATAAGAAATGACTTTGTTTAGACACTGATCACACAAAACTGTGCTTCCTAAAAGAGGTGATGCAAATATAATGAGCCTTCTGATAAAATCCCAGCTTTCTGCCTGGAGGGGCTTTCCTAGCTGAGGCACAGGGAGGTAGGAGAACTGAGCTGGTGCTCCAGGGGGTTCAAAGGCCAAGTAAGTGTCTGCCTTCTAAGAGCAGTAGCTCCCACAGCTGGCCCCTATTCTGCATTGCCAATCTCTCTCATGGCCTTGAGGCCCTTACACTTTTGAATTATAGATAGTTCTTCCTAATTCGCCTTCCTCCTTTCAGTTTTGCACCTAAAATTCCATCTTTAAATGTATGTCACGTGGATTTTTTAAAGTAAATTGAGTTTCCATTCTTCCAATTAAAATGATTCAGTGGCTTCCTCTACCTTTGAGATAAATTAGCAATATTAGCCCAGAACATAAAATTGTAGTGATCTAGTGTCTATGAATTGCTGCCCCACCTATCCACTCTGCTTCACTTTTTCACCTTTTTTTTGGACACTTCCTTCTTACTGGTAATTGTCTAAATAGGGCATTCTTCCCCATGCCTATGGCCAGCATCATGGCCCTCAAGGACTACAAAAGGTTACATGGGACCCCCTGCTTAAAGGGGGCCCAGCACCTGGTTTAACGATCTGCTGTCAACATCTTGAAATTCTTAATATTTTAACAAGGTGCCCCAAATTTGCGTTTTTCATTGCAGCCCACAAATTATGTAGCCAGTCCTTTCTAGCTTTATATATGCAGTTCTCTTTGATTTGAATTCACATGCACACACATCCCACTAGCACAATGGTAGGCACCGTGGAAAATGGTGCAATAGACTTTAAGTCAAATATAAAGAACACTGGAGCATCTGGATTGGAGTTTTAGCTCTATCAGATTTTACTTCTTAACAGCTCTTAATTTGTTTCATTATCTGTAGAGGATTAAAGTATCTTTTCTGCCTAACTTGCAGGGATATTGAAAGGATTGGCTGAGATAATATGAAAGTTTTAAACAGTAAAATACAGATAAGGATTTTCATTATATCACCACATCTTAATTGGCTTACTTGCCTTACTTAATATCAACTAATCCCCATTTCCAAGAGGAATTATAGGCATGTCAAAGCAACTTATTTCTTAGACTCCAACAGAAGCTAGGAGGGCTTCAATACCGGGCTTGTGAAGTCCTCATTCAAGAATTGCATGGGTTTAGAAAAAATGTTTATGATATACTTACATGGATAAGAACATCCTGGGCATTGCATAAAGTCAAAAATATAGGTCAAATAGAGCAGAAATTATGACATATTTTGAAATTGAACGATCTATTAATTTGTTATTTTGAAGAGGATACCAGTTCCTGTGAAATGGACACACTCAAATATTGCTGGTGGAAATAGAAAAAATGTACATCCACACAATACAAAACTATTCAGCAATAAAATGAAAGGAGCTACTGATATATGCTACAACACAGTGAACCTAAAAAAACAGAAGTACTCTTCTCTCATAAATGGACAAATCCAACAGGCAGAAAATCAGTAAGAGCAAGGCTGAACTCAACACACCATCAATCAACTGAATATTATTGGCATCTATAGATTCCTTGATCCAACAAGAGCAGAATATATAATCTTCTAAAGTTCACATGAGACATGCACTAAGATAGACCACATTCTGGGCCCAAAAACACATCTTCTTAGATTTAAAAAAATAGAAATTATACAATGTCTGCTCTCAGATCACAATGGAATTAAACCAGAAATCAACAACAAAAAAGATAACAGGAAAACTCAAACTACATGGAGAATAAAAAAATATACTTCTAAATAATATATGGATCAAGGAAGGAACATCAAAAGAAATTTTAAAATATTTTGAACTAAATGCAAATAAAAACACAGCTCAACAAATTTTGTGGAATGTGGTGAAGGCAATCCTTAGAGGGAAATTTATACCATTGAATGATATATTTAGAAAAGATGAAGCTCTAAAATCAACAATGTAAGTTTCCATATTAGGAAAACAGAAAAGGAAGAATAAGATATATCCAAAGTAAGCAGAAGAAAACAAAATAAGAATTAGAGTAGAAATCAATGAAATTCAAAAACAGGAACTCAATAGGGAAAATCAACAAAACCAAAAACTGGTTCTTTAAAAGGATCAATAAAACAGATAAGCCTCTAGCCAGCCTAACTAAGGAAAAGAAGAGAGAACACAGTTAAGTGTCAGAAGTGAAAGAGGGGATGGGGTGCTTGGGTGACTAAGTCAGTTAAGTGCCAATTCTTGGTTTAGGCTCAGGTCATTGTCTCATTGGTGGTGAGATGGAGCCCCACTTTGGGCTCTGCACTCAGCTCAGAGTCTGCTTGAAGATTCTCTCCTGCGCCTCCCCCCTCTCTTTCTCTTAAATAAATAAATCTTTGAGGAAAAAAAGGAATGAAAGAGGGGAAATTAAAAGGATAATAAAAGAATAATTATAAACAACACTATGCCCACAAATGTGATAACCTAGATGAAATAAACCAATGCCTTGAAAGACATAATTTGCCAAAACTCACACAAAAAGAAATAGAAAATCTGAATAGGCCTATATTGATCAAAGAAAATGAATCAGTAAATAATAAACTCCCCAAATAGAAAACACCTGGCCCAGATAGGTTCCTCATTTAAGGAAGAAGTTATACTGATTTTCTACAGTCTCTTTCAGAGTTTAGAACCAGAGAGAATACTCCCTAATTTATCATGAGGCATCAACTCTAATGCCAAAAGTTGAAATAAATATTACAAGAAAACTACAAAATATGATCTCCTGTGAACATAAAACACGAAAATCAACAAAATATTAGCAAGTTGAATCCAACAATGTGTAAACCGAATTATACACAATGACCAAGTGGCATTTATCCCAAATATGCAAGGTTGTGTCAACACTCAAAAAACAATTAACGCCATCTCCCGCATCACAGACTGAAAAAGAAAAATCACATGATCCCATCAAATAGAAACAGCATTCGACAAAATTCAACACCAAGTCATGATAAAAACACTGTCAACTAGAAATAGTGGAGAACGTTCTGCACTTTATAAAGAATATCTACAAAAAACCCTACAGCTAGCATCATACCTCATGGTACAAAACTCTAAGCTTTCTCACTAGGATCAGGCACAAGGCAAAAGTGTCCCCTCTAACCACTGCTTTTCAACATCACACTGGTAGATTTAGTTAATGCAGTTAAGAAAAGGAATGACATGGTATACAGAATGTGAAGAAAGACATAAAACTGTCTTTGTAGGTAGATGATATGATTGTCTAGATAGAAAATCTAAAAGAATTAAAAAAAAAAAAAAAGAAAAGAAAAAGCTACTCCTGGAACTAATAAGCAATCATGGCAAGGTTGCAGGATAAAGGCTAAAAAACAAGAGTCAATTCCTTTCCTATATACCAGCATTGAACAAGCAGAATTTAATATTAAAACCACAATACCACTTACATTGGCACCGCAAAAAAGAAATACTTAGGTATAAACCTAACAAAATATGTACAAGATCAATATAATAAAAACTACAAAATTATGATGAACAAAATCAGAGTTAAATAAATGGAGAGATAATCCATGTTTATGGATAGGATGATTCACGTTTTTCACCATGTCAGTTTTTCCCAACTTGATCTATAGATTCAATGCAATCTCAAACAAAAATCTAGCACAGTGGGGCACCTGGGTGGCTCAGTGGGTTAAAGCCTCTGCCTTTGGCTCAGGTCATGATCCCAGGGTCCTGGGATCAAGCCCTGAATCAGGCTCTCCAGTCGGCAGGGAGCCTGCTTCCCTTCCTCTCTCCCTCTGTCTGCCTCTCTGCCTACTTGTGATCTCTGTCTGCCAAATAAATAAATAAAATCTTAAAAAAAAAAAATCCAGCACATTATTTTATGGATATTCACAAACTGCTTATTAAGTTCACTTAGAGAATCAAAAACCCAAATAGCCAACACAATATTAAAAAAGAAAAAGAAGAACAAAGTAGGAAGATTAACAGTGCTAACTTCAAGACTTACTATAAAGGGCGCCTGATTGGCAGTCTCTTGAGGATCCCATTCTTGATTTCAGCTCAAGTCATGATCTCAGGGTCCTGGGATTGAGCCCTGCATTGGGCTCCCCCCTCAGTGGGGAGTCTGGTTGGGGAGTCTCCCTCTTTCTCTCTTTTCCTCTGCCTTTACCCCCGCCTTTGTGTGCTTCCTCTCTCAAATAAATAAAGAAATCTTAAAAAAAAAAAAAATCAAGACAATGTGATATTGGTGAAAAAAATACAAAAAGGTCAATGGAACAGAATAGAAAGCCCAAAAAAGAACCACACAAATATAGTCAACTGACCATGACAAAGGAACGAAGGCAATACAATGGAGCAATGATAGTCTCCTCCACAGATGGTACCGGAAAAAATAAATAACCATATGCCCCCAAAAACAAAACAAAACAAAACGCGACAACAAAAACGAAAGAGAGAATCTAGACACAGAACTTACCACCCTTCACACAAATCAACTCAAAATGAATCACAGACCGAAATGTAAAATGCGTAACCATAAAATTCCTAGATGACAACATAGGACAAAATCCAGATGACCTTGGATATGGAAATGACTTTTTAAATACAATGCCGAAGACATTGTCCGTGGAGAAATAATTGGTCAGCTGGCCTTCATTAAAGTAAAAAAACTCTGTTCCATAAAAGACAATGCTAAAAGAATAAGACAAGCCATAGACTGAGAGAAAATACTTGTGAAATATATATATCAGATAAAGAGCTATTACCCAAAATATACAAAGAACTCTTAAAATTCAACTCTAAGAAAACAAACAACCCAATTAAAAAATGGTCCAAAGATGGGATGCCTGGGTGGCTCAGTGGGTTAAATCCTCTGCCTTCGGCTCAGGTCGTGATCCCAGGGTCCTGGGATCAAGCCCCACATCGGGCTCTCTGCTTGGTGGGGAGCCTGCTTCCTATCCCCTCTCTCTCTGCCTGCCTCTCTGCCTACTTGTGATCTGTCAAATAAGTAAATAAAATCTTAAAAAAAAAAAGGTCCAAAGACATTATCAGACACCTCACCAAGAAAATATATATAGATGGCAAATGAGCATTTGAAAAAATGCTCCACATTCTCTATCACAGGAAAATGCAAAATAAAACAATAGTGATATGCTATTACACATTTGTTAGGATGGTCAAAGTCCAGAACGCTGACAACCCCAAGTGCTAAAGAGAATGAAGAGCAACAAGAAGTCATATTCATTGTTAGTGGTGTGCAAAATTGTGCTGCCACTTTAAAATGACAGTTTGGCGATTTCCTATAAAACCAAATAAACATGCTCTTAACATAAGATCCAGAAGTCATTTCTAAAACCATAAATCAATTTTGCCTGCTCACTTATACAAATGGAGTCATACAATCTGTACGTCTTTGTGTCTGACTTTTCTCTCCAAATAATGCCTGTGAGATTTATACGTCATTGTCTGTATCTATATCAATAGTTCATTCTTCATCGTTATGTAGAATCCCATTCTATGAACATATCTAAAATGTACTTCTCCATTCTACTTTTGGTGAGAGAATGGAATTGTTTCCTATCTGGGATAACATGAATAAAGTTGCTATAAATATTAAAAAAAAAAAGATCCAGAAGTCATGCATTTACTTGTATTTATGTGGCATTTACTTACCCAAAGGAGTTGAAAGAAAACTTATGTCCACTCAAAATTCTGCACGCAGATGTTTAGAAGGATTTTAGTCATAAATGCCAAAACTTTGAAGCAACCAAGATGCCCATCAGTAGATTAATGGATAAATAAATGATGGTACCTCCAAACAGTGACATATTACTTAGTGCTAAAAAGGAATGGTCTACTAAGCCATGAAAAGACATGGAGAAATCTTAAACACGTATTACCATGCGGGGAAAAAAAGCAATCTGAAAAGGCTACATACTGGGTGATTCCAACTATACAACATTCTGGGAAAGGCAAAACTGAAGACAGTAAAAAAGTCAGTGGTTGCCATGGCATGGGCAGGAGGATGATTGGGGGAAGTGCAGGGAGTTTTTAGGGCAGTGAAAATGCTCTGTAAAATACCATAATAAAGGGGTGCCTGAGTGGCTCAATGGGTTGAGCCTCTGCCTTGGGCTCAGGTCATGATCTCAGCTTCCTGGGATAGAGCCCACAGCGCATTGGGTTCTCTGCTCAGCAGGGAGCCTGCTTCCCCCTCCCGCCTCCACCTGTCTCTCTGCCTACTTGTGATCGCTCTGTCAAATAAATAAAATACCATAATAATAGTTACATGTCATTATATGTTTATCAAACCCACAGAACGTACAAGAGTGAATCTTCATGTAAACTATGGATTCTAGGTAATAATGATGTGTCAGTGTTGGTTCACTAATTGTAACAAATGTACCACTTTGTGGAGGATATTGTAATAAGGGAGGCTATGCATGCGTGGGGGCAAGGAGAATTTGGAAAATCTCTATACCTTCCTCTCAGTTTTGCTGTGAATCTTAAACCTCTCTAAAAAAAATTAAATCTTAATTTAAAAAAAAAAAGATGTAGAAAGAAACTAGATGTAAAATATTACAATATTTTATTATTTCATTTATTTGAAATTTATAGAAACAGCAAATCTATAAAGACAGAAAGTTGAACTATGGTTTTCTCAGTCTGAAGACAGGAGTGGGATTGACTGCAAATGAGCACAAGGCAACTTCTGGAGTGATAAGAATGATTTAAAACGGAGTTATTAACTCAGTTTGTTAAGTGTGTGCTTTCAGCTCTGGTCATGATCCCAGGGTCCTGGGATAGAGTCCACTTTGGGCTCCTTGCTCAGTGGGAAGTCTGCTTCTCCCTCTTCCTATCTCTCTTCCTATCCCTTTATCCCTCTCCCACTGCTAGTGTTCTCTCTCTGTCTCAAATAAATACAGTAAAACCAGGTTGTGGTGATAGTGGATAGCTCCATGAGATTACTAAATTCACCTAACTACACATAGAGTGAGTAATCACATGGTATGTAAATTGTGCTTCAATAAAACAGCTCAAGAAGAAGGAGAAAGAGAAAAGAAGGAGGAGGAGGACATGAGGGAGGAGGAGAAGAAGGGAGAGAAGAGAAGAAGAAGAGGCAAAGAGAAGGAAGGGAAGGGAAGGGAGGAAAAGGGAGGGGAAGGGAAAGGAAGTGAAGGGAAGGGAAGGAAAGAGAGGAGAGCTCACTGCTGCACAGTTAGCCACCCTGTCCCCAGCTGCATACTTGTTAGTTCCAGCTCTGATATTTACCAGCTTTGCAATCTTGGCCAGTCACTGGATAAATGAAAACTCAGAACTCCTTCCAAACATCTTCTAGGAAAATGAAATGGATTTTTAAATTATTAATAAGTATTGAAATGAACTTCTTTCCTCTTCATAAGAACTTAGCTTCTTATCATTTCCACTAAGAAAAAGATCATTCTAAAATAAATACCTCCATTTGCTACTTAAAACTGTTTTTTACATGTTCTTTTTGCAGTTGGTTCAAATTAGCATCCACACAAGGTGTACCCATTACATTTAGATTTTTCCTAAGTCTCTTTTAAGTTATAAGAGGAAAAGATGATGCTTGGAGGGCACTTCTTTTTTTTTTTTTTTAATATTTAACCATTATATTTTCACATCTTATTCTATAGCATTTTATTTTTTTTTATTTTTATTTATAATTTTATTTTTTATAAACATATATATATATTTTTTCCCCCAGGGGTACAGGTCTGTGAATCTCCACGTTTACACACTTCACAGCACTCACCATAGCACATACCCTACCCAATGTCCATAACCCACCCCCAACCCCCCTCTGCCCAGCAACCCTCAGTTTGTTTTTGTGAGATTAAGAGTCACTTATGGTTTGTCTCCCTCCCAATCCCAACTTGTTTCATTTACTCTTCTCCTACCACATTAACCCCCCATGTTGCATCTCCTCTCCCTCATATCAGGGAGATCATATGATAGTTGTCTTTCACTGATTGACTTATTTCGCTAAGCACGATACGCTCTAGTTCCATCCACGTTGTCGCAAATGGCAAGATTTCATTTCTTTTGATGGCTGCATAGTATTCCATTGTATATATATACCACATCTTCTTTATCCATTCGTCTGTTGATGGACATCTAGGTTCTTTCCATAGTTTGGCTATTGTAGACATATTGCTGCTATAAACATTCGGGTGCACGTGCCCCTTCGGATCACTACGTTTGTATCTTTAGGGTAAATACCCAGCAGTGCAATTGCTGGGTCATAGGGTAGTTCTATTTTCAACATTTTGAGGAACCTCCATGCTGTTTTCCAGAGTGGTTGCACCAGCTTGCATTCCCACCAACAGTGTAGGAGGGTTCCCCTCTCTCCGCTTCCTCGCCAGCATCTGTCATTTCCGGACTTGTTAATTTTAGCCATTCTGACTGGTGTGAGGTGGTATCTCATTGTGGTTTTGATTTGTATTTCCCTGATGCCGAGTGATATGGAGCACTTTTTCATGTGTCTGTTGGCCATCCGGATGTCTTCTTTGCAGAAATGTCTGTTCATGTCTTCTGCCCATTTCTTGATTGGATTATTTGTTCTTTGGGTGTTGAGTTTGCTAAGTTCTTTATAGATTTTGGACACTAGCCCTTTATCTGATATGTTGTTTGCAAATATCTTCTCCCATTCTGTCAGTTGTCTTTTGGTTTTGTGAACTGTTTCCTTTGCTGTGCAAAAGCTTTTGATCTTGATAAAATCCCAATAGTTCATTTTTGCCCTTGCTTCCCTTGCCTTTGGCGATGTTCCTAGGAAGATGTTGCTGTGGCTGAGGTCAAAGAGGTTGCTGCCTGTGTTCTCCTCAAGGATGTTGATGGATTCCTTTCTCACATTGAGGTCCTTCATCCATTTTGAGTCTATTTTCGGGTGTGGTGTAAGGAAATGATCCAATTTCATTTTTCTGCATGTGGCTGTCCAACTTTCCCAACACCATTTATTGAAGAGGCTGTCTTTTTTCCATTGGACATTCTTTCCTGCTTTGTCGGAGATTAGTTGACCATAGAGTTGAGGGTCTATTTCTGGGCTCTCTATTCTGTTCCATTGATCTATGTGTCTGTTTTTGTGCCAGTACCATGCTGTCTTGATGATGACAGCTTTGTAATAGAGCTTGAAGTCCGGAATTGTGATGCCACCAACTTTGGCTTTCTTTTTCAATATTCCTTTGGCTATTCGCGGTCTTCTCTGGTTCCATATAAATTTTAGGATTATTTGTTCCATTTCTTTGAAAAAAATGGATGGTACTTTGATAGGAATTGCATTAAATGTGTAGATTGCTTTAGGTAGCATAGACATTTTCACAATATTTATTCTTCCAATCCAGGAGCATGGAATATTATTCCATTTCTTTGTGTCTTCCTCAATTTCTTTCATGAGTACTTTATAGTTTTCTGTGTATAGATTCTTAGTCTCTTTGGTTAGGTTTATTCCTAGGTATCTTATAGTTTTGGGTGCAATTGTAAATGGGATGGACTCCTTAATTTCTCTTTCTTCTGTCTTGTTGTTGGTGTAGAGAAATGCGACTGATTTCTGTGCATTGATTTTATATCCTGACACGTTACTGAATTCCTGTACAAGTTCTAGAAGTTTTGGAGTGGAGTCTTTTGGGTTTTCTACATATAGTATCATATCATCTGCGAAGAGTGATAGTTTGACTTCTTCTTTGCCGATTTGGATGCCTTTAATTTCTTTTTGTTGTCTGATTGCTGAGGCTAGGACTTCTAGTACTATGTTGAATAGCAGTGGTGATAACGGACATCCCTGCCGTGTTCCTGACCTTAGAGGAAAAGCTTTCAATTTTTCTCCATTGAGAATGATATTTGCGATGGGTTTTTCATAGATGGCTTTGATAATATTGAGGTATGTGCCCTCTATCCCTACACTTTGAAGAGTTTTGATCAGGAAGGGATGCTATACTTTGTCAAATGCTTTTTCAGCATCTATGGAGAGTATCATATGGTTCCTGTTTTTTCTTTTATTAATGTGTTGTATCACATTGATTGATTTTGGATGTTGAACCAACCTTGCAGCCCTGGAATAAATCCCACTTGGTCATGGTGAATAATCCTTTTAATGTACTGTTGAATCCTATTGGCTAGTATTTTGGTGAGAATTTTTGCATCTGTGTTCATCAAGGATATTGGTCTGTAGTTCTCTTTTTTGATGGGATCCTTGTCTGGTTTGGGGATCAAGGTGAGGCTGGCCTCATAAAATGAGTTTGGAAGTTTTCCTTCCATTTCTATTTTTTGGAACAGTCTCAGGAGTATAGGAATTAGTTCTTCTTTAAATGTTTGGTAGAATTCCCCCGGGAAGCCGTCTGGCCCTGGGCTTTTGTTTGTTTGGAGATTTTTGATGACTGTTTCAATCTCCTTACCGGTTATGGGTCTGTTCAGGCTTTCTATTTCTTCCTGGTTCAGTTGTGGTAGTTTATATGTCTCTAGGAATGCATCCATTTCTTCTAGATTGTCCAATTTGTTGGTGTAGAGTTGCTCATAGTATGTTCTTATAATTGTCTGTATTTCTTTGGTGTTAGTTGTGATCTCTCCTCTTTCATTCATGATTTTATTTATTTGGGTCCTTTCTCTTTTCTTTTTGATAAGTCTGGCCAGGGGCTTATCAATCTTATTAATTCTTTCAAAGAACCAGCTCCTAGTTTCGTTGATTTGTTCTATTGTTTTTTTTGGTTTCTATTTCATTGATTTCTGCTCTGATCTTTATGATTTCTCTTCTCCTGCTGGGTTTAGGGTTTCTTTCTTGTTCTTTCTCCAGCTCCTTTAGGTGTAGGGTTACGTTGTGTACCTGAGACCTTTCTTGTTTCTTGAGAAAGGCTTGTACCGCTATATATTTTCCTCTCAGGACTGCCTTTGCTGTGTCCCACAGATTTTGAACTGTTGTATTTTCATTATCATTTGTTTCCATGAATTTTTTCAATTCTTCTTTAATTTCCTGGTTGACCCATTCATTCTTTAGAAGGATGCTGTTTAGTCTCCATGTATTTGGGTTCTTTCCAAATTTCCTCTTGTGATTGAGTTCTAGCTTCAGAGCATTGTGGTCTGAAAATACGCAGGGAATGATCCCAATCTTTTGATACCAGTTGAGACCTGATTTAGGACCGAGGATGTGATCTATTCTGGAGAATGTTCCATGTGCACTAGAGAAGAATGTGTATTCTATTGCTTTGGGATGAAATGTTCTGAATATATCTGTGATGTCCATCTGGTCCAGTGTGTCATTTAAGGCCTTTATTTCCTTGTTGATCTTTTGCTTGGATGATCTGTCCATTTCAGTGAGGGGAGTGTTAAAGTCCCCTACTATTATTGTATGATTGTGGATGTGTTTCTTTGATTTTGTTATTAATTGGTTTACATAGTTGGCTGCTCCCACGTTAGGGGCATAGATATTTACAATTGTTAGATCTTCTTGTTGGACAGATCTTTTGAGTATGATATAGTGTCCTTCCTCATCTCTTATTATAGTCTTTGGCTTAAAATCTAATTGATCTAAGGATTGCCACTCCTGCTTTCTTCTGATGTCCATTAGCATGGTAAATTCTTTTCCACCCCCTCACTTTAAATCTGGTGGTGTCTTCGGGTTTAAAATGAGTTTCTTGAAGGCAACATATAGATGGGTTTTGTTTTTTTATCCATTCTGATACCCTGTGTCTTTTGATTGGGGCATTCAGCCCATTAACATTCAGGGTAACTATTGAGAGTTATGAATTTAGTGCCATTGGATTGCCTGTAAGGTGACTGTTATTGTGTATTGTCTCTGTTCCTTTCTGATCTACTAGTTTTAGGGTCTCTCTTTGCTTAGAGGACCCCTTTCAATATTTCCTGTAGAGCTGGCTTGGTGTTTGCAAATTCTTTCAGTTTTTGTTTGTCCTGGAAGCTTTTAATCTCTCCTTCTATTTTCAATGATAGCCTAGCTGCATATAGTATTCTTGGCTGCATGTTTTTCTCGTTTAGTACTCTGAATATATCATGCCAGCTCTTTCTGGCCTGCCAGGTCTCTGTGGATAAGTCTGCTGCCAATCTAATATTTTTACCATTGTATGTTACAGACTTCTTCTCCCGGGCTGCTTTCAGGATTTTCTCTTTGTCACTAAGACTTGTAAATTTTACTATTAGGTGACGGGGTGTGGACCCATTCTTATTGATTTTGAGTGGGGTTCTCTGAACCTCCTGGATTTTGATGCTTGTTCCCTTTGCCATATTGGGGAAATTCTCTCCAATTATTCTCTCCAATATACCTTCTGCTTCCCTCTCTCTTTCTTCTTCTTCTGGAATCCCAATTATTCTAATGTTGTTTCGTCTTATGGTGTCACTTATCTCTTGAATTCTGCCCTCGTGGTCCAGTAGCTGTTTGTCCCTCTTTTGTTCAGCTTCTTTATTCTCTGTCATTTGGTCTTCTATATCGCTAATTCTCTCTTCTGCCTCATTTATCCTAGCAGTGAGAGCCTCCATTTTTGATTGCACCTCATTAATAGCTTTTTTTATTTCAACTTGATTAGATTTTAGTTCTTTTATTTCTCCAGAAAGGGCTTTTATATCTCCCAAGAGGGTTTCTCTAATATCTTCCATGCCTTTTTCGAGCCCAGCTAGAACCTTGAGAATCGTCATTCTGAACTCTAGATCTGACATATTACCAATGTCTGTATTGATTAGGTCCTTAGCCTTTGGTACTGCCTCTTGTTCTTTTTTTTGTGGTGAATTTTTCCGCCTTGTCATTTTGTCCAGATAAGAGTATATGAAGGAGTAAGTAAAATACTAAAAGGGTGGCAACAACCCCAGGAAAATATGCTTTAGCCAAATCAGAAGCGATCCCAAATCGTGGGGGGGGGGGGG